>NC_091284.1:590703967-591009939 GCF_032444005.1 Ranitomeya imitator
GAACTCCAAAGAGACACTTTGACCCCTTCACAAACATGGAATTCGCACGAAGGACCTGGAACACCATTCTGACCTGCTTCACATGAGATTCCCAATCATCAGAAAGACCAAAATGTCATCCAAATATACAATCATGAATCTATCCAGGTACTCTCGGAAGATGTCATGCATAAAGGACTGAAACACAGATGGAGCATTAGAAAGCCCGAATGGCATAACCAGGTACTCAAAATGGCCCTCGGGCGTATTAAAAGCCATCTTCCATTCATCACCCTGTTTAATTCGCACAAGATTATACGCACCAGGAAGATATATCTTGGTGAACCAACTAGCCCCCTTAATCCGAGCAAATAAATCAGACAGCAGCGGCAAAGGATACTGAAATTTGACTGTGATCTTATTAAGAAGGCGGTAATCAATACAAGGTCTCAAAGAACCAACCTTCTTGGCCATAAAAAAGAACCCTGCTCCCAATGGTGACGACGACGTACGAATATGACCCTTCTCCAAGGATTCCTTTATATAACTCCGCATAGCGGCGTGCTCTGGCACAGATAAATTAAACAGACTGTTGTGATTAGGTAATTCAGTACCACAATGGACATAGAAGTCAGAGCACATACAGTGACCTGACAAAACCCAAAAACATAGAACGAGCTCTGAGACGTGGGAACTCTGCTGACCGCAATCCCTAATCCTCTCCAACCACACTAGAGGCAGCCGTGGATTGCGCCTAACGCTCACTATGCAACTCGGCACAGCCTGAGAAACTAGCTAGCCTGAAGATAATAAATAAGCCTACCTTGCCTCAGAGAAATACCCCAAAGGAAAAGGCAGCCCCCCACATATAATGACTGTGAGTTAAGATGAAAAGACAAACGTAGAGATGAAATAGATTTAGCAAAGTGAGGCCCGACTTTCTGAACAGAGCGAGGATAGGAAAGGTAACTTTGCGGTCAACACAAAACCCTACAAACAACCACGCAAAGGGGGCAAAAAGACCCTCCGTACCGACTAACGGCACGGAGGTACACCCTCTGCGTCCCAGAGCTTCCAGCAGGCAAGAAAAACCAAATAAGCAAGCTGGACAGAAAAAACAGATAACAAAAATAACACAAGCGAAACTTAGCTATGCAGAGCAGCAGGCCACAGGAACGATCCAGGAGGAAGCAAGTCCAATACTAGAACATTGACTGGAGGCCAGGATCAAAGCACTAGGTGGAGTTAAATAGAGCAGCACCTAACGACTTCACCACATCACCTGAGGAAGGAAACTCAGAAGCCGCAGTACCACTTTCCTCCACCAACGGAAGCTCATAGAGAGAATCAGCCGAAGTACCACTTGTGACCACAGGAGGGAGCTCTGCCACAGAATTCACAACAGTACCCCCCCTTGAGGAGGGGTCACCGAACCCTCACCAGAGCCCCCAGGACAACCAGGATGAGCCATATGAAAGGCACGAACAAGATCGGGAGCATGGACATCAGAGGCAAAGACCCAGGAATTATCTTCCTGAGCATAACCCTTCCACTTAACCAGATACTGGAGTTTCCGTCTTGAAACACGAGAATCCAAAATCTTCTCCACAATATACTCCACCTCCCCCTCCACCAAAACCGGGGCAGGAGGATCAACAGATGGAACCATAGGTGCCACGTATCTCCGCAACAATGACCTATGGAATACGTTATGGATGGAAAAAGAATCTGGAAGAGTCAAACGAAAAGACACAGGATTAAGAACCTCAGAAATCCTATACGGACCAATGAAACGAGGTTTAAACTTAGGAGAGGAAACCTTCATAGGAATATGACGAGAAGACAACCAAACCAAATCCCCAACACGAAGTCGGGGACCCACACAGCGTCTGCGATTAGCAAAACGTTGAGCCTTCTCCTGGGACAAGGTCAAATTGTCCACTACATGAGTCCAAATCTGCTGCAACCTGTCCACCACAGTATCCACACCAGGACAGTCCAAAGACTCAACCTGCCCTGAAGAGAAATGAGGATGGAACCCAGAGTTGCAGAAAAACGTCGAAACCAAGGTAGCCGAGCTGGCCCGATTATTAAGGGCGAACTCAGCCAAAGGCAAAAAGGACACCCAGTCATCCTGATCAGCAGAAACAAAGCATCTCAGATATGTTTCCAAGGTCTGATTGGTTCGTTCGGTCTGGCCATTAGTCTGAGGATGGAAAGCCGAGGAAAAAGACAAGTCAATGCCTATCCTTGCACAAAAGGCTCGCCAAAACCTCGAAACAAACTGGGAACCTCTGTCAGAAACGATATTCTCTGGAATGCCATGTAAACGAACCACATGCTGGAAGAACAATGGCACCAAATCAGAGGAGGAAGGTAATTTAGACAAGGGTACCAAATGGACCATCTTAGAGAAGCGATCACAAACTACCCAAATGACTGACATTTTTTGAGAGACGGGAAGATCTGAAATAAAATCCATAGAGATATGTGTCCAAGGTCTCTTCGGGACCGGCAAGGGCAAAAGCAACCCACTGGCACGAGAACAGCAGGGCTTAGCCCGAGCACAAATCCCACAGGACTGCACAAAAGAACGCACATCCCGCGACAGAGATGGCCACCAAAAGGATCTAGCCACTAACTCTCTGGTACCAAAGATTCCAGGATGACCAGCCAACACCGAACAATGAACCTCAGAGATAACTTTATTCGTCCACCTATCAGGGACAAACAGTTTCTCCGCTGGGCAACGATCAGCTTTATTAGCCTGAAATTTTTGCAGCACCCGCCGCAAATCAGGGGAGATGGCAGACACAATTACTCCCTCTTTGAGAATACCCGCCGGCTCAGACAAACCCGGAGTGTCGGGCACAAAACTCCTAGACAGGGCATCCGCCTTCACTTTTTTAGAGCCCGGAAGGTACGAAATCACAAAGTCAAAACGGGCGAAAAACAGCGACCAACGAGCCTGTCTAGGATTCAACCGCTTGGCAGACTCGAGATAAGTCAAGTTCTTATGATCGGTCAAGACCACCACGCGATGCTTAGCTCCCTCAAGCCAATGACGCCACTCCTCGAATGCCCACTTCATGGCCAGCAACTCTCGATTGCCAACATCATAATTTCGCTCAGCAGGCGAAAACTTCCTGGAAAAGAAGGCGCATGGTTTCATCACCGAGCAATCAGAACTTCTCTGCGACAAAACAGCCCCCGCTCCAATCTCAGAAGCATCAACCTCGACCTGGAACGGAAGCGAAACATCTGGCTGACACAACACAGGGGCAGAAGAAAAACGACGCTTCAACTCCTGAAAAGCTTCCACAGCAGCAGAAGACCAATTGACCACATCAGCACCCTTCTTGGTCAAATCAGTCAATGGTTTAGCAATACTAGAAAAATTGCAGATGAAGCGACGATAAAAATTAGCAAAGCCCAGGAACTTTTGCAGACTTTTCAGAGATGTCGGCTGAGTCCAATCATGGATGGCCTGGACCTGAACAGGGTCCATCTCGATAGTAGAAGTGGAAAAAATGAACCCCAAAAATGAAACCTTCTGAACACCAAAGAGACACTTTGATCCCTTCACAAACAAAGAATTAGCACGCAGGACCTGAAACACAGTTCTGACCTGCTTCACATGAGACTCCCAATCATCCGAGAAGACCAAAATATCATCCAAGTATACAATCAGGAATTTATCCAGGTACTCTCGGAAGATGTCATGCATAAAGGACTGAAACACTGATGGAGCATTGGCAAGTCCGAATGGCATTACTAGGTACTCAAAATGGCCCTCGGACGTATTAAATGCAGTTTTCCATTCATCGCCTTGCTTAATACGCACAAGATTATATGCACCACGAAGATCTATCTTGGTGAACCAACTAGCCCCCTTAATCCGAGCAAACAAATCAGATAACAGCGGCAAGGGGTACTGAAATTTAACCGTGATCTTATTTAGAAGGCGGTAATCTATACAAGGTCTCAGCGAACCATCCTTCTTGGCCACAAAAAAGAACCCCGCTCCCAATGGCGACGATGACGGGCGAATATGCCCCTTCTCCAAGGACTCCTTCACGTAACTCCGCATAGCGGCGTGCTCAGGCACAGATAAATTAAACAGTCGACCTTTTGGGAATTTACTACCAGGAATCAAATCGATAGCACAATCACAATCCCTATGCGGAGGTAGGGTATCGGACTTGGGCTCATCAAATACATCCCGGTAATCAGACAAGAACTCTGGGACCTCAGAAGGGGTGGATGACGAAATAGACAGAAATGGGACATCACCATGTACCCCCTGACAACCCCAGCTGGACACAGACATGGATTTCCAATCTAATACTGGATTATGGACTTGTAGCCATGGCAACCCCAACACGACCACATCATGCAGATTATGCAACACCAGAAAGCGAATAACCTCCTGATGTGCAGGAGCCATGCACATGGTCAGCTGGGTCCAATACTGAGGCTTATTCTTGGCCAAAGGCGTAGCATCAATTCCTCTCAATGGAATAGGACACTGCAAGGGCTCCAAGAAAAACCCACAATGCCTAGCATACTCCAAGTCCATCAAATTCAGGGCAGCGCCTGAATCCACAAATGCCATGACAGAATAAGATGACAAAGAGCAGACAAAAGAAATTTTGACTGTACCGTACCAATGGTGGCAGACCTAGCGAACCGCTTAGTGCGCTTAGGACAATCAGAGATAGCATGAGTGGAATCACCACAGTAGAAACACAGCACATTCTGACGTCTGTGTTCTTGCCGTTCAACTCTGGACAAAGTCCTATCGCACTGCATAGGCTCAGGTTTATGGTCAGATAATACCGCCAAATGGTGCACAGATTTACGCTCACGCAAGCGTCGACCGATCTGAATGGCCAAAGACATAGACTCATTCAGACCAGCAGGCATAGGAAATCCCACCATGACATCCTTAAGGGCTTCAGAGAGACCCTTTCTGAAGATAGCTGCGAGTGCACCTTCATTCCACTGAGTGAGCACGGACCACTTTCTAAATTTCTGACAATATACCTCTATCTCATCCTGACCCTGACACAGAGTAAGTAAATTTTTCTCTGCCTGATCCACTGAATTAGGTTCATCGTCCAGCAATCCGAGCGCCAGGAAAAACGCATCAATATTACGTAATGCAGGATCTCCTGGCGCAAGAGAAAATGCCCAGTCCTGAGGGTCGCCACGTAAAAAAGAAATAATGATCCTAACTTATTGAACTGGGTCACCAGAGGAGCGAGGTTTCAAAGCCAGGAATAGTTTACAATTATTTTTGAAACTCAGAAATTTAGTTCTCTCCCCAAAAAACAAATCAGGAATAGGAATTCTTGGTTCTAACATAGAATTCTGAACCACAAAGTCTTGAATATTTTGTACTCTTGCCGTGAGCTGATCCACACATGAAGACAGACCTTTAATGTCCATCGCTACACCTGTGTCCTGAACCACCCAAATGTCTAGGGGAAAAAAAAGGCAAAACACAGTGCAGAGAAAAAAAAATGGTCTCAGAACTTCTTTTTTCCCTCTATTGAGAATCATTAGTACTTTAGGCCTCCAGTACTGTTGTGATTAGGTAATTCAGTACCACAATGGACATAGAAGTCAGAGCATATACAGTGACCTGACAAAACCCAAAAACATAGAACGAGCTCTGAGACGTGGGAACTCTGCTGACCGCAATCCCTAATCCTCTCCAACCACACTAGAGGCAGCCGTGGATTGCGCCTAACGCTCCCTATGCAACTCGGCACAGCCTGAGAAACTAGCTAGCCTGAAGATAGAAAATAAGCCTACCTTGCCTCAGAGAAATACCCCAAAGGAAAAGGCAGCCCCCCACATATAATGACTGTGAGTTAAGATGAAAAGACAAACGTAGAGATGAAATAGATTTAGCAAAGTGAGGCCCGACTTTCTGAACAGAGCGAGGATAGGAAAGGTAACTTTGCGGTCAACACAAAACCCTACAAACAACCACGCAAAGGGGGCAAAAAGACCCTCCGTACCGACTAACGGCACGGAGGTACACCCTCTGCGTCCCAGAGCTTCCAGCAGGCAAGAAAAACCAAATAAGCAAGCTGGACAGAAAAAACAGATAACAAAAATAACACAAGCGAAACTTAGCTATGCAGAGCAGCAGGCCACAGGAACGATCCAGGAGGAAGCAAGTCCAATACTAGAACATTGACTGGAGGCAAGGATCAAAGCACTAGGTGGAGTTAAATAGAGCAGCACCTAACGACTTCACCACATCACCTGAGGAAGGAAACTCAGAAGCTCATAGAGAGAATCAGCCAAAGTACCACTTGTGACCACAGGAGGGAGCTCTGCCACAGAATTCACAACAACAGACGGCCCTTAGGAAACTTACTACCAGGAATCAAATTAATAGCACAATCGCAATCCCTATGAGGAGGTAGGGCACCAGATTTGGGCTCTTCAAATAAATCCCGGTAATCTGATAAAAACTCAGGGACTTCAGAAGGAGTGGAAGGTGAAATTGAGAGCAATGCAACATCACCATGTACCCCCTGACAACCCCAGCTGGACACAGACATAGATTTCCAATCCAACACTGGATTATGGACCTGTAGCCATGGCAACCCCAAAACGACCACATCATGCAGATTATGCAACACCAAAAAATGAATATCCTCCTGATGTGCAGGAGCCATGCACATGGTCAATTGAGTCCAGTACTGAGGCTTATTCTTTGCCAAAGGCGTAGTATCAATTCCTCTCAATGGAATAGGATACTGCAAGGGCTCCAAGAAAAAACCACAGCGCACAGCGCCTGGCAAACTCCAAGTCCATCAAATTCAGGGCAGCGCCTGAATCCACAAATGCCATTACAGAATAGGACAACAGAGAGCAAATCAGAGTAACGGACAAAAGAAATTTAGACTGTACCGTACCAATGGTGGCAGACCTAGCGAACCGCTTAGTGCGCTTAGGACAATCGGAGATAGCATGAATGGATTCACCACAGTAAAAACACAGCCCATTCCGACGTCTGTGTTCTTGCCGTTCAGCTCTGGTAAAAGTCCTATCACACTGCATAGGCTCAGGCCTATGCTCAGAGAATACCGCCAGATGGTGCACAGCTTTGCGCTCACGCATGCGCCGATCGATCTGAATGGCCAAAGACATAGACTCATTCAGACCAGCAGGCGTGGGAAATCCCACCATGACATCCTTAAGGGCTTCAGAAAGACCCTTTCTGAAAATTGCCGCCAGGGCACATTCATTCCACTGAGTAAGCACAGACCACTTTCTAAACTTCTGACAGTACACCTCCGCTTCATCCTGACCCTGACACAAAGCCAGCAAGATTTTCTCTGCCTGATCCACGGAACTTGGTTCATCATAAAACAATCCAAGTGCCAGAAAAAACGCATTAACATCACGCAATGCCGGATCTCCTGGCGCAAGGGAAAATGCCCAGTCTTGAGGGTCACCACGCAACAAAGAAATAATGATTTTTACCTTTTGAACGGGGTCACCAGAGGAGCGGGGTTTCAAAGCTAGAGACAGTTTACAATAATTTTTGAAATTCAAGAACCTAGATCTATCCCCAGAAAATAAGTCAGGAATAGGAATTTTAGGCTCTAACATAGGATTCTGAACCACAAAATCTTGAATGTTTTGTACCCTTGCAGAGGGATGATCCATACAAGAGGACAGACCTTGAATGTCCATATCTACACCTGTGTCCTGAACCACCCAAAGGTCTAGGGGAAAAGAAAGACAAAACACAGTGCAAAGAAAAAAAAATGGTCTCAGAAGTTCTCTTATCCCTCTATTGAGATGCATTAATACTTTGGGCCAGCTGTACTGTTATGACCTGGTGGTTAGGAGAACCTGGAATGACCTGATAGTTAAACCTCATACAGGACGAGCTCTGGGATGTGGGAGCTCTGCTGACCCACACCTTGAAATGGCAGTATTTGATTTGGGAAGGTTAGTAGAGAGAGGAGACACAAGAAGTTTGGTTTTTGACTTATTTAGTTTTAGATAGAGAGAGGACATGATGTTAGATGAAACAGAAAGACAATCACTGGTATTTTGCAGTAATGCAGGTCTGGTACCCACAAAAAGGGAAGGATGAGTGAACAGGATAAATTAGAGCATGGTATTAAATTGCTGCAAGAGTTAGACTGTCTTCACACTAGCAGCATTTGGTCAGTATTTTACATCAGTATTTGTAAGCCAAAACCAGGAGTGGGTGATAAATGCAGAAGTGGTGCATATGTTTCTATTATACTTTTTTGTTCCACTCCTGGTTTTAGCTTACAAATACTGATGTAAAATACTGACCAAATACTGCTAGTGTGACAGCAGCCTTATACTTCATCTCTTGATGGAACTAGTGCTTTTAATACAATTGAATGGTTCATGGAAGGTTTTGTAATTGGTTTTGGGCCTATATTTTGAAGCTGGGTAAATTTGTTACATAGCAAACCTCTAGCTAGGATAGAAGTGAATGGTCTAGTGTCAGAGATGTTCCCAATCAGTTGGGAACTAGAAAGGGATGCCTTCTATTTATGTTATTGCTTGTCTTGGTGCCACAGCCTTTGGTGGTTAGATTAAGGAACATCTTTAGGATTTCACGTTTGGCAATAGAAAGGAGACAAATGCACTTTTTGCAGATAATATTGGGCTCTGTTCTGTAGGTCAGGAGTAGTGTTGAGCCACCTCCCTAGTGTTCGGGTTCGGTTCGGTTCGTCGAAATGGGACATGTTCGACGAATGTTCATCAAACGTTCAACACACACCTTCGAACCCCTTTGAAACCAATGGCAGGCAAACACAAACACATACAAACACATAGAAAACACCTTAAAAGGTGTCCAAAAGCTGACAAACTGCTCAGAAGACACAACAAACACATGGAAAAGTCACAACTACATATAGTCATGCGAAAAGAAAAGAGGTGGAGGAGTAAAAGGAGGAGGAGACACAAATATAGGCATGTCATGCCCTTCTAAAATCAAGAAAGGCTGGAGTAAAAATCTAAAATCACTCTACCAACACCCAGATGTCTTGCAAAAAAAATAAAAAAATAAATATCTTTAGGTAGAATGGCGGCGGGTCTATTCAGAAAACTTTCCTTAGAAGACATAGTGGTACCCCCGTTGGGAGTTGTGCCAAAAAATGAACCCAATACATTCAGACTAATCCACCATTTGTCATATCCAAGGGGCAGGTCAGCAAATGACAACATCGACGCGGAACCAAGTGCAATACTATGTACTGTACCTCCTTTGACGAGGCAATAAGGCGGGTCAAGAAGTTGGTAAGGGGCACCCTAATGGCCAAAACAGACAATGAGGGGGTGTTCCGGTTACTACCTGTGCCTCTGAATAGTGTCCTCCCATTGGGCTGCTTCTGTGAAGGAGCATACTACATAGATCGCTGTTTTCCCATGGGGTGCTCCATATCCTGCTCACTATTTGAGGCATTAAGTTGCTTCCTCGAATGTGTCGTCATGAACGTTTGTAAAGCGGCACATATTATCCATTACCTCGACGACTTCTTATGCCTGGGCCCAAAAGATTCGCCACAGTGTGAAAACACGCAGTAGTCCACCTGTAAGAAGGAGGGAGCTGGAGGGAGAGTGGACACCCCAGAGCCGAGGGGTTAAATTGAGAAAGAAAGAAGGCGGTGTAGCTTGCTTCATGGGTGGGGTACTCTGCTGAGTTACAGAAATTGCTACTAGGCCCAAAAGGATTTCCTGGGCCAGATGCCGTTAAAAAATAGTACTTAGGTAAATAGGTGGTGTAGCTTGCTTCACGGGTGAAGTACGCTGCTGAGTAGCACCAAATTCTACTAAGCCCAAAAGGATTTCCTGGGCTAGATGCCGTTACAAAATAGTAGTTAGGTAAACAGGCGGTGTAGCTTGCTTCATGGGTGGGGTACTCTGCTGAGTTGCAGAAATTGCTACTAGGCCCAAAAGGATTTCCTGGGCCAGATGCCGTTAAAAAATAGTACTTAGGTAAATAGGTGGTGTAGCTTGCTTCACGGGTGAATTACGCTGCTGAGTAGCACCAAATTCTACTAAGCCCAAAAGGATTTCCTGGGCTAGATGCCGTTACAAAATAGTAGTTAGGTAAACAGGCGCTGTAGCTTACTTCATGGGTGGGGGACGCTGCTGAGTAGCACTTAATTCTACTAGGCCCAAAAGGATTTCCTGGGCTAGATGCCATTACACAATAGTACTTAGGTAAACAGGCAGTATAGCTTGCTTCATGGGTGGGGTACACTGCTGAGTAGCACTAAATTCTACTAGGCCCAAAAGGATTTCCTGGGCCAGATGCCGTTAAAAATAGTACTTAGGTAAATAGGCGGTGGGTGGCTGGGCTACTCTGCTGACTAGCAGATACTGAAGCTTTGGAGCAGACTTCTGAATCCCAGGCCATAGTATGAGTAAACAACTCTGCAGATGACCCCACCCACGTGGAATTGACAATGGCAACGTCATGTAAAACTCAGCAAGGGTACTAAATAAACAGTCTCCATTTTTTCCAAAAATTCAGCCACAGACACCACTTAAGTGGCATCAATTTCGCCAGAGTTTTTTAAAACGGTTGTTGAGGTGATTTTCAAAAATCATCAAGCTTTTAGTCTCCCCAAGATGACACAGGGGTAGAAAAGTCCTTGTGGATCCAGGATTTGTTCATCTTGATGAACGTTAGTCTGTCTACATTGTCACTGGACAGCGGCATGCGCTTATCTGTCAGCACACCACCAGCAGAGCTGAACACACGTTCAGAGAGAACGCTGACTGCAGGGCACGACAAGATCTCCAAGGCGAGAGTGGCGAGCTCAGGCCATTTTTCAAGATTGGAAGCCCAAAATGAGCAAGGGTCCAGTTCCACAGTCATGGCATCGATGTTAACTTGGAGCTACTCTTGTACCATCCTTTCTAGGCATTGGCTGTGCGTCAGACTTCTTGTCTCCTGTGGCCTTGCAAAGGATGGTCTATAAAAATCTTGAAACAATTGGAAAAAATTGCTGTTACCACCAGATACAATGTTACTGTAATGGTTTGAGTAATGACTCGATAGTCCCATGGTTGGCAAGTTAGAACTCAGAGATTCACTATGTGCACCACTGGTGTTTTGTGGAAAAGCACATGTTAGATTGTGTAACAGTCTCTGCTGATACTCCTGCATGCGTGAATCCCTTTCTATGGCAGGAATTATTTCACCAAATTTACTTTTGTACCGGGGATCTAAGAGTGTGGCAACCCAGTAGTTGGCATTACTTCGGAAACTGACAATCTGAGGGTCATGTTGCAGCTAGTGCAGCAAGAAGGCACTCATGTGTCTTGCGCATCCAGGAGGACCAAGGCCTTGTTGCCTTGGTGGTGGCGAGGTGAGAATCATGCTTACTTTGTCTGCCCTCTCCCCCAAGCTCGCACAACAGAAATTTGATCAAGGTCTCCCTCATCTGATGAGTCTTCCATGCCCAGCGCCAGTTCGTCCTCCACTTCTTCCTCGCCTCCTGCACCTTCCTCAACAGATTGGCTGCTACTTTGCACCTTCGGTAACCCCTCTCCCCCAGCCTCCAATGCGAGCCACCTTGATGCTGTCAACCTTCTTGACCTTGGATATATGATCCCGATACGACATGGCCGTGATCGTTGGAAAGTCCTTGTGTGGTCGCTGGAGAGCTGTCACACAGGCAGTGTCAGCGCCGGCTGTAAAGCAGAGCGGTGACGTCACCGCTGTGCTCTGCTTTACAGCCGGCCGGCACTGACACAGGATGCGGGAGGAGTGCAGGGAAGTGGACGCCGGGGACGTGACAGGCACCGGAATGTGAGTATGTGGTTTTTTTTTACATTTACAATGGTAACCAGGGTAAACATTGGGTTACTATGCGTGGCCCTGCACTTAGTAACCCAATATTTACCCTGGTTACCAGTGAACACATTGCTGGATCGGCATCACACATGCCGATTCAGCGATGTCAGCGGGTGATCCAGCGACGAAATAAAGTTCTGGCCTTCTAGCTCCGACCAGCGATGTCACAGCAGGATCCAGATCGCTGCTGCGTGTCAAACACAACGATATCGCTATCCAGGACACTGCAACGTCACAGATCGCTATCGTTATCATTGTAATGTTGTTCAGTGTGAAGGTATCTTTAGTTCATTACCGAAATGTAGGTCATGCATAGGGTGACAGACAGAGATGAGGGAGGAGATGAAGGGTGGTGCAGAATTGTGGAGAGCTTTGTGTGTGAGGGTGATTAGTCTATATTGGACTGTGTAGCGAATGGGCAACCACACGTTAGATGCATTAGTATAGTGGTTGGAGAGAAATATGATCCTGGCTGTAGCAATCAGGATCATTGTAGAGAGTTGCTATTCTCCAGATGGAAATGAATAAAAGCAACAATAAGAGTTTTTGCACAATCAAAGGTAGGAAAAGTTCAAATTCTAGAGATGTTTTTGAGGTTTAGGTGACATGAGCGAGGGAGTGATCAAATGTGGGGAGGGACGAAAAGATCTGTGTTAAATATAATCCCAAGACAGTGAGCATGCTACTTGGGAGTAATGCTAGACCACACCTTGAAGTGGCAGTATTTGATTTGGGAAGGTTAGTAGAGAGAGGAGACACAAGAAGTTTGGTTTTTGACTTATTTAGTTTTAGATAGAGAGAGGACATGATGTTAGATGAAACAGAAAGACAATCACTGGTATTTTGCAGTAATGCAGGTCTGGTACCCACAAAAAGGGAAGGATGAGTGAACAGGATAAATTAGAGCATGGTATTAAATTGCTGCAAGAGTTAGGCTTCGGTAACCCCTCTCCCCCAGCCTCCAATGCCAGCCGCCTTGATGCTGTCAACCTTCTTGACCTTGGAGATATGATCCCTTCCGCATACGACTCCTCCTGTTCCTCCTCCTCCTCTTGTTCCACCACCTGACTCCAAACACTGTGTAAGGTGTGCTCCAGCATGTAAATCACCGGAATGGTCATGCTGATAATGGCATCATCAGCACTAAACATCTTCATTGCTATTTCAAAACTGTGCAGAAGGGTGCATAGGTCCCTGATCTGAGACCACTTCTGCAGCGTGATTTGCCCCACCTCTTGATCTTGTTGGCCCAGGCTATACATCATAACGCATTGAACCAGGGCTCATTGTTGCTGCCACAGTCGCTGCAACATGTGCAGAGTTGAATTCCACCATGTGGGCACATCGCATTTCAGCCGGTGAACTGGCAGGCCCAACGACTTCGGTAGAGATGTAAGTCATTGAGCTGCAGGATGCGAACGGCGGAAGTGAGCACACAGCGACCGTGCCCTCTGCAGAAGCCCATCTAGTCCGGGATAGTGGGATAAAAATTGCTGGACAACCAGGTTCAAAACGTGAGCCATACAAGGCACATGTGTGACATTGCCCCGGAGAAGGGCCACACCCAGGTTTGCAGCATTGTCACACACAGCCTTCCCTGGCTGCAGGTTGAGTGGAGACAACCATTGATGGAACTCGGTCTCCAGAGCTGACCACAACTCCTCAGCTGTGCGACTCACATTTCCCAGACATTTCAATGTAAACACTGCCTGATGCCATTGAACCCTGGTGACAGCATTGTGAGGAGGTGTGCAGGATTCCTTCTGTGCAGTTACAACGCGGGTGGCATTACCAGACAGGCTTTGGGTGCAGGTGGGGGACAAGGAAGAGGTTGAGGAGGCAGAAGCAGTGGAGGAACTTCTAGATACAGAGGATCGACGAGCAATTCGTGGGGACGGCAAGACTTGGACAGCAGCCCCTTCTCCTGATGTCGCCGTAGTTACCCAGTGCCCAGTCACTGACATGTAACGCCCCTGTCCATGTCTACTTGTCCAAGAGGCTGTGGTGAAATGCACCCTGTCACACACACAGAGTTTCTCAAGGAAGTGGTGATGTTGTGTGCAACATGCTGGTGTAGCACAGGCACAGCTTTCTTTGAGAAGTAGTGGTGACTGGGCATCTGGTACTGGGGCACTGCGACGTACATAAGGTCTCAAAAATCTTCTGTGTCCACCAGGTGGAAAGGCAGCATTTCGGTAGCCAACAGCTTGCAGATGGAGAAATTCAACCTCTTAGCTTTGTCATGGCTAGGAGGAAATGGTCTTTTACTTGTCCACATCTGAGGGACTGAGGGCTGGCTGCCATGCTTAGATGGAGTTGAGTAGGGTGTCCCCGGCAAACTGCTGGTCTGTGAGGAAGGTGCAGGCGGAGATGTTATGTTGCCTTTATCAAAATGTGGTGTCAATGTCGGAGAGCGCTCAACACCAGCAGGTGTTTCCACTTGCAAATGTCCTGATGACCTGCCAATCACACTGGCTGTTGCGGGAAAAAAGGTGTAAGGTCTGCATCCAAAACCATGTGTGACTGCTGTCCCCACAGTCACAGAAGATTAAGAGGATGCGGATGCACTTGATGAGGCAGACGGTGGTTGACCCAGCCCACTAGGCCGCATTGTAGCACAGTGAGCTTCCCACTGCAACTTATTCCTCACATCCATGCATGAAGTACTCAAGCTAGTCATTTTTTGTCCTCTACTGAGATTTTGTTGACAAATCTTACAGACAACATGAGCTGGGTCATCCTTTGCAATGTCAAAAAATTCCCAGGCTATGCAAGGCTTAGAGCCCGTGCAACCTGAAGAACCACCACGACTTCTGGTCAGAGGCACAGTTGGGGTTCAGGATGCAGTTGTTGACGTGCTTCTAGTACTCCGTCTCTGTCCAGGATGGCGCAACATAACCTCGTCATCAGACTCATCACTGGCATCATCCTCCACCTCCTCTGCTGACCTCATGGACTGGCGGACTGGGGGTTGACAGTAAGTGGGGTCTACAACCTCGTCTGTTGCGAATTCTGTGGTCGGGTCCCTCCTGTGGTCACGAGTGGTACTTCGGCTGGTTCTGTCTATGAGCTTCCTCTGGTGGATGTGAGTGGGGCTGCGGCTTCTGAGTTTCCTTCCTCAGGTGATGAGGTTAAGTCGTTAGGTGCTGCTCTATTTAACTCCACCTAGTTCTTTGTTCCTTGCCTCCAGTCAATGTTCCAGTATTGGTCTTGCTCTCTCCTGGATCGTTCTTGTGGCCTGTCTTCCCTGCATAAGCTAAGTTCTGCTTGTGTCTCTTTTGTTTGCTATTTTGTCTGTCCAGCTTGCTATTTTGGTTTGTCTTGCTTGCTGGAAGCTCTGGGACGCAGAGGGAGCACCTCCGTACCGTTATTCGGTGCGGAGGGTCTTTTTGCGCCCTCTGCGTGGTTGTTTGTAGGTTTTTGTGCTGACCGCAAAGCTATCTTTCCTATCCTCGGTCTATTCAGTAAGTCGGGCCTCACTTTGCTAAAATCTATTTCATCTCTGTGTTTGTATTTTCATCTTTACTCACAGTCATTATATATGGGGGGCTGCCTTTTCCTTTGGGGAATTTCTCTGAGGCAAGGTAGGCTTATTTTTCTATCTTCAGGGCTAGCTAGTTTCTTAGGCTGTGCCGAGGTGCCTAGGTCTGGTCAGGAGCACTCCACGGCTACTTCTAGTGTGGTATGATAGGATTAGGGATTGCGGTCAGCAGAGTTCCCACGTCTCAGAGCTTGTCCTATGTTATTAGTAACTATCAGGTCATTTTGTGTGCTCTTAACCACCAGGTCCATTGTGGTTCTAAACCACCAGTTCAGAACACTCGTCATCATCATCCTGTGTGTTCTCACACCCGTCATCCTCAGAGCCAACCTCTTCCTGCCCTGAGTGAAAAGTCAAGTTTTCATCCCAATCAGGTATCTCAGTCTCATCATCATCTTCCTCATTGCCTCCATCAACAGGAGTTACAGTTTGGGAATGAGGGTCTACATTATGCTCAGAACCTTCTTCATCTGGGCCTCGATCCGACTCACAATGATTCTGGGCATCAGTGCAGATCATTTCCTCGTCTGGATTCACAGAAGCTCTGGAGCAGACCTCTGATTCCCAGGCTATAGTATGCATAAACAGCTCTACAGACTCAACCATGTGTGTTACCCCATGCTCAGATGGGCGGCTGGAGACTTGGAAGCTGTGAGGAAGCAAGTGCGATTGGGGTGACAACTCTGAGGACTGGAGTAGTTGTGATGTTGAGGAGAGCCCACTTGAACGAGCACTTGATATCCGTTCAAGCACCTGCTGTTTTTGTGCCTCATCTGGAATTTTTGGTGATGCTTGTAGCGATGGTCGTAAGAAAGGGATCATTTCAGATTGTCTACGAAAAGAAGTAGACATCTTACTTTGGCTGGAAGTTGGTCTTTTTTTCTGCAGATGTTACTGTTGCTTTACCACCTAACCCACGGACACAACCTTTTTTTCCCTTTCCAACATGCCTATTCCCCTTTCCACCAGCAGCAGGCCTTTTGCCACTCATTTTGGTGTTTAACTAATTGGCTACTCTGTATCTGTAGTTGTTGGCACAAAAAAAGATGGAAGAAAACCGAGCAGAGCTGAGTGGACAAACTTTGGTACTAGGCCAAAAACTATTTACTGGGTTAGATGCAGTAAAAATTTATATACACAGGCGGTGTAGTTAGTTTCACATGCGGGCTACTCTGCTGACGTGCACACGCTGCTCCTAGGCCCAAAACTGTTAGCTGGATTAGAAGCAGTAAAAACAAAAATAAACAGGCGGTGTAGTTATCTTCACAGGCAGGCTACTCCGCTGACGTGCAGACACTGCTCCTAGGCCCAAAACAATTTACTGGGTTGGATGCAGTAAAAATTTAGATACACAGGCGGTGTAGTTAGCTTCACAGGTGGGCTACTCCACTGATGTGCAGACACTGCTGCTAGGCCCAAAACTATTTACTGGGTTAGATGCAGTAAACATTTAGATACACAGGCGGTGTAGTTAGCTTCACAGGCGGGCTACTCCGCTGATGTGCAGACACTGCTCCTAGGCCCAAAAATATTAACTGGATTAGATGCAGTAAAAATTGAGATACACAGGCAGTGTAGTTAGTTGCACAGGCGGGCTACTCTGCTGATCTGCAGACAATGCTCCTAGGCCCAAAACTATTAACTGGATTAGATGCAGTAAAAATTTAGATACACAGGTGGTATAGTTAGTTTCACAGGCGGGCTACTCTGCTGACGTGCAGACACTGCTCCTAGGCCCAAAACTATTAACTGGATTAGATGCAGTAAAAATTGAGATACACAGGCTTGAATAGTTAGTTTCCATGCGGGCTACTCTGCTGATGTGCTGACACTGCTCCTAGGCCCAAAAGTATTAACTGAATTAGATGCAGTAAAAATAGAGATACACAGGCGGAATAGTTAGTTTCCATGCGGGCTACTCTGCTGATGTGCCGACACTGCTCCTAGGCCCAAAAGTATTAACTGGATTAGATGCAGTAAAAATAGAGATACACAGGCGGTATAGTTAGTTTCACAGGCGGGCTACTGTGCTGACGTGCAGACACTGCTACTAGGCCCAAAACTATTAACTGGATTAGATGCAGTAAAAATAGAGATACACAGGCGGTGTAGTTCGTTTCACAGGCAGTCTACTCTACTGACATGCAGACACTGCTCCTAGGCCCAAAAATATTAATTGGATTAGATGCAGTAAAAATTTAGATACACAGGAGGTATAGTTAGTTTCACAGGCGGGCTACTCTGCTGACATGCAGACACTGCTCCTAGGCCCAAAACTATTAACTGGATTAGATGCAGTAAAAATTTAGATACACAGGCGGTATAGTTTCACAGGCGGGCTACTCTACTGATGTGCAGACACTGCTCCTAGGCCCAAAAATATTAATTGGATTAGATGCAGTAAAAATTTAGATACACAGGAGGTATAGTTAGTTTCACAGGCGGGCTACTCTGCTGACGTGCAGACACTGCTCCTAGGCCCAAAACTATTAACTGGGTTAGACGCAGTAAAAGTTGAGATACACAGGCGGTGTAGCTAACTTCACAGGCGGGCTACTCAGATGACTATCAGACAATGCTACTAGCCCAACAGTATTGGCTGAGCTAGATTACACCAAATGCTGTGACAAACACTTGCACAGCACTGGCACAGACCAGCCTGGCAAACAGTGCTATGAACTGCTGTAACCTACCCTGAAAAGGGCTGATATTACAACTAGTCCCGACTCCTCCCGACTCCTACCGACTCCCTAAACCTATCTCTCTGAAAATTTGCTCCAAAAATCAATCTTAGACTGTATAGCGCCCCAAGCAGCAGCGGTGCCGTCTAACACTAAGCTGCAGCAGTGAGGAAATGGTGGCGACGGGGCAAATGGCTGGTTCTTATAGGGCAGGGACATGTGACATACACAGCCAATGACACATGCCCTTGCTTGTGTGCATCACATGCACATTGCTGTGTGTGTGCACTGCTGATAGGCTGAGAGACTGCACAGCCCCACTGTAAATGCGGGAAAGAAAGAAAAAATGGAGATTGGCATTATTTCAGCACAGATCTATCACCTTCCCCCCGCCCACTATACACTGAAACAGTCTATTAAAAATGATAAACAGTTTTAATGTGCAAATCAAGTTAGGCTTTTGGTGAACGAACAGTTATAGAACAGAAACTTGAACAGCCGAATTTTAAGCAAATTGTTCAAGTTCATCGAACAACTCGAACACCGCCCAAAACAGCTCGAATTTGAAATTGGCGAACAGTTCGACTCGAACACCGCTCATCTCTAGTCAGGAGTGCCTTCGGTATACTAAATAATTTTGTTAACGTCTCTGGCATAAGGGTAAACTGAAAAAAGATTATGTTTGTGCCCCTGGATACTTAAGAGTTTTGCCCATATCTGGGTTTGCAGGTTGCACAAAAAGATAATTGTTTAGTTAGGAATCATTATTCCATAAGACCGAGGAATTTTATTAAATTTAATATGGTTTCATTATTTCAGATACTGTGGAGAAGAGTAAAATCTGGCCCAAACTGTGAATTAATGGGTTAATATGGCAGGTCAGATTGCTTTGATTAAAATGGTGTTACAACCTCCAATATCATCTGTGATTTTAAATAGTCCAATGTGGTTAAATGAGGAAGTCTTCAAGACATTAAAGACTATTCTCAGATATATTACTTGGTGGGAGAAACAGACTCATATTAAACTGGAGAGTTTGCAGACACCTATAGCAAAATAATGGCTATTTCAGAATAAAGAACTTTTTTTTGTGAAAGAGATTTTGAAAACAAAAATAATGGGCTTCAGAAGTTGTGGGATGTTATCTACTGTACATTTTGTTTGATGCAATCGGTATAAGTTACGGTTGAGGTGAAAATGGGGGGTGACAAAGTTGCAGGGGGAGGGGCACCTATTTCAGACAATTTGGATTCAGGAAATCAATTTTTACTCAGATTATTAAAGGGAATAGGTTTAAGAATTATGTCAAAATATTAGAAGGGTTTTGGTTTCCAAGATATATAATTTTTAATTATGTAAGGCAATACAAAGACATGTCTGTTTACACAGAATAGGAGAAAATTGTGTAGTGGAATCTTTTAGCAAGACAAAGAAATAAGAGAGGTATTAACTCTAAATTGTAAAAGGAAATTGTCACACAAGGGCAGGGAGATATCCAGCGAGAGGTGCAAAAGTAGAGGGGTAAATAGGAAATGGAAGCCCCTGATGTTAGGGAGAGGGGGAGATGGTAACCCTTCAACACTTACTTAATACTTAACCCAACACTCCCTATTGCCCTAAAAGGGTCATTTTCCCCGTGTGCCATCACTTGGCTATATCCTGGTTGACCCTTGACTTTGCCCTGGCAAGTTAGATGGGCAGCAAGAAACTTGTCTTACTATTACTACAAGACAACACAGAGGAGACAAGCAGGGGAAACACACAAAAAAACAGAATTCCACAGAACACGTTCTCCAGAGAAGTGAGGCTCAGGAGCTTCAGCTGAGACAAAAGCCAGATGGAGTCTCAGCAGATTTAAACCAAGATTTCTTAACACTTTCCATAGTATAAGAAACAAAAAACCTGCACCACTCTTGTGAATGGCAATGTAGACTCCCAAGGGGACCTGTGATCAGCTAATCTCTGTGATCATTTGATACCAGAAGCATCATATGTCCCAGCAGAGTTCGGCACAGTCATGATAAAAATGTGGGTTAAAAAGATTCTGCAAATCTTTGGGATATTAGAATGAAATGAGAAAGATATGTTGGTGATATAACAAAAGATCTGTAGGATAGATTGGTGAAGAAGCGCACACATGGTCTTTCTTCAAAGCCACCATATAAACTAAAATATATATTTTCATTATGGCTTTTTTCACTCCATATTGAAGAAGAATGTTTGATAAAAGAAGAAGTAAAATATGTCCAAGATGTAAAATGGCCCTGAGAAAAATGTCCCATATGTTATAGGATTGCAATAATGTGAAGGGTTTCTGGAGTCAAATACTTGGAGTGAATTATAACACATTAAAGATTGACATTTCTTTAGAACTCTTAATATGTATATTTAACAAGATAGGAGGCATAAGAATATCTGAATTGGGTAAACAAGCAATACCTAATTTATACTATGCAAGAAAAGTAATACTAGTAAAATGGAATATACATGAGAAACACACTAATAAAGAATGGGTTAGAAGATATGTTGTGAATGCGCTGAGTTATGGAAAAACACATTGGTGTAAGGTAAAGAAAAAACATTTTTAAATCTGGCAAATATGGTTGGAGTATATGGAAAATCTTTTTTTGTTTTCTCTGAAGATAGAGTGCTATTTTGGGGGGATTAATTGAGGGACTGAAATGAAAAGGATGTTTGGGTGTTTTATCTTGATGGCATCCAATGGATTTGCATTTACAGTAAACATTTTGATACTATTTACAAGGATCAACAAAAAACAAACAATTAATATGATGTAGTTTATTTTGACTGTGGCATCTAGGGAATTTGTGATCAAGTTTTGCCACCTAATCTGACAGCAGCATAATGTAAAGCTGGAAACCCTGATTCCATTGATTTATGATTTACATTGATGCTCAGTGTAGTTTTGATAAAATCATCATTTTATCAGCAGGAAATTATCACTATAGTTGTGGCAAACCTGTTGCCATGTAGTCCCCCATATTAATGAGCTCAGTATAACCCCTCCCACACCACAGCTTTCTGTGTAACATATACAAGAGAAGAAATCTGCTAATCAGTGGTACCGGTGGGGTTATACAGAGCTCAGCATTCAGAAAACTGGTATATCTGCTGCAGATAAAACAGTGATTTTATCAAAATGACAGCAAGCAGCGCATAAAGTAACATACCGGGAATCAGGGTCTCTGCCTCTACATTATGCTTCTCTCAGATGTAGTAGCAAAAAACCTGGTGACAGATTTTCTTTAATGGACAAAAACCTAGGTTATTCTGATTCTAACAATTGCATTGGAACTCCGGTGGTCAATCACCACTGGACTTCAAAGATGAATGCACAGACACAGCTGTTCAGCCATGATGCCTTAAAGGGTTATATCCATCTCCAACATCCTATCCCATTATGTAGACTGTGCAGTATTATTAATATTAGCAAATGCCTCCAATTAGAAATGTTGTATAATTTTTCTGATTCGCTGTGTCTCTTTCCTCATTTTCAGGAATTGCACATGTCATGCATGTTTGTCATAGTTGTTATGATCAGGTGACCTTGGAGCAGCATGAAAACTTTCACTGGAGTAGGTGGTAACTATACTGACCGCAAATCCTGATCTTAACACCGCTACTAGAAGTAGCCGTGGGGTGTGCCTAACAAATCCTAGACACCTCGACACAGCCGGAGGACTAAATACCCCTATAGATGGCAATAGGAATTCTACCTTGCCTCAGAGCAGAACCCCAAAGGATAGGCAGCCCCCCACAAATATTGACTGTGAGTAGTAGAGGAAAAGACACACGCAGGCAGGAAACAGGATTTAGCAAAAGTGGCCACTCTAGCTAAAATAGGAAAGGATAGGACAGGATACTAAGCGGTCAGTATTAAAATCCTTCCAAAAATATCCACAGCAGAAAATACAAAAACTCCACCATCTAACTAAAGATGTGGAGCGTATATCTGCAACTCCAGAGAATCCAACAAGACTGAGAAAACACTGGCACAGTCTAAGCTGGACAAGAGAAAACAAATGAATAGCACATAATATAAGCACACAGCTTGTGTGCCACAGAAAAAGAAACAGACACTTATCTTTGCTGAATTGGCAGCTAAGCAGGAGAAGCCAGAAAAAGATCCAACACTTCCCAAGAAACATAGACAACTGGCAAGGACCAATGAGTCCTGCAAACTTAAATACCCCAGTCAGAATTGCAATCAGTAGATACACCTGTCCAAGACTGCAGCCCAGGGACAACTGCATTACCACCTACAACCACCGGAGGGAGCCCAAAAGCAGAATTCACAACACATAGTATCTTAAGAGGTTAAAAGTTAACAGTGAATTTAAATTAAATGAAATTAAATGTGTCAAAGTTTGAGAAAATGGTGGCCAACTGACAATTTTGCAGGTTTCCACTTGACCCCTTCCCGGCATGTGCCATACATTTCCTGCTCCGCGGGAGCTGAATTTCGCAAACAGCAGTATATGTATGGCAGCACGATTGTGTGGCCTCACACTGAGTGCCACAGCGATCGGGTGCTGATGTCAGCCATGTGTGAGAGCTGACGCGCTGCAGCAATGCCCACGATTGGTGCTAGAACCGATTACAGGCATTTAACCCCTCTGTTACCACTGTCAGTAGTAATAGTGGCATAGAGGAGCATTTTGCAGGGAATGAGTTCCCTGCACGCTTCCATCAGGACAACATAATGCGATCTCGTTGTCTTGATGGTCTCCAACTGTCCACAGGGTCCTTCAGGGTCCTGTAGGGAAGGTAGCTAGAGAGTGCCTGCTGAGAGCAGACACTGATGTGCCTCCTTCCATGCTTGTCAGATTCTGATTAGTGATGAGCGAGTGTTCTTGTTGCTCGGGTTTTCCTGAGCACGCTTGGATGACCTCTGAGTATTTGTTAGTGTTCGGAGATTTAGTTTTCATCGTGGCAGCTGAATGATTTATAGCTACTAGCCAGGCTGAGTACATGTGGGGGTTGCCTGGTTGCTAGGGAATCCTCACATGTAATCAAGCTGGCTAATAGCTATAAATCATGCTGCTGAGGCGATGAAAACTTTATCTCTGAGCAGTCATAAATACTCGGAGACCACCCTAGCGTGCTCCGGAAAACCCAATCAACGAGTACACTGCTCATCACTTATGCTGATGTGATACTCTGCAGTGCAGAAGCATTACAGAGTTTTAGAGATCAGCGATCTGACACTATACAGTGATGTCCCAGGATGGCACAATGTAAAAAAGTTAAAAAAAATATTAAGAAGTGTAAAAATATTTCTAAACAAATCACCAAATAAAGAAAAGAAAAAGAAACAAATGTTTCTGATAAATACATTTATGTAAATGAAAAAATAAATAATAAAAGTACACATATGGTATTGCAGTATTCATCATGACCCACTCTATATGTCGCACTAGTTAACTCCTTCAGTGAACGCCGGAAAAAAAAAAAAAACGAGGTTAAAAACAATGCTTTATTATCATACCACCAGACAAAAAGTGCAATAAAACGCAATCAAAAAGATGGATGTAAATAAAAATGGTACCACTGAAAAAGTAATCTTGTCCCACAAAAAACAAGCACAAACAGCTCCATCAGCAGAAAAATAAAAAAGTTATAGCTCTCAAAATAAAGCAATGCTAAAATAATAATTTTTTTCTATAAAATAGTTTATATTGTGTAAAAGCGCCAAAACATAAAAAAATATAAATTGGGTATCACTGTAATCGTACTGACCCAAAGAATAAAGCTGCCTTACCAATTTTACCATACGTGAAATGGCATAAAAAAAATATAAAAAACAAAAAGCAATTCCTGAATTACTGGTTTTTATTCATTCTGTCAAACAAAAATCTGAATAGAAAGCAATCAAAAAATGTCATGTGCCCAAAAATGGTACCAGTAAAAACATCACAATGAAAAGCATTTTTTACTGGGTGTCAGCAGCCAAACATAAAAACCTGATATAAATCTGGTATCGCGTAAATGGATTTTTTTTATTCTGTCTCCCAATGATCACAGTAAGGCTTGGTGCACATTTATCCTGTGCTCTACGCTGAGCACCTACATCAGGGTTTCCATGTATATATCTGAAACACGTTATTGCAGACAGAACCCAGGCAGAAGTTTCCCTATAATGAGGCAGATGGAGGCACTGTGGACATCATAGGACCTGTGATCCGGCGGGGTCTGTCTTATTTGGATTGCATAAAAGTGCCGTTGGCCACAGTTTTGCGCACTTCTGAAAAGAAGGACATCGCTTAACAGAGGCCAGCTGGAGTCCAGAGTAACTCTACTGCCTCATTATAGTGAATGGATCCATCTGGGATTTCATCTGTGACGTCACTCGGAGATTTAGATGGATAGTGCTCAGCGTAGAGCGTCTGATAAATGTGATCATAAATGTTATGCAAAATGTTCCCAATAAAAGCTTCAACTCAATCCACAAAAAAAGCAAGCCCTCAATCAGGTCCATCATCTACATGCAGAAATATAGGGGGCTTCTATGATACTGGTAGCACAAAGGCTCTGGAAAAGCGAAATGGTTCCTCACCCCCCAAAAGAAATTCAGGAAATTTTCCACTCCCAAATCCAAATGCCGCCCCTCCCTTCTGAACCCGGTGTGCCTAAACCACAGTTAGCATCCACATGTTTGGGATTTTTGTAGTGATAAGAGCCCACCTAATTTAGAGATGCGTGTCTCCAGAAGCATGAGCTGGGCATAATGTACTCATCACTACAACGGCAGTTTGCAATTTTCAGTTCGCAAAATCCACTGCTGCTTGTTTTTGGAAAACAGAAATGTATTATTAAAACCTATAATTCCTCACAAAATAAATACCAAGCCAAGCGATAATTACCAATATCTCCAAAAATAGCGCTAAGCAAAACCAAATAGAATCATATAAACTTTATTTAAGACAAAAGATAACAAAGATAAAAACATATATATAAAAATAGGTGAAAAGGAAGTGCAGGAACTACCGGCAGGTATGGCTGAAGAAATGGCTAGGTGGACCTAAAATTACCTCCAAAATATCATTATATGTACAACAACACAGAGTATCACTTGACAAATGTAGAATATATTGAAAAGTCTTGCATATATGTCGCAATTCCAAGATTTTTCAATATATTCTACATTTGTCAAGTGATACTGCGTGTTGTTATACATACAATGATATTTTTTGGAGGTAATTTTATGTCCATTTCTTCAGCCATACCTGCCGGTTGTTCCTGCACTTCGTTTTCCCCTATTTTGATATATATGTTTTTATCTTTGTTATCTTTTGTCTTAAATAAAGTTTATATGATTCTATTTGGTTTTGCTTAGCGCTATATTGAATCCCTTTCTGCCATTAGATGTACTATTCCGTCCATGTGGGGTGGGCCCTACTTCCCAAGGATGGAATAGTACGTCATAGGCGATCGGCCGCGCTCACGGCTTATCGCAGCTGACATCCGGCACTATGTGCCAGGAGCGGTCATGGACCACCCCCGGTACACCGCGATCAAACATGATCGCGATGTGCCGGCGGTACAGGGAAGCATCGCACAGGGAGGGGGCTCCCTGCGGGCTTCCCTGAGACCCCCGGAGCAACGCGATGTGATCGCGTTGCTCCGGGGGTCTCCTACCTTCCTCCCTGCAGCAAGTCCCGGATCCAAGATGGCCGCGGATCCGGGTCCTGCAGGGAGGGAGGTGGCTTACCAAGTGCCTGCTCAAAGCAGGCACTTGGTAACGCTCTAGCGCTCTTTGACAGATCGGTGATCTGTCAGAGTGCTGTGCAAACTGGCAGATCACCGATCTGTACTTTCCCCCCTGGGACAAAGTAAAAAAGTTAAAAAAAATTTTTACAAGTGTGTAAAAAAAAATCCTAAATAATGAAAAAAAAAAAAATATTATTCCCATAAATACATTTCTTTATCTAAATAAAAAAAACAAAACAATAAAAGTGCACATATTTAGTATCGCTGCGTCCGTAATGACCCGACCTATAAAACTGTCCCACTAGTTAACCCCTTCAGTAAACACCGTAAGAAAAAAAAAAAACGAGACAAAAAACAACGCTTTATTATCATACCGCCGAACAAAAAGTGGAATAACACGCGATCAAAAAGACGGATATAAATAACCATGGCACCGCTGAAAGCGTCATCTTGTCCCGCAAAAAACGAGCCACCATACAGCAACATAAGCAAAACAATTAAAAAGTTATAGTCCTCAGAATAAAGCGATGCAAAAATAATTATTTTTTCTATAAAATAGTTTATCGTATAAAAGCGCCAAAACATTAAAAAAATGATATAAATGAGGTGTCGCTGTAATCGTACTGACCCGAAGAATAAAACTGCTTTATCAATTTTACCAAACGCGGAACGGTATAAACGCCTCCCCCAAAAGAAATTCATGAATAGCTGTTTTTTGGTAATTCTGCCCCACAAAAATTGGAATAAAAAGCGATCAAAAAATGTCACGTGCCCGAAAATGTTACCAATACAAACGTCAACTCGTCCCGCAAAAAACAAGACCTTACATGACTCTGTGGACTCAAATATGGAAAAATTATAGCTCTCAAAATGTGGTAACGCAAAAAATATTTTTTGCAATAAATAGCGTCTTTCAGTGTGTGACGGCTGCCAATCATAAAAATCCGCTAAATCAGGGGTCCCCAACTCCAGTCCTCAAGGCCCACCAACATGTCATGGTTTCAGGATTTCCTTAGTCTTGCCCAGGTAATAATTGCATCACCTGTGCAATGCAAAAGAAATCCTGAAAACATGACCTGTTGGTGGGCCTTGAAGACTGGAGTTGGGGACCCCTGCGCTAAATAACCCGCTATAAAAGTAAATCAAACCCCCCTTCATCAATTGTGCTGATGTAAAGTAGACATGTGGGAAATGTTAATTATTAAGTATTTTGTGTGACATATCTCTGTGATTTAATTGCATAAAAATTCAAAGTTGGAAAATTGCAAAATTTTCAATATTTTTGCCATATTTCCATTTTTTTCACAAATAAATGCAGGTAATATCAAAGAAATTTTACCACTATCATGAAGTACAATATGTCACGAGAAAACAGTGTCAGAAACACCGGGATCCGTTGAAGCGTTCCAGAGTTATAACCTCATAAAGGGACAGTGGTCAGAATTGTAAAAATTGGCCCGGTCCATAACGTGCAAACCACCCTTGGGGGTAAAGGGGTTAAAACAGAAATGTAGTCCAAATCATCACATCTGTAGATAAATTCCCAAAGGGTTATAATTTCCAAAATAGGGTCACTTGAAGTGGGATTCTGCTTTTCTATCACTGAGGTGCTCGTTATTATTATTATTATATCTATTGTTATCTGAAATCTGTAAATTTTACTAGGAAAATCTGCGCTCTAGAAAGCAAAAAAGTGTTCCGTCCCTCCCGAGTCTCTCCGTATGGCTAAGTAGTACTGTACAGATACATATGGGGTATTGCCACATTCACTAGAAATTGTGGGCCAAATTTTGGTGCAATTTTTACCCATTTCCCGTAATGAAAATGTAAAACTTGGGGCTAACACACAATCTTGGTGGTTAAAAATT
Source organism: Ranitomeya imitator (assembly GCF_032444005.1). Classification (NCBI taxonomy): domain Eukaryota; kingdom Metazoa; phylum Chordata; class Amphibia; order Anura; family Dendrobatidae; genus Ranitomeya; species Ranitomeya imitator. The sequence continues at coordinate 590,731,655 of NC_091284.1, forward strand.
TAAATTATTTTATCTTCACTGAACAATGGTATAAAAGTCTGTGGCACACATGTGGTGTCAATATAACCACTGCACTCCTGGATGAATTCATTGGGACATTTAGTTTGTAAAATGTTGGTGACTTATGGGGGGTTCTGCTGTGTTGGTACCTCAGTGGCTCTGCCAATGTAACATGGCATCCTCAAACAAATGGAGCAAAATCTGCACTAGAATATAGTGTTTCTTCCCTTCTGAGCTTTGCCCTGTGCCTCAAAAGTTTTTTTGATGGCATATGGGGCATCAGTGAACTCAGGAGAAATTGCACACAAAATTTTGGAGTCCATTTTCTCCTGTTACCTTTGTGAAAATAGAAAATGTGAAGCTAAAAAAGATTTTTTGGGGAAAAATTTGATTTTTTATTTTCAACAGCTCAACATTATAAAGTTCCATGAAGCACCTGGAGGTTCAAGATGTTCAAAACGCATCTAGACAAGTTCCCAAAGGGGTATAGTTTCCAAAATAGTGTCACTTTGTTTTTTTTTCTTCACTTTTTAGGCACATTAGGAGCTCTCCAAATGTGACATTGGGTCAGCTAATTATTCCAGCAAGTTTTGCATTCAAAATGTCAAATGGGGCTCATTCCCTTTACAGCCCTGCCGTACTCCCAAACAGCTGTTTTCCTTCACATATTTGGTATCTTCATACTCAGGAGAAATTGCAGATCAAATTGTATGGAGCAATATCTCCTGTTACCCTTATTTAAATTCAAAATTTGGAGCTAAAAATGATTTATCTGGGAAAAATTTGATTGTTTTTATTTTCACGGCTCTAAATTATAAACTTCTGTTAAGCACCTGAGGATTCAAAATGCTCAATACACATTTATATAAATTCTTTAAGGGGACTAGTTTCCAAAATAGTGTCATTTGTTGGGGGTTTCCAACTGTTTAGGCAACTCAGGGGCTCTCCAAACATGACATGGCTTCTGCTAATTATGCCAGCAAAATTCACATTCAAAAAGTCTTGTTTCTCCTTGCGGAGAGTGACATGATAAGACGCCTCTCAATCAGCCAAACCAGATCTCCACTTTGCACTGACAAGGGGCAGCACCCCGAAACAGTGTCTGAAAATTGAGATTCTGGTTTGGCTGTTATCCTAAGTCATGTGGCAAGGCTCGTTAAAGGGTCGACATTGACTGTTAGGATTGCTACTTCCAATAGGTGGCACTAGAGTTCTAGTCCTCTTCCTCTTTGAAGAGACAATTTGCACATTTAAAAAGTGAAATAGCACTTCTTCCCTTCCGAGCCCAGCCGTATGCTCAAACAGTAGATTTTTCCTACATATGGTGTATCGGCATGCTCAGGAGAAATTACAAATTGTATGGTCAATTTTCTCCTGTTACCCTTGCAAAAGTTAAAAAAAAAAATTAGGTCTAAAGGAAAATTTTGGGGAAAGAAAAGTAAATGGTGATTTTTTTCCTTCCACATTCAAAAAATTCCTGGGAAGCACCTGAAGGTTACTATTCATATTGAATGTGGTTTTCAGTTTAGTGGTTTTCAAAAATTGTGCTGATGTAAAGTAGACATGTGGAAAATGTTATCTGTTAACTATTTTGTACGATATGACTCTGATTTAAAGGACATAAAAATAAAATTTTTAAAATTGGAAAATTTTCACAATTTTTACCAAATTTTTGCTTTTGTTTCACAAATAAATGCAATTCCTATCAAAGAAATTTTAACACTATTATGAAGTACTGTATGTCACAAGAAAACAGTATCAGCATCTATGGGGTCCACTGAAGCATTACAGAGTTATGACCTTATAAAATAACAGAGGTCAGAATTGCAAAAATTGGCCTGCTCAGGAAGGTGAAAACATGCTTTGGGGTGAAGGGGTTAATCAAATTCCTCAAAATGCTTATTCGCTAGAATCTGCAGTTTTGAAAGATTCTAATTCAATTGGATTATGTTAAAATCTATTCAGTCATCCCTAAACCATGAATTTTGATCTCTCTTAGAATAGATATGTTAGCAAATGTTTGTTTTATGAAGCGCTTAAGATATAATTGAGAGCTAAAGCTTTGATCATGCAGTCAAGGTGAAATGAGCTTGCATTCGCTGTATAAATAATTCAGGACACCCTGTCATTTACAAATAATTCCAGTTTTCTTAAATTCTATATATAATATTTATGTTAAACTAGATGGTGGCCCGATTCTAACACATCGGGTATTCTAGAATATGTATGTAGTTTATTTATGAAGTTTTCAGAATAATGCAATTTATACACAGGATTCGGCCAATTAGTGAAGCATGGTTCAAATTCCGTGCCAATTTGCAAGCGGACGGCGACTGTCACTGATTGTTCACGGCCGGGCATGACCAATCAGTGAAGCCAGGGCCGGCTCCAGGTATTTGACGGCCCCGGGCAAAAGAGTCTCAGTGGGCCCCCTCTTTAACACATACCAAGATTCATGATGCACAGATACAGCAGAGAAATATAGCACAGCCAAATAGCATATAGTACAGGCCACATAGTATATAGCACAGGACACGTAGTATATAGCACAGCCACGTAGTATATAGCACAGCCACGTAGTATATTGCCCAGCCACATAGTATATAGCACAGCCCACGTAGTAAATAGCACAGCCCACATACTATATTGCCCAGCCACGTAGTATATAGCACAGCCACGTAGTATATAGCACAGCCACGTAGTATATAACACAGCCCATGTAGTATATAGCACAGCCACGTAGTACACCGTACAGCCCACATAGTATATAGCACAGGCCACGTAGTAAATAGCACAGACACGTAGTATATTGCCCAGCCACATAGTATATTGCCTAGCAATGTAGTATATTGCCCAGCGACGTAGTATATAGCACAGCCACGTAGTATATAGCACAGCCACATAGTATATAACACAGCCCATGTAGTATATAGCACAGCCACATAGTGTATAGAACAGGCCATGTAGTATATAGCACAGCCCACGTAGTATATAGCACAGGCCACATAGTAAAAAGCACAGACACGTAGTATGTTGCCTAGCGATGTAGTATATTGCCCAGCGACGTAGTATATTGCCCAGCGACGTAGTATATTGCCCAGCCATGTAGTATATTGCCCAGCCACATAGTATATTGTCTAGTTACATAGTATATTGCCCAGCCACGTAGTATATTGCTCAGCCATGTAGTATATTACCCAGCCACGTAGTATATAGCACAGAGATGTAGTATATAACACAGTCCATGCACTATCTAACACAGCCCACATAGTATATAGCAATGTGGGCAACATATCTCTGTTAAAAAAAGATTTAAAATAAAAAATAATTAAATACTCACCCTCCGTCGCCCCCCCATCCAGCCGAGAAGTTTACCGATGCTCCTCGCGATGCTCTGGTCCCAAAAGTGCATTGCGGTCTCTCGAGATCATGATACAGTGGTCTCGCAAGACCGCTACATCATCATCTCACAAGACCACAATGCATGGACCGGTCACAGGAGCGTCGCAAGGAGCGGGAAAGGCCTAGGCTGGATCCGGAAGATGCGTATATAATGATTTTTTAAATATTATTTTTAACATTAGATCCCATGCCAATGTCGCTGATTGGTCGCGCCGGCTGGGCATGACCAATCAGCAAAGCAGAATTTAAATCCCGCACCAATGTCGCCCAATCAGCGAAGCGGGATTTAAATCCTGCGCCAATGTTGCTGATTGGTCACGTCCAGCCGGTGCGACCAATCAGTGAAGCAGGATTTAAATGCGGCGGCAATGTCGCTGATTGGTCGTGTCGGCTGGGTGCGAGCAATCAGCGAAGCGGGATTTAAATCCCGCAGCAATGTCTCTGATTGGTCACGCTGGCATCCCGCAGCAATGTCGCTGATTGGTCACGCCCAGCCGATGCAACCAATCAGCAAAGCGGGATATAAATCCCACCGAAATGTCTCTGATTGGTCGCGCCAGCTGGGCGCGACCAATCAGCGAAGTGGGAATTAAATCCCGCCCCAATGTCGCTGATTGGTTGCATCGGCTGGGCACGACCAATCAGCGAAGCGGGATTTAAATCCCGCGGCAATGTCGTTGATTGGTCGCGTCAGCTGGGCGCGAACAATTAGCGAAGCGGTGGACCGGAGCATCGCAAGCTGCAGGAAAAGCTGCTGCGGAAGCCACAGAAGGTGAGAATATCACAATTTTTTTTTATTATTTTAGCATTATATCTTGTTACTATTGATGCTGCATAGGCAGCATCAATAGTAAAAAGTTTGTCACATAGGGTTAATAGCAGCGTTAACAGACTGCGTTACACCACGGTGTAACGCATTCGGTGTAACAGACTGCTAAAGCGCTATGTGGGCTGCGGGCACTGACTGGGGGGTAGTATAGAGGGGCACTGACTGCAGGGGAGTAGGGAGTTGCCAGACTGTGCCCGTCGCTCCCAAGAGTGCATTGCTGTCTTGCGAGATGTTAATGTGTGGTCTCGCGAGACTGCTACGTCATCATCTCGCGAGACCACAATGCATTGACCGGTCACCGGAGCATCACGAGGAGCGGGAAAGGCCTGGGCTGGATCCGGAAGGTGAGAATATAATGATTTTTTATTTTTTTTATTATTTTTACCATTAGATCTTTTTACTATTGATGCTGCATAGGCAGCATCAATAGTAAAAAGTTGGTCATACAGGGTTAATAGCAGCGTTAACGGAGTGCATTACACCAAGGCATAGCGCAGTCCATTAACACTGCTAGTAGCTCTGTGTGAGCGCTGACTGGAGGGGAGTATGGAGCGGCCATTGTGCCGCCGGACTGTGCCCGTTGCTGATTGGTTGTGGCTATTTTGCCGCGACTTGGGATTTCCGTTACAGACAGACAGACAGACATGAAGACAGAAAGATGGAAGTGACCCTTAGACAATTATATAGTAGATTAGCTTGTTTAGTTACTGGTTTAAGAATATATATTTTTTAAATTATTTTTACACAAACATTCAAACTGAGAACCTGTGCTCCTCAGATCTGCAGTATTGCACTTACAGCTTGTTATTAGGGTAAACTGTACATCTTTGTACATTTTCTTTTTATTTACTTATGGAATCACTGCTTCTAATAAAAAATGATGCCTCACAAAGAAACCACAATATGCAAATTGCATATTTAATTTCCCAGAGGAGCATTGCACGGCAAATAAGCCTCCTTACCTTGACAAGCCAGCTGGTATGTCACTCTCCATAAGGAGAAACGTTACCCCTTAGACCCCAGTACAGAGCCTCTCACCTAGCCAAATCAGTTCTCATGCTTTGCACTGACGAGGGCCAACAGCCTGAAACACCGTGTCTGCGAATTGAGATACTGATTTGGCTTTTATCCTAAGTCATATTGCACGACTCGTTAAAGGGCTGATTGTGACTTGTAGGATCGCTACTTCCAACAGGTGGCGCTATAGAGTTAAGTCCTCTTTTTCTCCGAAGAGGCAATTTGCATACTTAATTTCCCAGAGGAGCATTGCACGGCGAATAAGCTCCTTACCTTGACAAGCCAGCTGGTATGTCACTCTCCATAAGGCTGCCGTCACACTAGCAGTATTTGGTCAGTATTTTACATCAGTATTTGTAAGCCAAAACCAGGAGTGGAACAAATAGAGGAAAAGTATAATAGAAACATATGCACCACTTCTGCATTTATCACCCACTCCTGGTTTTGGCTACAAATACTGATGTAAAATACTGACCAAATACTGCTAGTGGGACAGCAGCCTAAGGACAAAGATACCACAATGCATTCCTCAAAGACTTCTGAAAGCCATAACTACACTTTTGTATGTTTACATTTTTTTTATATCTTTCCATAGACTTCTCCATTTTCCCCTTGCTTTTAATGGCATTAGTTTTGGTTTAGAATGGTGACTTTTATTTCCTATACTATGTACTGAAAAATGGTAAAACGTTAGGTATGGGGTGGAATGGAGAAAAAAATGCAATTCTTCCATTTGTGCACAGGTATAATTTTAAAGCATGACAAGAAAACAAAATAGATCACAATCTTTATGGGTCAACCAGTGTCATTATGCCAAATGTATATAGTTTTTTTACATTTAAAAAAATACAGAAAACTTTTTCATTTCATTTTTTGGAAATTTGTATTCATGTATTTTTGAAAGCATTCACTGTTCTGGATAAATATTACATTTTAAAGTTTTATTTGAGTGGCCATATATAGTTTTTACTTGTGAAATGGAAAAAGGATTAATCTGAATTGTTTTTTTGTTTTATTTCCCTTATGTTTTGTAAAATTTTCACACCCTGTGCAAGCAAAGGCATGGCCTCCCTTTCCTTGAGGTGGGCATTATGTTTATATAGCTCCTCATGGCTGGGTGTTCAGAGTCTGTCCCTAGTCCTTCTCGGACTGTAATTTTTGACACATGGTAAGGTTTTAATACTGGAGGCTAGAAACGTCCCGATTTGGAGCACCTTGTTGGATGTGGGATGGCTTTTACGCTTTCTTTGTTCAAAAACAGTGTTTTTCTTTTTTAGTTTTTACTTACTTAAAGCAGGGTATATGTTTGCTTTGCTTTTATCTAGGTTTTGTTGTGTAAAAAAATTTTAAAAACTATTTTATATTACTTTTTTAGTGTCCCCTTCTTGATCACTTCATTAATTAAACAATGTATTGCAATACTTTTGGATTTTTATATGTAGGATTGAGCGAAACAGATCGGCCAATTTCAAAAGTCGCCGACTTTTGGAAAAGTCGGGTTTCGTGAAACCCGACCCAATCCCACTGTGGGATCGGGTCGTCGGTCTTTTCTCCCAAGTCGGGTTTTGTTATATATATATATATATATATATATATATATATATATATATATATATACAGTGGGGCAAAAAAGTATTTAGTCAGTCAGCAATAGTGCAAGTTCCACCACTTAAAAAGATGAGAGGCGTCTGTAATTTACATCATAGGTAGACCTCAACTATGGGAGACAAACTGAGAAAAAAAAATCCAGAAAATCACATTGTCTGTTTTTTTAACATTTTATTTGCATATTATGGTGGAAAATAAGTATTTGGTCAGAAACAAAATTTAATCTCAATACTTTGTAATATATCCTTTGTTGGCAATGACAGAGGTCAAACGTTTTCTGTAGGTCTTCACAAGGTTGCCACACACTGTTGTTGGTATGTTGGCCCATTCCTCCATGCAGATCTCCTCTAGAGCAGTGATGTTTTTGGCTTTTCGCTTGGCAACACGGACTTTCAACTCCCTCCAAAGGTTTTCTATAGGGTTGAGATCTGGAGACTGGCTAGGCCACTCCAGGACCTTGAAATGCTTCTTACGAAGCCACTCCTTCATTGCCCTGGCGGTGTGCTTTGGATCATTGTCATGTTGAAAGACCCAGCCACGTTTCATCTTCAATGCCCTTGCTGATGGAAGGAGGTTTGCACTCAAAATCTCACGATACATGGCCCCATTCATTCTTTCATGTACCCGGATCAGTCGTCCTGGCCCCTTTGCAGAGAAACAGCCCCAAAGCATGATGTTTCCACCACCATGCTTTACAGTAGGTAAGGTGTTTGATGGATGCAACTCAGTATTCTTTTTCCTCCAAACACGACAAGTTGTGTTCCTACCAAACAGTTCCAGTTTGGTTTCATCAGACCATAGGACATTCTCCAAAAACTCCTCTGGATCATCCAAATGCTCTCTAGCAAACTTCAAACGGGCCCGGACATGTACTGGCTTAAGCAGTGGGACACGTCTGGCACTGCAGGATCTGAGTCCATGGTGGCGTAGTGTGTTACTTATGGTAGGCCTTGTTACATTGGTCCCAGCTCTCTGCAGTTCATTCACTAGGTCCCCCCGTGTGGTTCTGGGATTTTTGCTCACCGTTCTTGTGATCATTCTGACCCCACGGGGTGGGATTTTGCGTGGAGCCCCAGATCGAGGGAGATTATCAGTGGTCTTGTATGTCTTCCATTTTCTAATTATTGCTCCCACTGTTGATTTCTTTACTCCAAGCTGGTTGGCTATTGCAGATTCAGTCTTCCCAGCCTGGTGCAGGGCTACAATTTTGTTTCTGGTGTCCTTTGACAGCTCTTTGGTCTTCACCATAGTGGAGTTTGGAGTCAGACTGTTTGAGGGTGTGCACATGTGTCTTTTTACACTGATAACAAGTTTAAACAGGTGCCATTACTACAGGTAATGAGTGGAGGAAAGAGGAGACTCTTAAAGAAGAAGTTACAGGTCTGTGAGAGCCAGAAATCTTGATTGTTTGTTTCTGACCAAATACTTATTTTCCACCATAATATGCAAATAAAATGTTAAAAAAACAGACAATGTGATTTTATGGATTTTTTTTTCTCAGTTTGTCTCCCATAGTTGAGGTCTACCTATGATGTAAATTACAGACGCCTCTCATCTTTTTAAGTGGTGGAACTTGCACTATTGCTGACTGACTAAATACTTTTTTGCCCCACTGTATATATATATATATGTCATTGAGACACATATATATATATATTTATATTAACTTCAGCGCGATAATGCAGAAAAGCCGGTAATTCAATTGCCGGCTTTTCATTTCTCCTTCCTAAACCCGACATGATATGAGACATGGTTTACATACAGTAATGTTAGTAGTGTGTATGTGCAAAATTTGTTCGCTCTAGCTATTAAATTTAAGGGTTAAATCGCGGAAAAAATTGGCGTGGGCTCCCGCGCAATTTTCTCCGTCAGAGTGGTAAAGCCAGTGACTGAGGGCAGATATTAATAGTTTGGAGAGGGTCCACGGTTATTGGCCCCCCCCTGGCTAAAAACATCTGCCCCCAGCCACCTCAGAAAAGGCACATCTGGAAGATGCGCCTATTCTGGCACTTGGCTACTCTCTTCCCATTCCCGTGTAGCGGTCGGATATGGGGTAATGAAGGGTTAATGTCACCTTGCTATTGTAAGGTGACATTAAGCCAGATTAATAATGGAGAGGCGTCAATTATGACACCTATCCATTATTAATCCAATAGCATGAAATGGTTAAAAAAACACACACAGAATATTGCAAAGTATTTTAATGAAATAAACACACAGGTTGTTGTAATATTTTATTGCACTCTCAATCCACCGGAAGACCCTCGACCTGTAACAAATTAAAAATGATAAACCAACAATATCTCATACCTTCCGTCGATATGTCCCACGATGTAAATCCATCTGAAGGGGTTAAAATATTTTACAGGCAGGAGCTCTGCTATAATGCAGCTGTGCTCATGCCTGTAAAACCCCTGGGAATGAAGGTAATGTAGGTCAATGACCTGTACTTACCTTCATTCGCGGTGATGCGCCCTCTGCTGGATGTCATTGACCTACTTTCCATTCATTCGCTGGGGTTTTACAGCCAGGAGCACAGCTGCATTAGCAGAGCTCCTGGGTGTAAAATTATTTAACTCCTTTAGATGGATTTGCAGCGTGGGACGTGACAGATCATCGGAAGGTATGGGATATTGTTGTTTTTTTATTTTTCCTTTGTTACAGAGCAAGGGTCTTCAGGTGGATTAAGAGTCCAATAAAATAAAACAACAACCTGTGTCTTTATTTCATTAAAAGACTTTGTAATAATGTGTGTGTGTTTTTTAACTATTTCATGCTATTGGATTAATAATGGATAGGTGTCATAATTGACGCCTCTCCATTATTAATCTGGCTTAATGTCACCTTACAATAGCTGTTGTGAATTCTGCTCTTGGGTTCCCTCCAGTGGTTGTAGGTAGGAATGCAGTTGTCTCTGAGTCACAGACCTGGCCATGTGTATCGGATGATTACAATTCTGACTGGGATATTTAAGTGGGCAGTATCCTTTAGCCCTTGCCAGTAGTCAATGTTCCTTGTGAAGTGTTGGATCACTTTCTGGCTTCTCCTGCTCGCTGCCTATTTCAGCAAAGATAAGTGTTTGGTTTTTATTTCTGTGGCACTGCCAGTGTGCTTGTTTCAGTTTTATTCCTGCTCTGATTGTAGGATTCACTGGAGTTGCAGATTTACGCTGCTACATCTTTTAGTAAAGATGTAGGAAGTTTTTATATATTCTGCTGTGGATGTTTTGAAGGGTTTTTTTTTACTGACCGCACAGAACTCTGTCCTATCCTGTCCTATCTAGCTAGAGTGACCTCCTGTGCTAATCCTGTTTTTCTGCCTGTGTATGTTTTTTCCTCTCCGACTCACCGCCAATATTTGTGTGGGGCTGTCTATCCTTTGGAGATTTTGCTCTGAGGCAAGATAGTATTCCTATTTCCATCTTTAGGGGTATTTAGTTCTCCGGCTGTGACGAGGTGTCTAGGTGTGTTAGGTACACTCCATGGCTGCTTCTAGTTGCGGTGTTAAGTTCAGGATTGCGGTCAGTACAGTGGCCACTTTCTCCAGTGAATGTTCTCATGCAGCTCTTAGGTCACCGGATCATAACAAATAGCAAGGTGACATTAACCCTTCATTACCCCATATCCCACCGCTACACGGGAATGGGAAGAGAGTCGCCAAGTGCCAGAATAGGCGCATCTTCTAGATGTGCCTTTTCTGGGGTGGCTGGGGGCAGATGTTTTTAGCCGGGGAGGGGCCAATAACCATGGACCCTCTCCAGGCTATTAATATCTGCCCTCAGTGACTGGCTTTACCATTCTGGCGGAGAAAATTGCACGGGAGCCCACTCCAATTTTTTCCGCGATTTTACCCTTAAATTTAATAGCTACAGCGCCCAAATTTTGCACATACACACTACTAACATTATTAGTGTGGAATATGCAAAAAATGGGGATATGACATGGTTTACTGTATGTAAACCATGTCTCATATCATGTCGGGTTTAGGAAGGAGAAATGAAAAGCCGGCAATTGAATTACCGGCTTTTCTGCATTATCGCGCTGAAGTTAATATAAATATATTTATAACGGGAAACCACTGGGTAAATCTGACAGGGAGAAGGACTTGGGGATCCTAGTTAGCGATAAACTTACCTGGAGCAGCCAGTGCCAGGCAGCAGCTGCCAAGGCAAACAGGATCATGGGGTGCATTAAAAGAGGTCTGGATACACATGATGAGAGCATTATACTGCCTCTGTACAAATCAATAGTAAGACCACACATGGAGTACTGTGTCCAGTTTTGGGCACCGGTGCTCAGGAAGGATATAATGGAACTAGAGAGAGTACAAAGGAGGGCAACAAAATTAATAAAGGGGATGGGAGAACTACAATACCCAGATAGATTAGCGAAATTAGGATTATTTGGTCTAGAAAAAAGACGACTGAGGGGCGATCTAATAACCATGTATAAGTATATAAGGGGACAATACAAATATCTCGCTGAGGATCTGTTTATACCAAGGAAGGTGACGGGCACAAGGGGGCATTCTTTGCGTCTGGAGGAGAGAAGGTTTTTCCACCAACATAGAAGAGGATTCTTTACTGTTAGGGCAGTGAGAATCTGGAATTGCTTGCCTGAGGAAGTGGTGATGTCAAACTCAGTTGAGAGGCCTGGATGTCTTCCTGGAGCAGAACAATATAGTAACATACAATTATTAGGTTCTGTAGAAGGACGTAGATCTGGGGATTTATTATGATGGAATATAGGCTGAACTGGATGGACAAATGTCTTTTTTCGGCCTTACTATGTTACTATGTATAGAGATTTCCCATTGACTTGCATTGGGTTTTGTGTTTCGGCCGATCCCCCGACCCCGACTTTTCAAGATAATCGGCCGATTTCACTCGACTCGACTTTTGAGAAAGTCGGGATTCGCGAAACCCGACTCGACCTCAAAAAAGGAAACGTCGCTCAACCCTAGTTATATGTTATAACAACAAAACTAGGCAACATATTAGCAGGGAAATTAAAGCACTAAATAGTGCTGCAAGAACCCAAAACCAAAAAAGCAAGCTAACTCCATATAAATCATTGAGAAAAAGGAGTATAAACGGAGCAAAGGAATAGTGCAAAAGATAATTTATTAATTAACAAGCATATAGTGTATAAATACATACAGACGATACAAACAGGATGGTTAAAAAAAATATTATACTCCTTCTCCTAGTTATATGTTGTATAGAAATGAGCAAACCCCAACTGTAATGGTTGGGGTCTGTACAGGACACCAATGCCGAACCCCAAACACAGACTTTTCACAGGCTCTGCAGTTTACTGTTCTGGTTCGGATGACTATCAAAGTTTGTTAACGCAGTCAACCAGTGTTAGGGTTGGCGGAACGCACCAAATATATAGTTTATTAAATGGAATTGGTGCGTTCGCAACCCGGGATCCACCGTGCAGGAAAGTACCTGCTGCTAAGTAAGACGGACTATATGGCGGTACTATAAGTATACATACAAGGGTAAACTTCACCCTGCGTGAAGGAAGCGATCCTGTTGCGTCACAGGACCGTGGTACCGCACATAGAGCGCGAGCAATAAGTCAGCGAACACAACCCCAACTAGGATTGAAGTCCGATTAGACCACTGCTGGCACAACACCGCAACTGGGTGTGAAAGGAAACTATTTAAATAGTAAATAAAGGCACGAGAGTGCGTGCGGTGCCACACTGACGGACACCACTAACCACCCAGGTTTGGGTAAGGAAAGCGCAGAGGAAGCGCACGGCGCCGTACTGGCGGACACAGCAACTGGACGCTGTGATGTGTGTTACGTGCTGTAGGATAAGTCGGGCGCTAGATAGCAAACATACACCTTCCGCGAACAGACATTCAATAGGGAGGGTTATTTAAAGAGCGACTTTCACTCACAACACACACACATATTTACAAGACAACACTAGCGCATGGCCGTGCGGTCATGCGCAGTTTATATAGTTGCAGCACAGGAAGCTGCTACTGAAGTTTTTGCCCTTTCAGGACCTTCCAGGAGGACCAATGGAAAGTGCTGCAGTACCTGAGCATGTTTTGCCCTTTCAGGACCTTCCAGGAGGACCAATGGAATGTACTGCAGTACCTGAGCATGTGACCGAACATGTGGCCCTCGACCTCCAATGGGAGACCCTGCCCTGGGCATGCTCAGTGTGAGTAAATAAGGACTTAGTCCCAGAGAGGCTTGCTCGCCGCAGATCAGTGCAGGGTACCATAGGAAAGCTAGAAAAGGCAGTAGTGACCCTATGCACCGAATCAGCCTCAGCGAGACGCTGGGAGCGACGTCTCCGCTGAGCAGAGCCCACTGCGGCCGATACCGAATGGGAGACCGCAGCAGACATGGATCGAGATTCCTCCTGTGCAGCAGGGGAAACTCGACTCCTAACATTACCCCCCCTCCTATGGCCCCCCCTCCTTGAGCCTCACTACGCTCAAAAGCTGCAATAAGCAGCGGAGCCCGAATGTGCTCCACAGGCTCCCAGGTTCTATCCTCTGGGCCGTGACCCTTCCAGTCCACCAGATAAAATTTCTTGCCACGTACCACCTTGCACCCCACAATAGCATTCACCTCAAACTCATCCGTGGATGATCCCGATGTCCCAGCAGATGACTCAGAAAACCGGGACAAATGAACGGGCTTTAAGAGAGAAACGTGAAAAGTATCGGTGATACCAAGGCGTGGAGGAATAGCCAAACGGTAGACCACAGGGTTGACCTGTTCCAGAACCTTAAACGGGCCAATGTAGCGAGGAGCAAACTTAGTGGACTCAACTCGCAGCCTGATGTTACGGGCGGAGAGCCACACTAAGTCGCCAGGAGAAAAGACCAGAGCGGGGCGCCGGTGTGTATCAGCCGAAACCCTCATTCTCTCCTTGGAGGCCCGGATGGCATCCTGTGTGTGGTCCCAGATGTCACGTGCCTCCACCGCCCAGTCTGCCACCCTAGAATCGGTGGATGACACGGGCATGGGCACAGGGACACGCGGATGCTGGCCGTAATTAAGGAGAAAAGGAGTTTGACCAGTGGAATCGGCTACGGCGTTGTTCAAGGCAAATTCCGCCCAAGGTAGCAAAGATGCCCAGTCATCCTGCCTAGCAGAGACGAAATGTCGCAAATATGTCACCAGAGTCTGGTTGGTTCTCTCCACCAACCCATTCGTTTCGGGATGATATGCAGAGGAGAGGTTTAACTCTATGCTGAGTAAACGGCAGAGCTCTCTCCAAAACCGAGACACGAACTGGGGACCCCGATCGCTGACAATCTTATCAGGCATACCATGCAATCGGAAAACGTGTTTAATGAACAACACCGCCAAGGCCCGTGCTGAGGGTAACCGAGGAAGCGGCACCAAATGCACCATTTTAGAGAAATGGTCGGTGACAACCCAAATAATGGAGCAGCCACGTGACTTGGGTAGGCCCACCACAAAGTCCATCCCGACCATCTCCCAGGGCCTGTCTGCCACCGGTAGAGGGTAAAGCAACCCAGCAGGCCGTTGCCGAGGAGACCGATTCTGGGCGCAAGAATTGCACGCCTGAATATAGTCCCTGACATCTCGGGCCATATGCGGCCACCAGTATGTTCTCGCCAAAAGCTCAGATGTCCTCTTGGTCCCAAAATACCCACCCATTCTGGAGGAGTGAGCCCAAGAGAGAACCTCTGGTCGCAAGTTAGCTGGTACGAAAGTCTTGCCCGGGGGCACAGACTCTAGCGAAACCGGAGCTACAGTTCTCAGGCTCTCAGAAGGGACAATAAGCCGAGGCTCCTCCTCCTCCGATGACACTACGGAGCGGGAGAGAGCGTCAGCATGAACGTTCTTCTCCCCGGAGAGGAAATGGAGAGTTAAATGGAACCGGGAGAAGAACAGGGACCATCTAGCCTGGCGAGAATGCAGCCGCTGGGCCGTTTGCAGATACACGAAGTTCTTGTGGTCAGTGAAGACTTGGAAGGGAAAGCGAGCTCCCTCCAAGAGATGTCTCCACTCCGAAAAAGCCAACTTCATGGCCAGCAACTCCCTGTCCCCGATGGAATAATTCCTCTCCGCTGGTGTGAAGGTCTTGGAGAAGAAGCAAGGATGCTTCCGACCTTGAGCATCCTTTTGGAAAAGGACTGCTCCAGCACCAACGGATGAGGCATCCACCTCCAAGATAAATGGCTTATCAACATCGGGGCGATGTAGGATGGGAGCGTTAGCGAAGTGTGACTTGATCGAGAGAAAGGCTTTGGAGACCTCCTCTGACCACAACTTGGGATTTGCTCCCTTCTTGGTGAGGGCAACCAAGGGAGCTACCAAGGTTGAGAAGTGTGGAATGAACTGGCGATAGTAATTAATGAACCCCATAAAGCGCTGCACCGCTTTAAGAGAATGGGGTTCCAGCCAGTCCATTACAGCCTGTAGCTTGGCAGGATCCATAGCCAAACCCTGGGCAGAGATGATATAACCAAGGAAAGGCAAGGACTCCTGCTCAAACACACACTTCTCCAACTTGGCGTAGAGGGAATTTGCCCGTAAGAGGTCGAAGACTTTGCAAACATCTCTCCGATGGGAGTCAATATCTGGAGAGAAGATGAGAATATCATCCAGATAGACTACGACCGAGGTGGTGAGCATATCCCGGAAGATGTCGTTCACAAAGTCTTGGAAAACGGCTGGGGCATTACAGAGCCCAAAGGGCATCACCAGATATTCATAGTGCCCATCCCTGGTGTTAAAAGCCGTCTTCCATTCATCCCCCTCACGGATGCGAATCAGGTTGTAGGCACCCCGCAGATCTAACTTCGTAAATACCCTCGCTCCCCGTAGCCTATCAAACAGCTCAGATATCAGGGGTAATGGGTACTTGTTCTTAACGGTGATGGCGTTAAGACCCCTGTAGTCTATGCATGGACGTAAGTCTCCAGTCTTCTTCTGTACGAAGAAGAACCCAGCCCCTGCCGGTGACACTGACTTCCTAATGAATCCTCTTGCCAGATTCTCTTGGATGTACTGAGACATTGCCTCCGTCTCCGGGAGAGATAACGGATAGATTCGACCCCGGGGAGGCTCAGCACCAGGCAAGAGGTCAATAGGACAGTCATAGGGGCGATGAGGCGGAAGGGTCTCCGCAGCTCTTTTGGAGAACACGTCTGCATAGGGCCAATAGTGCTTGGGGAGAGAGGAAAGATCTGCGGGTACCTGTGTAGTAGCAACCTGAACGCACTCCCTCTGACATCTACCCTCGCAGGATTTACTCCATCCCAAAATTCTCCCAGAGGACCACTCAATATGAGGAGAATGGTAGCGAAGCCATTGTATCCCCAACAGGACCTCATCAATTCCCTCAGGAATGACCAATAGGGAGATTATCTCCTGATGTGATGGAGACACAGAAAGCGTGAAAGGAATGGTTTGGTGGGTAATCTGCGAGGGTAGTGCCGACCCATTTACCACTCGAACGGTCACAGGCTTGGCGAGCATCACCAAGGATATTGCGTGACGCTGGGCAAAAGAGGAAGACATAAAGTTACCCTCTGCCCCAGAATCCACGCATAGCTCGACCATAAGAGTGGATGGGCCTATGGTAATTGTCCCCTTGAAGGACAACTTTGAGGCAAACATCGCCGTGTCTAGTGTACCTCCTCCAACTGCCACTAAACGCTGACGTTTCCCCGACCGCTGAGGACTCTTGGAGGCAAGATGTCCTGACTGCCGGTAAACATGACAAACCTTATGTGCACAGGCGGACTGAGACTTGGATCCCGCTCGTGTCACCTCTAAGGCCTCATGTGACTCGGACGCGTGGACTGGAGATTCCAAAGGTTTGGCGAAGGTGAGAGCCAGCCGAAACCTCTGCCTACACTGGGCTCGCTCCAACCTTCGCTCGTGAAAACGAAGGTCTATGCGAGTAGATATGGCTATGAGCTCCTCCAGTGTGGCAGGAATCTCCCTAGTGGCCAAAGCGTCTTTCACATGGTCAGCCAGCCCCCTCCAAAATACGGGAATGAGGGTTTTATCTGACCATTCCAACTTAGACGCTAATGTCCGGAAGAGAACAGCAAAATGACTGACCATGGTTGAACCCTGAGTCAAAGCCAGCAGCTGGAGCGCTGTATCATGGGTGACTTGAGGTCCTAAAAAGACCTGTTTCAGAGAGTCCAGAAACTGAGGAACACTCCGCACCACATGATCGTTGCGCTCCCACAGCGTCGTAGCCCACTCCAACGCTCTGTCCGACAAGAGGGAGATTATGAATCCCACCTTTGCCCGCTCAGTAGGGAAACGTGCAGCCAGGAGCTCGAGGTGTATACCACATTGGCTCACGAAACCCCTACAGGACTTACTGTCCCCAGAGTATCTCTCAGGCAAAGGAAGAGAACAGAGGTGGCAGTGGGTAAAGCTGCTGCAGCCACGCTAGCAGCCTGAACAGCTATTGCGGTAACATCCACCGCCGAGGTTGCACGCTCAAGAGACACCAACCGGCCCTCCAGCAGCTGGATGTACCCCTGCAATCGCTGTTCATCTGCCATTACTTAGCCAGATCCTGGCGCTAGTATTCTGTTAGGGTTGGCAAAACGCACCAAATATATAGTTTATTAAATGGAATTGGTGCGTTCGCAACCCGGGATCCACCGTGCAGGAAAGTACCTGCTGCTAAGTAAGACGGACTATATGGCGGTACTATAAGTATACATACAAGGGTTAACTTCACCCTGCGTGAAGGAAGCGATCCTGTTGCGTCACAGGACCGTGGTACCGCACATAGAGCGCGAGCAATAAGTCAGCGAACACAACCCCAACTAGGATTGAAGTCCAATTAGACCACTGCTGGCACAACATCGCAACTGGGTGTGAAAGGAAGCTATTTAAATAGTAAATAAAGGCACGAGAGTGCGTGCGGTGCCGCACTGACGGACGCCACTAACCACCCAGGCTTGGGTAAGGAAAGCGCAGAGTAAGCGCACGGCGCCGTACTGGCGGACGCAGCAACTGGACGCTGTGATGTGTGTTACGTGCTGTAGGATAAGTCGGGCGCTAGATAGCAAACATACACCTTCCGCGAACAGACATTCAATAGGGAGGGTTATTTAAAGAGCGACTTTCACTCACAACACACACACATATTTACAAGACAATACTAGCGCATGGCCGTGCGGTCATGCGCAGTTTATATAGTTGCAGCACAGGAAGCTGCTACTGAAGTTTTTGCCCTTTCAGGACCTTCCAGGAGGACCAATGGAAAGTGCTGCAGTACCTGAGCATGTTTTGCCCTTTCAAGACCTTCCAGGAGGACCAATGGAATGTACTGCAGTACCTGAGCATGTGACCGAACATGTGGCCCTCGACCTCCAATGGGAGACCCTGCCCTGGGCATGCTCAGTGTGAGTAAATAAGGACTTAGTCCCAGAGAGGCTTGCTCGCCGCAGATCAGTGCAGGGTACCATAGGAAAGCCAGAAAAGGCAGTAGTGACCCTATGCACCGAATCAGCCTCAGCGAGACCCTGGGAGCGACGTCTCCGTTGAGCAGAGCCCACTGCGGCCGATACCGAATGCAGCAGAGGAAACTCGACTCCTAACAACCAGCAAGCTTTGAGACTGTCGGCCCTTTACGAGCCATCACAAAGATGCCAAATATTGACATAGATGTGATTGGCTGGCACACCACAAGACCTGGACTGTATATGTTCCAGATCATGGGTGCCACCATTCTGTTCTGCATAGTGTACGGATAGGACTCAGCTAGAGTGAGGGACAAAGTTAGGTAGAGCACAAATGCATGGACTCTGAGCTTGACTCAGTAGGAGAACTGTGTGTACTCTGCAACCTATTTCTGTGGGAGTACTGTGCCAAAAGCTGCTTTGTGAACTCTGCAACCACAGCTGTGGGAGTATTATGCCTTTAAGCCATTGTGTGCTCTCTGCAATCCCTCCTGTGGAAGTACTGTGCCAAAAGCTGCTGAGTGTACTCTGAAGCCCTGTCTGTGGGGATACTCTGCACCCTGGACTGGGGGTGAAATTTTTAATTAACTTCTGTGGGATTACTTTGCCTCATGGTCTGGACGTGTCACAGTTCAGGGACTCCAAGAGTCATTTAAAATGGACAGGAACTATTCCTTCTTGGTAAAAGACATGTATGCAGTAAAAACTGTCACAGTCCTCGTTTTGTGCATCCGCATCTGCAGTCCAGCAGAAAAAGGCACAATGAAACAAAAAATTTAAATTAAAATTAAACGTTCTCAGGATCCTTAAGGGGATTGCCTAAATCCCTCCAGTAATCAACCACATAAAGGCCTACACAAGGCTTTACGTAAACCCTCAGAAGAAGAAAAAAACTCTTAGAGTTTAACTATCGGACGTCATCTTGAGACCCACATGGTCTCCAGTCAATTTCAAGACAAAAGGGGATTATGGAACTCAACCCTTCACCTCATCTTCAATAATGGCTTCATTAACCCCTTCATGACCTTGGGATTTTTCGTTTTTCTGTGTTAGTTTTTCGCTCCCCTCCTTCCCAGAGCCATAACTTTTTTAATTTTCCGTCAATTTGGCCATGTGAGGGCTTATTTTTTGCGGGACGAGTTGTACTTTAGAACAACATCATTGGTTTTAGCATGTCATGTACTAGAAAACGGGAAAAAAATTCCAAGTGCGGTGAAATTGCAAAAAAAGTGCAGTCCCACACTTGTTTTTTGTTTGGCTTTTTTGCTAGGTACACTAAATGCAAAAACTGACCGGATATTATGATTCTCCAGGTCAGTATGAGTTCATAGACACCTAACATGACTAGGTTATTTTTTACCTAAGTGGTGAAAAAAAATTCCAAACTTTGCTAAAAAAAAAAAAAAAATTGCGCCATTTTCCGATACTTGTAGCGTCTCCATTTTTCACGATCTGGGGTCGGTTGAGGGCTTATTTTTGACGTTTTTAATGATAGCATTTTGGTGCAGATACGTTCTTTTGATCGCCCGTTATTGCATTTTAATTCAATGTCGCGGCGACCAAAAAAATGTAATTCTGGCGTTTCTAATTTTTTTCTCGCTACGCCGTTTAGCGATTAGGTTAATGCTTTTTTTAATTGATAGATCGGGCGATTCTGAACGCGGTGATACCAAATATGTGTAGATTTGATTTTTTTTTATTGATTTATTTTGATTGGGGCGAAAGGGGGGTGATTTAAACTTTTATATTTTTTTTATTTTTTCACATTTTTTTAAACTTTTTTTTTTCCTTTTGCGATGCTTCAATAGCCTACATGGGAGGCTAGAAGCTGGCATAGCTTGATCGGCTCTGCTACATAGCAGCGATCTGCTGTTCACTGCTATGTAGCCGAAAATCAGGTGTGCTGTGAGCGCCGACCACAGGGTGGCGCTCACAGCTAGCGGCGATCAGTAACCGTAGAGGTCTCAAGGACCTCTATGGTTACAATGGAGAAGCATCGCCGACCTCCGATCATGTGACGAGGTCGGCGATGTCGTCATTTCCAGCCGCCCGGCCAGATACGGTAGTTAAATGCCGCTGTCTGCGTTTGACAGCGGCATTTAACTAGTTAATAGGCACGGGCAGATCGCGATTCTGCCCGCGCCTATTATGGGCACATGTCAGCTGTTCAAAACAGCTGACATGTCCCGGCTTTGATGTGGGCTCACCGCCGGAGCCCGCATCAAAGAGGGGCTTCTGACCTCGGATGTACTATCCTGTCCGAGGTCAGAAAGAGGTTAAAAACTCTGGAGCCATCTATACATTTTCAGTCTTCTTGGGACGTCTCCCAATCATCCATGCCAACTATAAAGAATGACCTCCATTTTTCAACTTTTTCATCCAACTGTGGGATTGTCCAAGATTGGTTTACACACACAAAGGCCACAGATCTCTGAGCCAATTTCATGGTGGTATTTGCAGGCTGAGGTCTGTCCTCTGGCGGCATGGTCTGGGTTGCTGCGCCAGAATGGGTTAGGGTATAGGTAGTCGCAGACTCCTGCTGCCTCTCTACATCGGGTTGTAGCCAAGGGCTGCACCTCCCCCTATCATATTGTCTCTTTTGTGGGTATTTTTCTTTTTGCACTCTTTTCTCCAGTTCTCTATATTCTTTGCTGTGCACTGCCATGGTTTTTTCTGCTGTCATCTGGCATAGCATTGCTCAGCGCTCGCTTACCAGCAAGGCCAGAAGCCATGATAATTGTCAATTTCGGTCTTCATGGTTGCATTGCTATTCTCTACTTGCCTTACTGCAAACTTTCCCCAGTACCAACTTCCACGTGGTCTTTTTCTCTTCAGCCCACCTTTCCGAGGGCAATCTTTCGGCATACTCACTGCGTCCCTACCACTGATTCGGCCTTCAACCATGCCTCTTTCACTCGCTGTCGCTTACCTGGTGGGATATACTTTATTTTGAAATGCACCCTTTTCCAGATCATGACTCCCATTCTGGGCCAAACCCTGGCTTTAGTATATCCCCTCTTTTGGTTTGCACCTCCAATGGGCCGAGCAGCTTTTCACTCCCTCAGGTGCTGTCTATGCCCATGATGGGACTTCACCACCTCATGGTTCACCTTTTTGAATCTGAATGCTGTACCATTTCAGGTTGTCAATTTTTTCATGCACTACTTCAGTTCTGCCACCAGCATTCTTCACTCCTCTTTCTTCATGTGAGGTACCCGTATCCTGCTGACTACGCCACATGTAATCGGTCCTAGGGTGGTAGTCATGGGCGAGTGTAGTACAATCAGCACCCATCCCACTACAGAAATAGGGGGACCATTGTGTCCCTGGGTGTGTGAGGAGTGCAGTGTTTTGACATTAGAATATCACTGAGGTATTTGTGTTTGATAATTATTTCTGTGTTTTTCACAGTTGACCTCAGCTATATTATGGACTTTTGTGCACGAGACCATACGTGGCATGCATTTATGAATGATACTATGCAGGATGAGACAGAGGGGGGTGCTGTGGGACCAGACAAGAATACACAGGATGTAATTAATAAGTTCAAGGATTTACTCAGGAGGCGGACACACATTTGGTGGAACCATGCATTTTTAGAGAAATACATACAGAGGGATCTTATCCCAAGAGGTCTGAGAATACAGGTCTTTCAATCCTTTCCAATTGAGGATGAAACTTTTAAAACCAAATGGGAAACCCTTACAAATACATGTTCTAGGTGATTTATGGAACTTTTGAAAAATTTGAACCATGATTCTCTTACCTCTCTCGAATCTGAGATTGAGGAATTACAGATTATTCTCTGTAGAGATATGACTTCTGATTCTCTTAAAAAGATTAATGAGGAAATTGATGTTCTTTCCCAGAAATGGGCACATGAAATACAAACCACTAAAGCCAAAAAATTCCAGAGGGAAGTTGAGGATAAGAGGTCTTCACGCGTCTATAGATGGCGGAATATATATGACCGATCAAGGTCACAATCTAGAAATCCTTCACATTCAAGATCACGGTCAGCATCGATGAGAATTAATATCTACGGAGATGATGAATTTATATCAAAGAATTCGACACAGGGTGGTCCCTCAGGAAAAATGTCTACATATAAACGTACAACAAGACAAACATCTAAGACCAAAACTAATACAGGAGCATCATCTGATTCCTAGGGAGGGCTACAGGTAGTCAATCTATCATCTCATGTTCTTACAGATAATCAGTTAAAACTTTTATCAAAGGGCCTTTCTTTTTCACCAACTAATTCTTTTCATTTTTTCACAGCTGTAAAAGTTCTGAATCTATTCTCCCGCAAATTACTGTTGAAGAAATTACATCATAAAAGGACCTCTTCTGAACCCTTGAGTGAGATCAAGAGAGAAACTCTTCAGAACCTAGAGGACCTTCTAGATGAACAGGTTGGTTCCTATACCAGTAGGTTTCCACTCTCCTCTTCTTCCAGATCTACTAAATTCCTTTCCTTGTCTCTGAGTCTGGCAATTGAGGTCTTTACGAAATGTGTTACTGAGGACTTTAAGAGACTTTCAACTAGACAACAATTTGACAACTTGACTCATGCAGATCGTTTGGCATTATCTCAACTCCAGTCTCTTCCGAACGTTGTATTCAAACCAGCAGACAAGGGGTGGAACAACATGATCTGGCCTCAGGTCCAATATGAACGGGAGGCCCTTAGACAACTAAAGGATTCTAATACATATTCCAGACTATCCGTTAATCCTTTAAAGTCTTTCTCTCTTGATCTCCACGGTATCTTGGCCTGGCTCTGGATAGAGATGTGATCACTTGGCAGATTTTGGATGGGTTTACTGTGAAATCTTCTAAAATTCCAACGTTTTATCTACTGCCAAAATCCACAAGAATACCCTCGACCCTCCAGGGCGCCCTATTGTGTCATTGGAGGTCTTTTTAACCCAATATGCCAATTTATTGACTTTATTTAAAACCTATGGTGGAGACATCGCCGTCATATGTATGGGACACTACGGATGCTCTGGCTAGGGTCGATGGTATTCTTGTGGACCATGACACTCTGATGGTCACCACTGATGGGGAGAGCCTTTATACGTGTATTGAACATGATCATAGCATCGATGCCGTCTGCCTCTTCCTGGGGGCCTCCGACTGTGATGGCCCATTGTGTGAACTTATTCTCAAGCTGCTGCGCTATGCCCTGACCCACAACTTTTTTGTCTATAAAGATCACTTCTATTTACAGAAGTGCAACAGAGCCATGGGCACGGCCTGTGCACCCTTGTATGCAAATCTGTTCCTGGATTCATGGGAGAGATTCCTTTTTGGTGACGGGGGCCCACAGGCTGACTCTCATGTGCTGTGCTGGCACAGATATATAGATGATTTTTTTTCTTGTGGGACGGGATGGCACAGCAGCTTGGGGAGTTTATGGGGACATTGAATCAGAAATCTTTAAACATCCGCCTCACGTATACATATGACGTCAGGAGGGTTAAGTTCCTGGATGTCAGCTTTGAGGTTGATCAGTCTGGATGCATCCAGACGGAGGATTATCATGTTTATCATAAACCGACATCTGTCAATGCTCTGATTCATGCTTCCTCTGCTCACAATCCTTCCACGATTAGGGCAGTCCCGGTCGGACAGTTCCTTAGGATGAGGCGGATTTGTTCATCCGATGCCAAATTTGAAAAACAGGCTTCTGATTTAAGATCCCGGTTTGCGGCATGCGGTTATTCTAACCGGTGAATAAAGCAGGGATATCAGAGAGCAAGGGCAACTCCATGGAGCAATCTTCTTAAACCTTCCAGAGCCCGACCTTGTAAAGTAGAGGATGGACCAATTAGGTTCATATCTACGTTTAATCATGGATGGGAGGATATGAGACAGATTCTTAAAAAACATTGGTCTATTTTGAGTGCTGAGCCCTCCCTGGGAACATCTCTTGGTGACTATCCCTCCATGACTGCAAGGAGATCTAAAAATCGTAAAGATCTCTTAGTGAGTAGCCACTATATTCCTACTCTTAATCATCCATTTGGCTCTAGGGGCCCAACACCTGGTTCTGTACCATGCAGTCGCTGTCTTGCCTGCCCAAATGTCCTGCGCTGCACCACATTCGGCTCTTCTGATGGTAAGAAACAATTAGATATTAAACATCGAATATCGTGCAGTAGCATGAATGTCATCTACTATGTGACCTGCGGCTGCCCAAAAATTTATATTGGACTCACATCAAGAGAGCTGAGAGTACGTGTGCGGGACATTTGTGCAGCCAAGACAGCGACCGATATTACCTTTCTCAAGACAATCTCTCGTCACTTTAGACAGTACCATAATAGTGATCCATCTTCATTTAAGGTGAGGGGGATTGATATTATTCATCTAGGGATTAGGGGGGGTGATTATAAGAAAATTCTTGCCCAAGTAGAAGCGAAATGGATTGTGCTACTTGACACTCTGACCCCTAGGGGCCTAAACAAGTCATTATCATTTGCATCTTTTCTATGATATAGTGTGATAATGCATCCTTAATGTGCTTCCATCCTCTTGGGACTTCTGAGATTTGTCCGTTCCTTCCATATTCCCCCATATATGGTGTTAGTTAGTTTTATGTGATTTTTTTGTATTTTAATGGTTTATATTTCCTATTTATAAATCTTTGCAGCGGGATTGATTCTGTGATCATGTAAGGATACTGGAACTGCAGATGTACTCTCCATCCTATCACTTATACAACTGGCCGACGGTGTTAGTAACATTTATATATTTTTTTGAATATGTGATTTATTTACTGTGTCATTATGATATTTTTTTCTATATATTTATGGCATATATGTGTGATGTTTTTTACATAGTATAGTGTTGTGAATTCTGTGGTCAAGCTCCCTCCTGTGGTCATGAGTGGTACTTCGGCTGGTTCTGTCTATGAGCTTCCTCTGGTGGATGTGAGTGGGGCTGCGGCTTCTGAGTTTCCTTCCTCAGGTGACGAGGTTAAGTCGTTAGGTGCTGCTCTATTTAACTCCACCTAGTTCTTTGTTCCTGGCCTCCAGTCAATGTTCCAGTATTGGTCTTGCTTTCTCCTGGATCGTTCTTGTGGCCTGTCTGCCCTGCATAAGCTAAGTTTTGCTTGTGTTACTTTTGTTTGCTATATTTTCTGTCCAGCTTGCTATATTGGTTTTTCTTGCTTGCTGGAAGCTCTGAGACGCAGAGGGAGCACCTCCGTACCGTTAGTCGGTGCGGAGGGTCTTTTTGCCCCTCTGCGTGGTTGTTTGTAGGTTTTTGTGTTGACCGCAAAGCTATCTTTCCTATCCTCGGTCTATTCAGTAAGTCGGGCCTCACTTTGCTAATATCTATTTCATCTCTGTGTTTGTATTTTCATCTTAACTCACAGTCATTATATGTGGGGGGCTGCCTTTTCCTTTGGGGAATTTCTCTGAGGCAAGGTAGGCTTATTTTTCTATCTTCAGGGCTAGCTAGTTTCTCAGGCTGTGCCGAGTTGCATAGGGAGCGTTAGGCGCAATTCACGGCTACCTCTAGTGTGGTATGATAGGATTAGGGATTGCGGTCAGCAGAGTTCCCACGTCTCAGAGCTCGTCCTATGTTAGTAACTATCAGGTCACTTTGTGTGCTCTTAACCACTAGGTCCATTGTGGTTCTGAATCACCTGTTCATAACAGTATAGGTTTAAGATCGGTGCATTTTCTGATCAACTATGCCATCTGATTGTAATATTATGGCATTGAAATGGTTACTTAGATTCTATATTGGTGGCACAGTGGTTGTGCGCATGCGTACCGCTACTCCCGCTTCCTTGTGGACATCGACGCATCTTCCTTTCTTGCTCACACCCACAGGGACAATTCCCCTCCCCGCGCGTGCGCAGTAACACATGAAGCCGAGATGTAGCTGCCAGGACCTGGGAGACGCGCTGCGCATGCATCGCTTTTAACCGCGCTGATTGGCCTCAATTGTACCATGTGATTCCCAATGTGACCATAAAAGGTCCTTGCTGCTATGTTTTCCTATTCCCCTGGATAAAGCGGTGGATTGAACATGCAAAATGCGCGTCGGGGTCATCTAACATCTGCTGGGGGTCTCTTTTCTTCTGCCCGTGGTAAGTTCTCTCCTTCCTTAGGGTTTTTTTTACTGGATGGAGTGACTTTAATAATCCTTGCTGGAGGAGCTCTCTTACCATGCTTTATACTACTGCACAAGCACCTTAGACTAATAGTATTGGCTATTAAAATCAATGCAATTAGCAACCCCTTGGCTTTTCTGTCTCTTTTTATGCTGTTGTGCATTTTTTATGGTTGCTTTTGGTGATTTTCTGTGGTAATTTGGCATATTTTTTGAACTTTCAATACAATATATTTGTATCTACTGTACCTGGTTACTCTTGTTTCTCCTGTTATATATAAGAGTTTTGGTGAGGTAGATTTTCAAACCCACTTCTGGTTCGCCTACCGCGCCACCAATTCTTTTGGTCTTCAGAATGAGACAGCTAAAGCAGTTTCTACTTGCAAAGTCTTCTTTACTTTTAAACATATTCAAATACAAGGAGCAGCATATAACACATTTTCCTTGATGTTATTTTACAGGCAATGAAACTTTCCCGGTCATGATGGACACAAACAGAGTTATTACACAACAGATCACTGCAGAGTGTTTCAGCACTAAGGGTAACTCAGTTTCTTTGATACTTTAAAATAATGGAACTCCTGCTCAAGCTTACTGTTCCCACTACATGGCTATCCTGGATCCAACTTCTAGATAATGCTTTGTGTTACACCAGGTCCCCTTCTTAATCATGTCTTTAGTTCCAACAAACAAGAAAATAGAAATGTAGTTTTATTCCATTATCCCTAGCTGGAGTTCTCAGTTGTGGTTGCCTGCTGTGAATAATAACTTTTTCAAGCTAAACACTTTGGGACCCCGGGACCCTTAGGCAACAGCTTTGGAAAGGTGTCCCAAGGCTAAGAGGCTGGGACTGCTGATAGCAAGCCTCGCTGTGGACCACCAGCTAGATCCAAAATCAGACTACCAGCTTTTTATCGGTTGTTGTTTAAGGTACACTACCGTAGTTAAAATTTTGGAGCTGTGGGGAAAATGTGAAAACATGCTCTGCGGGTGAAATTTGTAAGCTGCTTCTGAGGGCATACTCTGCCACATGCTCTGTGGATGAAATGTTTAATCAGCTTCTGTGTGGGTACTGTTCCCCATGCTATGTGACTGACAATTTTAAAGGGACACTGTTACCTGAATTTGGAGGGAACAATCTTCAGCCATGGAGGCGGGGTTTGGGGGTTTTTGATTCACCCTTTCATTACCCGCTGGCTGCATGCTGGCTGCAATATTGGATTGAAGTTCGTTCTCTGTCCTCCGTAGTACATGCCTGCACAAGGCAAGATTGCCTTGCGCAGGCGTGTACTATGGAGGACAGAGAATGAACTTCAATCCAATATTGCAGCCAGCATGCAGCCACCGGGTAATGAAAGGGTGAATCAAAAACCCCAAAACCCCGCCTCTATGGCTGAAGATTGTTCCCTCCAAATTCAGGTGACAGTGTCCCTTTAAGCAGGCTCTGTAAGGGCACTCTACCCCATTCTCTGTGTGTGAAATTTGTAAGCTGCTTCAATGGGAGTATTGTGCCCCTTCTTCTGTGGGTAAAATGTATAATCTGCTTCATAGAGGGTGCTATGACCCATGCTCTGTGGGTGATTTTTTTATCTGGACTAGCAGTAGCAAACCTCAATCTCTCTATTTTTGTTATTTATTTATTTACTTCCTATTTTACCATGATTGCTATGGTGACAGAACCCCTTTAAATAATTTCCCTATCCAGGTTTGTTTGCTGGTCAATTGTCCTGCTCTTACCCACATTTTGCTTGCTTTTGCAGCCCCCTAACCTTCACTCCAACCATTTTACAGCCATCTTACAGCACTAAAGTTCAGGTCTCTATTGACTTATATATGGTTCGGGGTTTGGGATTAATTTCAGGTCAAGTTTGGGTCCCAAACTGGACATAAAAAAGTCCGTCCGAACCCAGACATGCACAGTTCTGCTCATTTCTAGTGTTGTAATTTTACTGATCTGTTATGATGACTTGCCTTTGACAGGGCTTGAAATGAGCACAATAATGGCAGGCATGACTTCATTAAGATGCCACATTTGCAATTAACTTGAGCTTCTAAGTTGTTTTGCTGTCGCTTTTGAATATGGCTTCTAAGATGTTTTACAGTTGGCACCAAATAGAGTCGGCACCTGTATTGTTTGCAGCAAGCTAAGAACCTGAATCACTCAATTCAAAAGCAACTAATGTATGCCATACATACACATTGAATGTTTGGAAGAGGTTAAGAATGCATGGTCTGTCTTGGGTAGCAAATACTCTATTTTATATAGTATTCAAAATTCAAACCACACTGAAATAAACTTTCGCAAAACCACTGCTGTCTTTCCGCAAACTGTTGTATAATGCCATGTTGGTATATTGTTTTAGTTCCACAATATTTTCCATGACATTGAATGTATATTAAACTAAAATAGAGCTGCTAGATCATTTTATGAAATTAAAAAAAAGCTATGAGGGTATGTGGCCATTTAATATGGTTGCCTTTTTTTGTGGTAATCTTTTAGCATTCTTTTTTAAACATTGCTACCGGATGTTAATATTTATGTTTATAATGATGTTTCAATAACTTAATTTAGCATTGTAAATTATGGAGGTTTTTTCAGGAGATTTGCATTTTATCGTAATTTAAAATACACCTTAAGAAATAAGTTTAAGTATGTAAAAACAATAACACTGGCGCTCACCCAGAAAGAAACAACAGATCCTAAGCTGTTGGAATCAAGACAGAGCCGGGGCTAAAATCTGTCCATATAAAGGTTCAACACCTAATACTAAAAAGATGCCGCGCTATAGAATTGTTACATGCGGATACTGTAACACAAAGCCACAATGGGAATATAGTGTATTACCTAGTTGGCACAGATTCCACCCTTCTGGCGTTGTTAGAGTTAATTTACACAAAGATTCCCACGGGTTAATGTGTAACAGCAGGGGAAGGGGGAGAGGAAGGGGGGTTACGCCTGCAGTTCACAATGTCCCCTGCACGAATATATGTGAGTAACAGACGCAGCTGACAGCTTACCTGTAAGTCCAGCATGCAATATCCCTAAGAAGGTGCTGTAATGACTGGGTGTGGAGCCTCTTGCTTGGAGCGGACACCAGGGAAATCCGGTGCCGCGTGTGTCCGATGTTGAGGCGCTTATGTAGAGCCAGGGACTCCCTGGCCGAAGGCGTCCCTGGATACAGCGCGGGATATGAAAAAAAATGGTCGCTAGGCTCCGCCTACCTGTGACGTCACACTAAGGAAGAAGCGCTGTAGTGCTCAAAGGAATGTGAATAGACCAACCGACGCGTTTCAAAGAGCTGCGCTCTCCTTCATCAGGGTAACGGTCCCTCATACTCCCCGTCCTTCATATATGTTCTGTGCAGGCGAAGCCACGCTCCCAATCTCACCCCAGATACCAAGCAAGGATATATGCCCTCAGTTACCCATACTAGGAGCTGATTAACCCTATAGTAGTAAACCCAAAGGCAGCAGCTAATTTCTAAGGAGAGGAAGGCTGGGTGAAAATTTTCTATCTATTCAAAAAGCAAAATTTATTTAATTCATTAAATTTATTAAATATATTAAAATTAGAGTTAAAATTAGGACCCTCCTGAAAATTCTCCCCAACTGGGAGTTGTATGGTCCCTAATAGAGAAAATGTTTAAAATTGTATTTAGAAATGTGCAAAAATGTACATAAAGATATAAATAAAAGCCTAAGAGTTTTGCATATGACTAACTCATGTGGCTGGTGTTCCAAATAAAATGTATGGCTGTGAAACATAAAAACAACTAATACTAACCCAACACCTTCTACTTGCCCCCTAGATGGGTGTTCAAATATTAATATTCAGTCTAGAATGCAAATAATTCCAGTTCTTGGTTTAAACCTTTTGAGGCTAAAGTGTCCAGGGTGAAGATCCACTGTGTTTCTACCCTGGACATGCTTTTAATAAAATCGCCCCCTCTTGGACTTTGAAGGACCTTTTGAATGCCAGTAAATAAAATCCCTTTAGTTGACCTATTGTGTCTTTCCATGAAGTGATGCGAAAGCCGGTGGCCAGTGTACCCTTTTTGGGTGTTTTTAGGTGTTCCTTAATACGCACCATCAGTCACCGTTTCGTGCGTCCAACATACAATTTCCGGCAGGGGCATTGAATTAGATAAATAACTCCCGTCGAAAAGCATGAGATATTTTCCTTTTTCTTGAATTCCCTTGGTCCACTTGAATTCTAGAACGCAAACTGCTGGATTTTTTTTTAAATTAGTATTAATGCAGCCATAACAACTGCCACATGGCATGAAACTCGCATTGAATTTATTATTTATTATTATTTATTTTGTATTATTTTTTGGTATTGTTCAGTTTATTTCCCTTGTCATTATACATACTTTATTTTTACTATTTATTATTTTATCCTTTTTGTTGGTTTTTCCCCCTTTTTTGTCTTTATTACTATATATTATTTTATTTTTTGTGGTCTATTCCCATTACTAACATCGCCCCGATGTTGATAAGCCATTTATCATGGAAGTGGATGCCTCTTCTGTTGGTGCTGGAGCAGTCCTCTTCCAAAAGGATGCTCAAGGTCGGAAGCATCCATGCTTCTTTTTCTCCAAGACCTTCGCACCAGCAGAGAGGAATTATTCCATCGGGGACAGGGAGTTGTTAGCCATGAAGTTGGCTTTCTCGGAGTGGAGACATCTCTTGGAGGTAGCACGTTTTCCCTTCCAAGTCTTCACAGACCATAAAAATTTGGTGTACCTGCAGACAGCTCAGCGGTTGAATTCTCGCCAGGCCAGATGGTCCTTGTTCTTCTCCCGGTTTCATTTCACCCTCCATTTCCTTTCTGGGGAGAAGAACATTCGGGCCGACGCTCTCTCTCACTCCGTTGTGTCATCTGCGGAGGAGGAAGAGGAGCCTCGGCTTATTGTCCCCACCGAGAGCTTGAGAACTGTGGCTCCGGTTATGCTGGAGTCTGTGCCCCCGGGCAAGACTTTTGTTCCATCCAGTTTGCGACCGGAGGTTCTTTCTTGGGTGCACTCGTCCAGGGTGGGTGGACATTTTGGTACTAAAAGGACATCTGAGTTACTGGCGAGGACATACTGGTGGCCGCATATGGCCCGTGATGTCGCGGAGTATGTTCGGGCGTGTGTCTCTTGCGCCAGGAACAAGACTCCTTGGCAATGGCCAGCTGGTTTGCTTTATCCTCTGCCCGTGGCGGACAGGCCCTGGGAGATGGTCGGGATGGACTTTGTGGTGGGCTTGCCCAAGTCTCGTAACTGCACCATTATCTGGGTGATCACCGACCATTTTTCCAAAATGGTGCATTTGGTGCCTCTTCCACGGTTACCATCTGCACGGGCGTTGGCTGTCTTGTTTATCAAGCATATCTTTCGCCTACACGGTATGCCAGAGAAAATTGTTAATGACCGGGGTCCCCAGTTTGCGTCTCGATTCTGGAGAGAGCTTTGTCGTCTACTTAGTATTGAGTGAAATCTCTCTTCGGCATATCATCCAGAGACGAATGGGTTGGTTGAAAGGGCCAACCAGACCTTGGTCACATATCTGCGACATTTTGTTTCTGCCAGGCAGGATGACTGGGCATCCTTGCTACCGTGGGCAGAGTTTGCACTTAACAATGCCGTAGCCGACTCCACCGGTCAGACTCCATTCCTCTTAAATTACGGCCAGCATCCGCGTGTTCCTGTGCCCATGTCTGTGTCTTCCGCTGACTCCAGGGTGGCAGACTGGGCTGTGGAGGCACGGGACATTTGGGATCGCACGCAGGATGCCATTCGGGCCTCCAAGGAGAGAATGAGGTCCTCCGCCGATGTTCATCGGCGCCCCGCTCCGACCTTTGCCCCTGGCGACTTGGTGTGGCTCTCCGCCCGTAACATCAGGCTGCGAGTTGAGTCCACTAAGTTTGCTCCTCGCTACTTGGGTCCCTTCAAGGTTCTCGAACAGGTTAATCCCGTGGTCTACCGTCTGGCTCTTCCTCCACGCTTGGGTATCACCGACACCTTTCATGTGTCCCTCTTGAAATCCGTATACATGTCCCGGTTTTCCGAGTCATCTGCTGGGACATCGGGTTCGTCTACGGACGATTATGAGGTGAACGCTATTTTGGGGTGCAAGGTGGTACGCGGCAAAAAGTTCTATTTGGTGGATTGGAAGGGTTATGGCCCAGAGGACAGGTCATGGGAACCTGCTGAAAACATTCGGGCCCCACAGCTCATTGCTGCCTTCGAGCGTAGCGAGGCCCAAGGAGGGGGGGGGGCCCTAGGAGGGGGGGTAATGTTAGGTCTCGAGTTCCCACTTCTGCACAGGGGGAATCTCGGTCCGTCTCCGCTGCGGTCTCCCATTCCTATCCAGCCGCAGTGGAGTCTGCTCAGCAGGGGCGTCGGTCCCAGCGTCTTGCTTGGTCTCGCTCTGTACAGAGAGTTACTGCTGCTTCTTCAGCTCCTGCCATTAAAGTCAGTGCTGGTCAGCAGCGAGCGGACTTCTCTGGGACTAAGTCCTTATTTGCGCACACTGAGCATGCCCAGGGCAGGATCTCCCGTTGGAGATCGAGGGTCATGTGCTCAGGCTCTGCAGTGCATTCCATTGGTCCTCTTGGCAGGTCTTGGAAGGGCAAAGTTTCTGTGGCCACTTCCTGTCCTGCAACTATATAAACTGCGCATGACCGCACGGCCATGCGCTAGTGTACAATTATTATGTGTGTGTGTAGATGGATATATGTCGATGGATGAAAGCTCCTAAGTATCCCTCCCTAGAGTTGTTGATTGCTCGCGGATGATGGTAGCTCTCTAGCGCCCGACTGTCCATCTGTATGTTACACACATCACAGCGTCCTATAGCTGTGCCTGCCAGTTCGGCGCCGTGCGCTTGCCTTGTGCTTTCCATACCCAGGCCTGGGTGGTTAGTGGCGTCCGTCAGTGCGGCATCGCACGCACTCTTGTGCTCATATATTACTAATAAGGTTCATTACACACCCAGTTGCAGTGTTGTGCCAGCAAGGGTCTAATCGGACTTCAATCCCTTTCGGGGTTAAGTTCGCTGACTACTTGCTCGCGCTCTATGTGCGGTACCGCGGTCCTGTGACTTAACAGGATCGCTTTCTTCACGTTGGGTGAGGTTTAACCCACGTGTTTATACTTTTAAGTACCGCCATATAGTCTGTCATTCACTAGCAGCGGGTTTCGCCTGCACGGTGGACCCCGGACTGCGAACGCATCTATATCATCTTACTTGGTGCGTTCCGCCAGTCCTAACACATATATTCTTGCAGGGGACAGTGTGAACTGCAGGCATAACCCCTCCTTCTTCTCCCCCTTCCCCTGCTGTTACACATTAACCTGTGGGAATCCTTGTGTAAATTAACTCTAACAACGCCAGAAGGGTGGAATCTGTGCCAACTAGGTAATACACTATATTCCCATTGTGGCTTTGTGTTACACTATCCGCATGTAACAATCCAATCCTATAGCGCGGCATCCTTTTAGTATTATAAGTTTAAAATATGTTAACTAAAGAAACATTTTAAAACACAATAGAAATCTGCTTACATTTTATATGTGTTTTAAAACACCCAAAATCTAAAGAGATGAACTGGAATACAAGTTGGTGTGCATGTAGCACATAAGCGCATGTTCACACTGGCCATTAAAGAAACAAAGCCTAAGATAAAAACAAAATAAGCCAATGCTCTGCAGTAAATAAAAAATAGCAACACTGTATGAAAATAATTTATCTTTCTTTGCTAACATAAAAAAACCTAAAGCCATCGTACCACATCATGGTAACCATATTTTGGATGGTCCTAACCTACAGTATTACAACTTTACCACATGTCAACTTATGTAATAAGGGCTGAGAAGGACTAAGACCTGGCTATTGGACACCCAGCCATGGAGAACTATATGAATATAATGTTCAGCTCAAGGAAAAGTATTTGCTTATTTGCTTATTTTGTTTTTTTATCTTAGGTTTTGTCTGTGTAGTGAATATGTGCCTACACACTGCATACACACCAACTTATTTTCCAGTTCATATCTTTAGATTTTTGTCTCACTTTTTTTTGCGCTCTGTGCAAATAAAGATGTTATCTCCGTTTTTCTGGAGCTGGAAATTATTTTTATATAGTTCCCTATGTAAATTAAACATCTTATATTATTTTCATGCAATATTGATATTTATTTATGCAGGGTATTTTATTATTTTTTATCTTAGGTTTTGTGTGTTTTAAAACACCTGCATTTATTTTTTGAACATAAACTTTTCAAAACTAATTCTCTTACATTTATACAAAATTATCTTAGTATCATAATATTTGAATATCAATAACCTTTTTATTTAATTACTTAGAACACCATGGTGTAAATTTTACATATTTTTCTTTTTTGCAAAAAATATTTTCACTTAAAAGCTTTTACTAAATAAAATTAGCATTTTATTTTGTGAATAATTGTATCTGTTGAAGAACTAATTTTTTCCAAACAGATGGTGATGCTGGGCTACTTCACTGGAGGCTTGGGCCCCAAGTCTCCAACTCAGCGCCTAGGGCAATTTTTTGTAAATCATTTTTTAATTGATTTAGAGAACTATCTTTGATATGCTTAAACTGTTGTTGATTTCAGCTCCAGTACAGCTGTACTGAATAGGATTTTTTTATAAAGACCATAAGCAAAGCTGTTGGACTAAACTCTGGGGTCTTTTAGAACCAAGCAATGACCTTGTAGATGAAACTCAATCAATACAAAGTAAAATCCAAAGGATGTTCTCCATATATAATTACAGTTAATCTATATTTTAATGAATTACAGAACTGATGCTGCCATAAACATATCTGATGAAGCAGCAATAAACTTTGATCTAATATATAATTTCAACTCATACTCTTTATCCATGTGTAATTGTGTCTAATTATAATTATTATCCTTATTATAATAAACATATTGAAAATTCTTTTAAAAGCACACTGACCTTAAAGGGAACCTGTCACCTGAATGTGGCGGGACTGGTTTTGGGTCATATGGGTGGAGTTTTCGGGTTTTTGATTCACCCTTTCCTTACCCGCTGGCTGCATGCTGGCTGCAATATTGAAGTTCATTCTCTGTCCTCCATAGTACATGCCTGCACAAGGCAGTCTTGCCTTGCGCAGGCATGCTGTTGTGACCTGGTGGTTAGGAACACCCGGTACGACCTGATAGTTAAACTCACGCAGGACAAGCTCTGGGATGTGGGAGCTCTGCTGACCGCAGGCCCTAATCCTATCACACACACTAGAAATAGCCGTGGAGCGTTCCTGACTCTCCCTAGACGCCTCTTCACAGCCTAAGAGCTAGCTAGCCCTAGAGACAGAAAATAAAGCCTACCTTGCCTCAAAGAATTTCCCCAAAGGAAAAGGCAGCCCCCCACATATATTGACTGTGAGTAAAGATGAAAGTCACAAATGCAGAAATGAAACAGGTTTCAGCAAAGAGAGGCCAGACTTACTAAACAGACAGAGGATAGGAAAGGTATCTTTGCGGTCAGCACAAAAAAACTACAAAAGACCACGCAGAGTGTGCAAAAACACCTCCGCACCGACTAACGGTGCGGAGATGCCACTCTGCATCCCAGAGCTTCCAGCTAGCAAGACAAAATCATGATAACCAGCTGGACAAGGAAACAATGAACAAATAATAACTATCAGGAACTTAGCTTCTGCTGGAGAAGACAGGTCACCAGAAAGATCCAAGAGCGAACTGAACCAATGCAGGAACATTGACAGCTGGCATGGAGTAACGATCTGAGTGGAGTTAAATAGAGCAGCCAACCGAAGGATAAACCACGTCACCTGTGTAAGGAACCTCAGAAGCAGCAGCTTCACTCACAGCCACCAGAGGGAGTCCATGGACCGAACTCGCCGAAGTACCATTCACGACCACAGGAGGGAGTTCGACAACAGAATTCACAACAGCATGCACTACGGAGGACAGAGAATGAACTTCAATCCAATATTTCGGCCAGCATGCAGCCAGCGGGTAAGGAAAGGGTGAATCAAACACCCGAAAACTCCGTCCATATGACCCAAAACCGGTCCTGCCAAATTCAGGTGACAGGTTCCCTTTAATACATAATTCCATTTAACCTAAATAGAGGAACACGCAAAGATAAAGGAACTAGAGAATAAACAAGTACAGTGCTAAAGAAAAACAGCCGTAATGGAAAGCATTTTGAGTTTCTATTCTTCTACCCCCTTGTCAAATAAATCCAAGTTCTAGACCAAGCTGATTTCATTCATGAGGTGTACCCAGGTTTGTACTCCATGCCATTAAAAGACACTTTAGCTCTATTAAGATATTAGCCCTGATTCTTCAATATGGGAGTTTTTCATGCCAAACTTGATAAGGGGTGGGGGTGGAGTATTAGCCTTCTGATTCATTAAGAGGCACATGCTTCTTAATCAAGGCTAAGCGCAAAGTGGCATATGCCTCTGTGTGCACATTGCCACAATTCTTACTTTAGTCATGCACAGGAGTAAGATATGTGGTGTAAAGTATGCCACCGCTCATCATGAAATTAATGAGCAGGGGTCGCCACGTCCTGCCATTCCCTTCACCTGCCCCAGTGCTACCCACTTTGAAAATTCCAAAAGTGTTGTGCAAAAAAATTGTGAATTTTCTGGCATAAAAACTTTGATAAATTGTGGGTATGTTAGGGATCGAGTTCCCGCCTCTGCACAGGGGGAATCTCAGGCCATCTCCGCTGTGGTCTCCCATTTTTCTCCTGCCGCAGTGGAGCCTGCTCAGCGGAGACGTCGGTCCCAGCAGCTCGCTCAGTCTGACTCTGTGTAAAGGGTTACTGATGCCTTTCCAGCTTCTGCCATTGAAGCCAGTGTTGGGCAGTAGCGAGCAGACGCTTTTGGGACTAAGTCCTGCTTTTCCTCTTCTGAGCATGCCCAGGGTAAGATCTCTCCTTGGAGATCGAGGGTCACATGCTTAGATACTGCAGCATTGATTCTCCAGGAAGGTCCTGAAGTTCCTCAGGCTCTGTGGCAGCCTCTCATTGGTCCTTCTAGGAAGGTCCTGTACTTGCAGCTATATAAGGTTCACACGGCTGCACGGCCATGCGCTAGTTTCAAATCTAAGTTATGTGCTTTGCGCCAGTGTGGTTATGTGAGAATGTATTCAGGGACCTGGCTGAAATAAGCCCCTAGAATACCGGCACCTCCGGTGAGGAGATTGTGTGTTGCATAACCACTGAATGCTATCAGCTCGGCAGTAAGCCTGTGCTCCTGTGAGGCTAACAGGGCGCAGTGCTTTCCTCTCATGGCTACTCTGTGAAGTAACAGAGCTAGTCTATGCTGCCAAACAGTGCCACCATTCGCTAGCAGCAGGTTCCTCCTGCACGGTGGACCCCGGGCTGCGAAAGCACCAATTATAATAAATGTCTCTATTTACTCGGTGCGTTTCGCTAGCCCTAACAGAGTATAATTTTTAGTCTTACATATACCCATATAAAAGAGAATCTGTCACCAGTTGGTTTTAATGTAAATTATATAAATTATTAAATATTCTTTTTAGGCCTTAGGAGGCTGGTGTACTTACAGTACTTGATGTACAATCTTGGTATTAAGATAAGCCTTTTGTAAAGAAATTCTTATGTGAAGTTTATTAATAACGCATTTAATAATCTATGCGGTTTATATTGTGAAATCTGGCGATAGACCTGCTTTCAAACCACAATGCAATTGCAAGGAGCATATATGATAATAATGTAAAATGTTTCTTTAATTATTTGAGCAATATAAATTATGTAGAAGGGAAGTTTTGGACATGTTTGCTTCACGTGGATTTGGAATGCATATATTTTAGGGGGGCGTGGTTTGCCAGGGGACAGGAGTGGACGTGCTTTTGCAGGGCTCCTGCTGATCCCCTAATTGCTACTAATTTAGCCTACTTAAATCTGGACTATTCTATCCCTCAACACCTATAAACATGCCAGGATCAAGAGGGAAGAGGAAAATCGCTGGCACACCTAAGAATTCTCCCTCATTTGGGCACAGAAGTACCCGGGAGAAAAACAATGGCGGCAGCAGCAGGCTTCCCCCTGGTGGGGAAGAAAGAAGTCCCGGAAGCCTAAGCAGCGGAGCTAAGAGCCGAAAACCAGCGGTCCTGCGGCACCAAAGTGCTCAGAAAATCACCCAGACAGCAATTCCGGGGTCCCCTGCCCCTGCACCAACTCTGACAAAGACTGCAGGTACATCGGTGGGAGGCAGAGGGACCGCTGAGAGCTACAATGCAGCGACGCGGCGGAGGGACACTCTGGACGGCACTGAGGTGCCGGCTGTGGGGATCCCGACGCCTGTCAAACCAGCATCGCCGGGCAAATCAGAGACGCCGGGCGGTGAGGAGAGGAGAGGGAGCCGAGGACCCATGTCAGCGGCGCAAGCCACCACGCCGCTATGGGAGCCAGGAGCGGAGAATCGGACGGAGCGACAGACCGGCGGCGGAGTGATCCCGCCGATGCAGCGCAGCTCATTGAGGTACGATGCGAAGGAGTTCGTACCCGGAAGTGTCAGGAGACGCCAGACGCCGGGAGCTGCAGCGGGGGACAATAAATCTACAGAGAAGCGGCGGGTCACGCCTGCCACACTGGCTCTTGAAAGAGAGTGCTTGGGGAAGCGATCGCCCCCCCAGAGTAAGGGGGGGAGGTTGATCCCCAATAAAAATAACGTTATTAAAGGTGACACTGAAAAAGATATTCAAGGAGGGGGCAGGTTTGTGAGGGACGGGGCGGAGCCATATTCACAGCAGGGACTCAGCCTCAGTTGTGGCTCCCTTTCACCCCCATTACGGACTTTTGATAGGAAGGAGGCATTAGAAATGAAATCGGGCAACCAAATAAACACCACCAATGAGTGCCTATATGATGATAATGAATACACTTCATTTGGAAAAATAGCTGAACATGCTGCTTTGCTGCCCAAATCACTTATTAAATCTTTTGCCATTGGGCTTGAAGAGAAACTTAAAGAACAGTCTATTTTTGATAACCCTTACTTGACCCCTGACCTTTCTATGACATCTTTGGTGAAGAGGGATGCACAATAAAACAATCACACAGTGTCTTCAGCCTCCTCCGACCGTGATTATAAGGATCTTATGGATGACTGTGACAATGAGGGATTAACAGATTTAGAGGGGTGCTCAGAGGAGTCCAGTGATATGGAGGACTCAGATGACACATCAAAAACCTCATATGTGAGCGACATGGAGCAGGAGCAGCCTTGTACTGAGGTCCCTAATTACTCCCCGATTGATAAAATTGTAACCTCTGACGAGTATCCCTCTATGAAATTCATGGTCAACCTGTGTAGGGCTCTTTTGTCATCTATGGAGCTAAAGGGAACTAGGTCATCTGAAAAAATATTCAAAAAACTATTCAGACAAGTTTTTTCACAAATTGGCGGCGTCCCTTCCTCTAACGTCAACACGTCCTCTGATGATTCCCCCAACATCCCGAATAAATCCTACTCTCCAAGCAAACACCAAGGGTTGGCGTCTCGCAATAATGCGGAGGGCGAGCCTGCACATCCAGATCCCCTGGTCAATCTAAAAAACGATATAGACTCCTTCAGGGCCAAATTAACTGATTTTGAAAATTACAAAAGAAAAAACAACCTAAAAGTCCGCGGTATCCCGGAATCGGTGGGGAAATCCCAGTTAGAAAAATATATTTCCTCTATGATATCTTACATGCTCCCCGAAACTAAAGGTAAAAACCTAATAGTAAAAGCATTCAGGATACGAAGACCTCCCTTTCTCCCGCCTAATACTGCTGCGGATGTCATCGTCTCACTATACCCCAATTGGCTTAGAGACTCGTTGCTCGTCGCCGCAAGGGAGCCAAGGTTCCTCTCGTCTCATTATGGGCACTTGACATTGTACAGGGATCTATGCAAAGATACCATGCAAAAACGTAAATTGTTTCAGCTCGCCACCAATAGACTGCATCAGGCTGGAATGCAATATAACTGGCACCAGTTCTCTAGCCTGAGATTCCTTTTCGCGGCAAAATGGCGTACTTTTACTTCTCCAGCAGAGGCGTTGGACTTCCTAGATCGTGCGGGTATAGGACATCCCGGATCTTCTTCTGACCCTACTTCCAAACCCAAAATTAACTCCTGAATGTTTATCTTCTCTTTGTATAGTCCAGGTCACAACATGTGATTGAACCGAACTTGTTGCCCAATTAGTCTCGGACCACTAACGATGGTCCTACCTTGACAGGCTGTCATTTTTTCCCATCAGTTACGCTAATTCTGGTTACTAAATTTTTGCAATATTGATTAAGTGATGCTACCTATTTTAATATGCAACTTTATACATAATTTCAACCGCTGGCCTACACTATTTTTAGTTAACTTCGTAGCCTACTGCTCTTTTAAAGTCCTTTATTACATAGTTTAGAGAGATACATATACTATTCTTGTCTCTGCATATTTTACCTAACCTACTCTTAAGCGGTTCTCTTATGATACAGCTACCATGTTTAATTCTACTGAACTAAATGTCTGCTTGTCTCCCCTATTGTATAGGGGTCTTTCCCTAGTCTCATATCCCTTCCCTCCCTTCCTCCCCTCCCTCATTTAAATATAATTGTTAAAATCCAATAAAGATTATTTGGAAAAAAAAAATAATATATCTTAAAGATACTAGAATTATTTTCAGGTTTATTAGCCTTAACCCTAATACTTCCATTACAATTACAAGAGGAAATGCTGTTCTAATCACAAAGTCGAAATGGTAAATCCACTCATTTATCCTTGAGCTTCACAACACAGTGCAACATTTTTCTTACAAATACGGCTTATTTTCAAAAAGCAACAATAACAATTTTATTCTACAGTTTTCACAGAAAACTTGAAAATAATTTTTGAAATGTGGCATACAATATTTCAAGCACCAGGTAAGTAGCATGGGAGGAGAGGATCGATACATTCTCCAATAGTGATCAAGCTGTTATTTCATTTGAATACCTATTCAAACAACCGAATACAATATACTTACTATGCCATCCTTAACACTTTCTTCTAAAATACAAGAACATTTAAACTGAGATTTGACTTAATCATAGTATAATGATTCTGCAGTATCAAAGGACAGTAGGAAAGTGAAACATTTTTCTTTTGGCAAGGACAATGAACACATATCAACATTCTAGAAATATTTGTGCAAACTAAATAGAAGTTATTTTCACATTTTGTCCTTTTCTAGGTGTTGCTTCAATATTGTAACTACCTATTGATTTTGCATTTCCTAGAGTAGATTTTTCATTCAATCTATTAATAGAGATGAGGGAATAGTTTTTGTTCTGATTCATAATATGTGCAGATTGAGTTGTTTTGTTTTATATGAAAGCACTAAAGATAAATTAGAGCGCTTTCCCCTCCGGCTCTGAAGCAGTAAAATTATCAAATAAAAATAACCCAAAGCTGTTACTGAAGACATATTACTAAAGTGCATTTCATTTAAACAGATATTTTTTAAACATGTACAAAGAAATCTAAAGCTTACATTCAGATTCTGCTCAGCTTTCAAGAAAATGCATCATTTACCATTCATATATTTTTTTTACATTTATTATTTAGAAGCATAATGCCTTGAATCACTAAACACATTTTCAAAGAAGTACGGTAAGATCTGAACATTTTTCTTTCCCAAAGTGTTACTGACATTGTACCTTTGAAGAGTTTTTCACTTTATCTTGACACAAATATTGTTAACATGAGATATTATGGTCTATAACATTCAATAACTCTTAAAACAGATATTTTAATAGACTTTTACTTTATAATTGCTATGTTATACCAGCAAGCTATCTAGCTGTAAACAAATTGCTGCTAATAATTTTTTTTTCTTTCCCAAAAAGGTACAATTTTAAGAGATAAACAAATGTTTCAACCATACTGGTTGGCAGCACTTTCCTACTGGAGATCAGAAGACATTTTGGAAATAATGCCTCTGCTCATGTATTTTTCAAAACCTTAGACTTTCTTCACTAGCTCAGGGATGTTGGTATAGAAACTTATTTATACCTACAGGATCACTAGTTATAAAAGCATGAACATTTTGAAACTACAGGTAGTAAAGAAGTAGGAAAAGTAATCATATGTTTGAAGTCTATTATTATATATTTATAGAGCACCATTAATTCCATGGTGCTGTACATGAGAAGGCATTACATACAGAGTTATAGATATCACATACAGTAAACAAATTTACGATGACAGACTGGTGCAGAGGGGAGAGGACCCTGTCCTTGCAGACTTACATTCCACGGAGTTTACATTATATACATATCTACATATAGTAGAAGATATATATACACATTATATATATATATATATATATATATATATATATATATACATACTGCTCAAAAAATAATGGGAACACTTAAACAACAGAATATAACTCCAATTAAACAAAACTTCTGTTAAATCAAACTGTCCACTTAGGAAGAAACACTGTTTTCTTCACATTTGCAAATGGAATAGACAACAGATGGAAATTATTGGCAATTATCAAGACACACTCAATAAAGGAGTGGTTCAGCAGGTGGGAACAACAGACCACATCTCAGTACCAATGCTTTCTGGCTGATGTTTTGGTCACTATTGAATGTTGGTTGTGCTTTCACACTGGTGGTAGCATGAGACGGACTCTACAACTCACACAAGTGGCTCAGGTAGTGCAGCTCATCCAGGATGGCACATAAATGCTAGCTGTGGCAAGAAGGTTTGCTGTGTTGGTCAGCGTGGTGTCCAGAGGCGCTACCAGGAGACAGGTCAGTATACCAGGAGACGT
Organism: Ranitomeya imitator; assembly: GCF_032444005.1. Lineage (NCBI taxonomy): Eukaryota > Metazoa > Chordata > Amphibia > Anura > Dendrobatidae > Ranitomeya > Ranitomeya imitator. The sequence continues at coordinate 590,774,937 of NC_091284.1, forward strand.
GAAGGGGGCCGTAGGAGAGCAACAATCGAGCAACAGAACCGCTATCTCAGCCTTTGTGCAAGGAAGAACAGGAGAAACACTGCCAGAGCCCTGCAAAATGACCTCCAGCAGGCCACAAATTTGCATGTGTCTGCACAAATGGTTAGAAACCGACTCCATGAGGATGGTCTGAGTACCCGACGTCCACAGATGGGGGTTGTGCTCACAGTCCAACACCGTGCAGGACGCTTGGCATTTGCCACAGAACACCAGGATTGGCAAATTCGCCACTGGTCCCATGTGCTCTTCACAGATAAAAGCAGGTTCACACTGAGCACATGTGATAAACATGACAGAGTCTGGAGACACCGTGGAGAGCGATCTGCTGCAACATCCTTCAGTATGACCAGTTTGGCAGTGGGTCAGTATTGGTGTGGGGTGGCATTTCTTTGGAGGGCCGCACAGCCCACCATGTGCTCACCAGAGGTAGCCTGATTGCCATTAGGTACAGAGATGAGATCCTCAGACCCCTTGTGAGACCATATGCTGGTGCGGTTGGCCCTGGGTTCCTCCTAATGCAGGACAATGCCAGATCTCATTTGACTGGAGTGTGTCAGCAGTTCCTGCAAGTTGAAGGAATTGAAGCTATGGACTGGCCCACTCATCATGTCTTGCTCCATCCACTGATGTCACATTGCACCACAGACTGTCCAGGAGTTGGCGGATGCTTTAGTCCAGATCTGGTAGGAAATCCTGAAGGAAACCATCCGCCGACCATCCCAGTCATTGTAGTGAGATCATACAGGCACCTGGAGGCTACACACACTACTGAGCATCATTTCCTTCTCTTAAGGCATTTACACTGAAGTTGGATCAGCCTGTAACTTCGTTTTCCATTTTGATTTTTGAGCATCATTCCAACTCCAGACCTCCATTGGATATTGGTTGTGATCCTTTTTAGGTTTTATTGTTCTCAACATATTCCACTATGTAATGAATAAAGATTTACAACTAAAATATTTCATTCTGTGATATATAGGATGTGGGACATTAGTATATATATTTAGTACAGACCAAAAGTTTGGACACCACTTCTCATTTAAAGATTTTTCTGTATTTTCATGACTATGAAATTTGTACATTCACAATGAAAGCATCAAAACTATGAATTAACACATGTGGAATTATATACTTAACAAAAAGTGTGAAACAACTAAAATTATGCCTTATATTCTAGGTTCCTCAAAGTAGCCACCTTTTGCTTTGATGACTGCTTTGCACACTCTTGGCATTCTCTTGATGAGCTTCAAGAGGTAGTCACTGGGGATGGTTTTCACTTCACAGGTGTGCCCTGTCAGGTTTAATAAGTGGATTTCTTGCTTTATAAATGGGGTTGGGACCATCAGTTGTGTTGTGCAGAAATCTAGTAGATACACAGCTGATAGTCCTACTGAATAGACTGTTAGAATTTGTATTATGGCAAGAAAAAAGCAGCTAAGAAAAAAAAATGAGTGGCCATCGTTACTTTAAGAAATGAAGGTCAGTCAGCCCAAAAAAATGAGTGAAAAAACTTTGAAAGCATCCCCAAGTGCAGTGGCAAAAACCATCAAGTGCTACAAAGAAACTGGCTCACATGAGGACCGCCCCAGGAAAGGAAGACCAAGAGTCATCTCTGCTTCTGAGGATAAGTTTATCTGAGTCACCAGCCTCAGATATCGCAGGTTAGCAGCAGCTCAGATTAGAGACCAGGTCAATGCAACACAGAGTTCTAGCAGCATACACATCTCTACAACAAATCTTAAGTGGAGACTTTCTACAGCAGGCCTTCATGGTAAATAGATTCTAGGAAACCACTGCTAAGGACAGGCAACAAGCAGAAGAGACTTGTTTGGGCTAAAGAAGACAATGAATGGACATTAGACCAGTGGAAATCTGTGCTTTGGTCTGATGAGTCTAAATTTGAGATCTTTAGTTCCAACCACCATGTCTTTGCGCGACACAGAAAAGGTGAACGGATGGACTCTACATGCCTGGTTCCCACAGTGAGGCATGGAGGAGGAGGTGTGATGATGTGGGGGTGCTTTGCTGGTGACACTGTTGGGGATAAATTCTAAATTGAAGGCATAGTGAACCAGAATGGCTACCACAGCATCTTGCAGTGGCATGCTATTCCATCCAGTTTGCGTTTAGTTGGACCATCATTTATTTTTCAACAGGACAATGACTTTAAACACACCTCCAGGCTGTGTAAGGGCTATTTGACCAAGAAGGAGAGTGATGAGGTGCTACGCCAGATGACCTGGCCTCCACAGTCACCAGACATGAACCCAAACGAGGTGGTTTAGGGTGAGCTGGACCGCAGAGTGAAGGCAAAAGGGCCAACAAGTGCTAAGCATCTCTGGGAACTCTTTCAAGATTGTTGGAAGACCATTTCCGGTGACTATCTCTTGATGCTAATCAAGAGAATGCCAAGATTGTGCAAAGCAGCCATCAAAGCAGAAGGTGGCTACTTTGAAGAACCTAGAATATAAGACATATTTTCAATTGTTTCACACCTTTTTGTTAAAGGGACACTGTCACCTGAATTTGGAGGGAACAATCTTTAGCCATGGAGGTGGGGTTTTTGGGTGTTTGATTCACCCTTTCCTTACCCGCTGGCTGCATGCTGGCTGCAATATTGGATTGAAGTTCATTCTCTGTCCTCCATAGTACACGCCTGCGCAAGGCAAGATTGCCTTGTGCAGGCATGTACTACGGAGGACAGAGAAGGACCTGTGACAGTGCATGCGTCATGAAAGTCAGTGCCAATCCGACCTGTGACGCATATGCTTCATCACAGAATGATCGCATTCCTGCAGATCGGGTGAAAGGGTTAACTCAAATTTCACCCAACCTGCATGGACAGGGGGAGTGGTAATTCAGCCCGGGGGGAAGGCTTTGCCCCCACGTGGCTACAATCGCTCTGATTGGCTGTTGAAAGTGAAACAGCCAATCAGAGCCATTTGTAATATTTCACCTATGAAACGTGGTGACATATTACAATCCAGCCATGGCGGATGCTGTAATGTCATCGGCCACGGTTGGAGGCCCCGATCTGCCCCCGCCTCTGACTGACAGCAATCTTCCACCGCTGTCAGTCTTTCATCCCATCCGTTCTGTCCTCCGCTGCCCTCTCCCCTCCGACCCCCCATGCTGTCCGATCCCACCCCCCCATACTTTCTGGGTCCCGGTGTCCCTCCCGGTGTCCTTCTGACTTCTCCTATGGGCGCTGCCATCTTCCAAAATGGCGGACGCATGTGTATTGCGCCCACCGAATCTGCTGGCCAGAGATTCATTCCAGGTACATTTTGATCACTGTGATAGAACCTATTACAGTGATCAAAATAAAATAAAATACTAAATAACCCCCCCCTTTATCATCCCCATAGGTAGGGAACATAATAAAATAAAGAAAATATTTTTATTTTTATTTTCTACTAGGGTTAGGGTTAGAATTAGGGTTAGGGTTGCAATTAGGGTTAGAATTAGGGTTAGGGTTAGATCTAAGCTATGTGCACATGGTGCAGATTTGGCTGCAGATTTGCAGCGGACTGCCCAAACAGTCGTTTACCCCCACATTTGAGGTATCAGCATACACAGGACAAACTGGACAACAACTTTTAGGGTCCAATTTCTCCTGTTACCCTTGTGAAAATAAAAAATTGCGAGCTGAAAAATAATTTTTGAGGAAATAAAAATGATTTTTTTATTTTCACGGCTCTGCGTTATAAACTTCAGTGAAGCACTTGGGGGTCAAAGTGCTCACTACACAACTAAATAAGTTCCGTGGTGGGTCTAGTTTCCAAAATAGGGTCACTTGTGGGTGGTTTCTACTGTTTAGGCACATCAGGGGCTCTGCAAACGCAACATGACTCCCGCAGACTATTCCATCAAAGTCTGCATTTCAAAACATCACTTCTTCCCTTCCGAGCCTTGCCGCGTGTCCAAACAGTGGTTTACCCCCACATGTAAGGTATCGGTGTACTCAGGAGAAATTGCCCAACAAATTTTACCATCCATTTTATCCTGTTGCCCGTGTGAAAATGAAAAAAATGAGGCTAAAAGAACTTTTTTGTGAAAAAAGTACTTTTTCATTTTTACAGATCAATTTGTGAAGCACCTTGTGGTTTAAAGTGCTCACTATGCATCTAGATAAGTTCCTTGGGGGGTCTAGTTTTCAAACTGGGGTCACTTTTGGGGGAGCTCCAATCTTTTGGCACACAGGGGCTCTCCAAATGCGACATGAGGCAATTTTTCATTGAAAAAGTCAAATGGCTTTCCTTCCATTCCGAGCCCTGTTGTGCGCCCAAACAGTGGTTCCCCCCACATATGGGGTATTGGTGTACTCAGGACAAATTGGACAACAACTTTCAGGGTCCAGTTTCTCCTTTTACCTTTGGGAAAATAAAACAATTGTTGCTAAAATTTAATTTTTATGACTAAAAAGTTAAATGTTCATTTTTTCTTTCTGCTGCTGTGAAACACCTGAAGGGTTAATAAACTTCTTGAATGCGGTTTTGAGCACCTTGAGGGGTGCAGTTTTTAGAATGTGTCACTTTTGGGTATTTTCAGCCATATAGACCCCTCAAAGGGACTTCAAATATGAGGTGGTCCCAAAATAAATGGTTTTGTAAATTTTGTTGTGAAAATGAGAAATCGCTGGTCAAATTTTAACTTCCTAGCAAAAAAAAAATTTTGTTTCCAAAATTGTGCTGATGTAAAGTAGACATGTGGGAAATGTTATTTATTAACTATTCTGTGCCACATAACTCTCTGGTTTAACAAAATAAAAATTCAAAATTTGAAAATTGCAAAAATTTCGGCAAATTTTGGTTTTTTTCACAAGTAAATGCAGAAATTATAGACCAAATTTACCACTAGCATAAATATGTCACGAAAAAAACATTCTCAGAATCGCTACGATCCGTTGAAGCGTTCCTGAGTTATTACCTCATAAAGGGACACTGGTCAGAATTGCAAAAAATGTCCAGGTCATTAAGGTCAAAATAGGCTGGGTCATGAAGTGGTTAAAGATGTAATGTAGCAAGAATAGTTTAATTTAGAGCATTTTAATAGCTGAACTGTAGTATGCATCAGGACATTTTCACTGGAGCTTCCTAGGGTGATCGACCATATATATAGTATACCAGAAGAGAGCCTTAGCATTTCAATGTAGCACAATAGACCAGAAAATCTAATAATCCGGCCCCAATCAATACCATACAAAATTAAATTACTGGGATTTTTCTGTATATAGTTAGAGTTTCTGTAATATTGCACGTTCAATATATCACAGAAGCTTTTTTCTTTTTTAAACCTGTTTGTTTAAATCTGTTTATTAGACAATACTAGCAGTAGTAATCAATTTGACTTGACATGTCTTTAAATTGAAAAACAATAATGTAAAAACAAGAGTGTAAAGCCCGGATGCATCAATAAAATAAAGAAAAATACAGAAAATGAATGAAGTTCCCTGTATATAATACATATCAGATCTTAGATATAGTTTTCTACAATTTCTATACGGTCCTTTAAACTTCAATCGATATTAACTATTTAGTATTATGTCAGTTAAATAGGTTTATATTATTTTTATCAAGCCTATTTGGACTTTATTTAACATAGACTAATCTGTTTGATTACAAACTGATGAGATACCTATCTTTCACTTGTAATTTTGGGTGAACAAAGCAGTTTAACCACACTGCCCACACTAGAGAAAGTACCGAGTAATGCATAGACATATTAGGTTCACAACAAGGAAATAGTCTTTTTATAACCACTTTGGCTAAGAAATTGTTAGATCTCCCTTTATTAATTTTAGAATGTAAGACTAACCCTTATTTGTGGATAGTCTCTAGTAAGAATAAAATCATTTTACATACTGCAGGTAGCGCCAACAAGAATGCACAAGGAAATGTTAAACTTGATGTTATAACATGCGACATCTACAATTTTGAGCCTATCTTTTAGTCTCTGGTCACGTCTACCGTTAGGGTATGGGGCCTTTATAACAATTCAGTCACTTTTCATAGCAAGATGGTATTAGCACAGCATAGAGAATTATTTTTTCAGAAAAACAAACAAAAACAAAATAGTTAATGAGAAGTTAAAGGGGTTGGCCACTTTTGGGGGCAATTTTATTTCCTTAATTAAACGTGTGTATTTTGTGTAAAAAAAAATAAAATCTCTTTTGAAATTGAGTTTCATTACAAATTTAGCAGTTTTGTTTTTACAGGCTCTTTGTTCCATGGTACAGTCAATATTAATGTAGTCTGTGGTAAGAAATCAATTGAGATGAGCTCAGAAAGCGACAGATGAAAAATAATTGTAAACCTTTCATGTTAGACTATCAGAACAAGCCCTCTGATGGCGTCCCAGGTAAAGAATTTGACCACTTTGCCTTGCGCAGGTTTTCTCATAGACTAAACAGCTCTTATGTCCATGTAATGGCTGCTAGCGGAGGAGCATGGGATTAGATCAGTCAATAAGCCTCCTACAAGGAATAACACGTCATGCGGGAAAGCTGTTTTTTAATGGATAAGGCTCTTTTTTTTACCTAATATTGCTGCATGCATCTTCAACCTGATATAGTTTGAATATGGCTTTTGGTGCAGCTAGGAATCTGAAGTCCTTGAGAGCTGTCCTGTAATGGTGTACTTCATGATGTTATAACATTACAACCTTCATCACTGGATGCCTAATCAACTCCCGGATTGATACACATCCTGACTTCAAGACAGACAGCACAGTGCCTAATTACGTCAGAGGCATCGTTACTCTGGAATCTGTTGATCAGCATTAGCTAAGAAGACACAGAGAGAAAACACGACATCTCCTGGTACAATAACTGTAAGATGGGTTTGTAACTCCAGGCTAGCAGAAACTTACTGCAGAACTTATCACCTTAGTAGGCTGTGCAGGGGTCGTCTCAGAGTGAAGAATGTGGAAGAAGTAGACCATTGGGGAGGGCAAAAAGAAGAGGCACAAAGGACCAGATGGCTTGCTGTGTAAGTGGAAAATGAAATGAAAGTCTATGGCTGCGAGAAAAACTCACACCTCACACTGACCATCAGTGTGACTTGTGATAAATGCACACTGGTGTCCATTAGAAAAGCCGGCAATTCAGTGCGGTGTATAGTAAAACCACACTGACAGGTTAGAAGAGAATAGATAAAATAAATGTATACACTTAGTATGGGTATAGGTATAGGTATGTCTTATCACAGCACCCCCGGTCGTGAAGATGTCTTTTATGTATTTGGAATAAAGTTCACCTGCACCGGACGTCCAGGTAGTGCGCTCCTTTCTTCACACTTGCGATATATATATATGTACACATACCTATACCCATACTAAAAAGGAGTACCGCGTTTAATAGCACATGTCCGCGAGATGCATCATAGTGATCCCAGCGTGTTGACATTTGCAGGCGTAGAAAAAGTTACCTTACCCAGCAGGGGGGGCGACCTTCACAATTTATTATTGAGAGCTGAGGCGAGATGGATTATGCGTACTAACGCAATGGGCCCCCTAGGTTTTAATGACAGGGTGGATATGTCTATTTTCTTATAGTTATGTCCGCTGGTTAACTGTTTATGGTAGTGTACATTACAGTTTTTACATTATGCCATCTGTCAGTATATATCGTGTATTACTGTCATTGATTTATATTATCTATGTGATGGTTCGTCAGTCTGACGAATAAGATGTTACTAGATGTCTTTTCCTTTAGGTTCATTGCTCTCTGTTATTCATTTGGTGTTTTTTGTTATGTTTTTACTTATGTTTTAAGTGACTTGTCACGCAGTGGGATGTGCTTGGTGTATTGCGGGAGGAAGTGGGGAGGTGGAGCCTGTGCCTCACCTGGCCCTATTTCACCTGGCGTTACTGACTACATCCTCACTGACCCGTTGAAGTGCCGGTTGGGCGTGAAACGGCCGTCGTCTAGCTTTGCCGCACTCTTATCACAGCACCCCCGGTCGTGAAGATGTCTTTTATGTATTTGGAATAAAGTTCACCTGCACCGGACGTCCAGGTAGTGTGCTCCTTTCTTCACACTTGCGATACATTTGTGGCTGTTTTCCAGCGGAGCTTCGCACCCAGGACTGAGCTTGACCTTCAGGACACAGGTGAGCGGTTCCCACAGTATCATTGGCGGTGGTGCCGCCCGGCTGTTTTCTCTTTGTTTACATATATATATATATATAGTACAGACCAAAAGTTTGGACACACCTTCTCATTTAAAGATTTTTCTGTATTTTCATGACTATGAAAATTGTACATTCACACTGAAGGCATCGAAACTATGAATTAACACATGTAAAAATATATACTTAACAAAAAAGTGTGAAACAACTGAAATTATGTCTTATATTCTAAGTTCTTTAAAATAGCTTTTGGTCTGTACTGTATGTCATTGGCACTCACACACATATATATATATATATATATATATATATATATATATGTTTTTATATTTCAGAGAGAGTTAGATAGCAGAATAGCCGATAATTTAATTGTCGACTTTTGCTAAATCATTACCGAACCCGACAAGATATGAGACATGGTTTACATACAGTAAACCATTGCATAGCCGTTAGATGTTTAACTATCCCTCACTAGTAGTGTTAGTAGTGTGTGTTAAATTTTGGAGCTGTAGGTGTTAAAGGATTAATTCACAGAAAAAACAGGCATGGACTCCCGCGCAATTTTGTCTGCCAGAGAGGGAAAGCCAGTGACTGAGGGCAGATATTAATAGCCCAGAGAGGGACCATGGTTTGCAGCTAAAAACATCTGCCCCCAGCCACCCAGAAAAGGCACATTTGTAAGATGCATCTATTCCACCACTTAGCCTCGCTCTTGCCAGGTAGCATTGGCATATAGGGTAATAAGGGGTTAATGTCACCTTGCTATTGTAAGGTGACATTAAGCCTGGTTAATAATGGAGAGGTATCAATAAGACACCTATCTATTATTAATCCAATAATCTGAAAGCGTTAAAAATACGCACACACACATTAAGAATAAAGTCTTTTATTGAACCTGTCACCCCCAAAATCGATGGTGAGGTAATTCTGTAATGCTGTAGGTAAGCCACCGATGTTACCTGAAAGAGGAGAAAAGAGGTTAGATTATACTCACCCAGGGGCAGTCCTGCTCCGATGGGTGTCTTAGGTCCGGAACAGCGCCTCCCATCTTCATTCCATGACGTCTTCTTCTGGTCTTCATGCCACGGCTCCGGCGCAGGCGTAGTTTGTCTGCCCTGCTGAGGGCTGAGCAAAATACTGCAGTGTGCAGGTGCTGGAAAGGTCAGAGAGGCTCGGCGCCTGCGCACTGCAGTACTTTGCTCTGCTCTCAACAGGGCAGACAAAGTACACCTGCGCTGGAGCCACGGCATGAAAACCAGAAGAGGACGTCATGGAATGAAGATAGGAGGCGCCGGAGCGGACCTGAGACACCCATTTGACTGGACCTCAGCGGGACCACCCCTGGGTGAGTATAATCTAACCTCTTTTTCTCCTCTTTCAGGTTACATTGGGGGCTTATCTACAGCATTACAGAATACTGTAGATAAGCCCCTAATGATGGTGAGCTTACCTCATCATCGATTTTGGGGGTGATAGGTTCCCTTTAACATCTTTATTGCACTGTCAATCCAAGCAAAGCCCTCGTTCTCCTGTAAAAAATTCCAAAATAAAAAAGCAACAGTATCTCATACCTGTCTGCTGTACAGTCAAGTCCCACGTAGTAATGCATATCTGGGGGCATTTACATTTTACAACCAGGAGCGCTGCTAATGCGGCCTCTCCCAGCTGTAAACGACTGGGAAATGAATGAAATGCAGGGAGCGGAGCTTCGGTGACTATTGGTGCCATCATCGAAGCTGCGCCCCCTGGCGGCATGAACTCAAATTAAGTCTTCAGCGTGGAAAAATCAGCTGGGAAAAAAAGTTATAGCTCTCACAATAAAACAATGGAAAAATAATTATTTTTATATAAAAGTTGTTATTGTGTAAAAGCACCAAAACATAAAAAACTATAAATGTGGCATTGCTGTAATCGTACTGAATTTTACTACACACAGAATGGAGAAAAAGTAAAAACAATTCCTTAATTGTTAGTTTTTGGTCTTTCTGCCTCCACAAAAATCGGAATAGTAACCAATCAAAAAATATCATGTGCCCGAAAATGGTACCAATAAAAAAGTCTGTTTTACCGCAAAAACAAGCCCTTATATGTCTCTGTGGGCTGAAATATTGAAAAATATAGCTCTCAAAATATGGCGATGCAAAAACTTCTCCTTGCAAATAAATGCATCTTTTAATGTGTGAGAGCAGCCAAACATTAAAAAACGGATATAAATCTGGTATCGCTGTAATCGCACCAATCTGAAGAATAATGTCACCTAATAACTTTTACCACACGAGGAATGATGTAAAAAAAAAAAAAAACTAATTCTTCACCTGCTGTGGATTTGTTCATTCTGCCTCTCAAAGATTGCAGTAATGTTTGGCACACATTTATCCTGTGCTCTACCAGGGTTCCCGTATAAATCTCTGAAATGTGTGATTCAGACAGAACCGCCGGCAGAAGATTCCCTATAATGAGGCAGATGAAGGCACTGTGAATGCCATAGGACCTGTGACCCGGCGGTGTCCATCTTTTTAGGCATGTGTGAGGGACGAGGGAGAATCCATTTGGATTTTAAGTTCAGGTCATCTCCTTCCACTCCTGAAATGTGCCCCCACCCTTGGAATTCCACAGGGTCATTGTTTTCTTTTAATTAAAAGAGCTAGGACAAGCTCTTTTGAAGCTGTTTACACAAGGGTGCGAACTCTGTGACCAAGCACATGGCACAGGAAGGCTATCAGGTATGGAATCTGGAAAATGACCTATAATAACAAAACGCAATATCTCTATGATGAGCTGAGCACATATTTCTTTCCGCACATGCCCATAATATTTAGCCACCTGTAGCGTTCTGGATTATGGAATTATAAAGCATAGCTAGCAGTAATTACATACAGTAATAATAATTTTATTTATATAGCACCAACATATTCCGCAGCGCTTTACAAATTATAGAGGGGACTTGTACAGACAATAGACATTACAGCATAACAGAAATAACAGTTCAAATAGATACCAAGAGGAATGAGGGCCCTGCTCGCAAGCTTACCAACTATGAGGAAAAAGGGAGACACAAGAGGTGGATGGTAACAATTGCTTTAGTTATTCGGACCAGCCATAGTGTAAGGCTCAGGTGTTCATATAAAGCTGCATGAACCAGTTAACTGCCTAAGTATGTAATCGTACAGACACAGAGGGCTATTAACTGCATAAAGTGTATGAGAACATGATACGAGCAACTTTTTTTTTTTTTAATGATAGGCCACATCGGGATCATTAGGTTAATGTGTTGAGTAGTGTTGAGCATTCCGATACCGCAAGTATCGGGTATCGGCCGATATTTGCGGTATCGGAATTCCGATACCGAATTCCGATACTTCCCGCGTATCGGATACCGGAATCGGAAGTTCCCAGAATTCAAACTGAACGCAGCAGCCAATGAGGAATGATTGGAAGTGTGGGCACATCTTGTTTAGCATGGTGGGCATGTAAGTACTGGCAAGGCTGTGATTGGCTGCTGAAATGATGTCACTCTGCACTATAAAATATGCTGCCGCCATTTTGCGCTCACTCTGCTGTGATTTCAGTTAGGGACAGGACGCTGTGTTCTAACTGAGGGCCAGTTGAGCTAGCTAATTGCTTTATTTTCCTTTCCAAAGGCTAATTTAGCAAAACGCTGTGTGTTCTTCACTGTTCACCTTGCTCTTGCCTTGCAGCGCTGTTTTAACAGCGTTCTGCAAGGTCTCTGTGTGTGTGTGTGTGTGCAGCTCACACTGTAGTCTGTGTGCAGCCATATACCCTTTTGTATTCAGCTCAGGGGGGGTTCACACTGCCTCACACAGTTGTCCTTTTTTGCTCATAGTGCAGCCTGCTGCACATTTTTTCTCAAATTTCCTATTAGTGTTTTTCCACCCGTCTCCAGCTAAATTGTGGAAAAACACTACATAGGATAACCTAGAGGGGGGTTTTGGGGCCTTGCAGCGCCGTTTACGGCTGTCTTCACGGTCTCCGTGTGAGCCCAGCTCGCCCTGTAGTCTGTGTGCAGCCATAGCCGGTTGGATTCAGCTCAGGGTTCGTTACTGGCTCATACCTTGAGAAAAATTTTCCTTTCTTTCAAATAGTGCAGCCTGTTTAAAAATTTTAAAAAAAATTCCCTATTAGTGTTTTTCCACCCGTCTCCAGCTAAATTGTGGAAAAACACTACATAGGATAACCTAGAGGGGGTTTTTTGGGCCTTGCAGCGCCGTTTACGGCTGTCTGCACGGTCTCCGTGTGAGCCCAGCTCGCCCTGTAGTCTGTGTGCAGCCATAGCCGGTTGGATTCAGCTCAGGGTTCGTTACTGGCTCATACCTTGAGAAAAATTTTCCTTTTTTTCAAATAGTGCAGCCTGTTTAAAAATTTAAAAAAAAATTCCCTATTAGTGTTTTTCCACCCGTCTCCAGCTAAATTGTGGAAAAACACTACATAGGATAACCTAGAGGGGGTTTATTGGGCCTTGCAGCGCCGTTTACGGCTGTCTGCACGGTCTCTGTGTGAGCGCAGCTCGCCCTGTAGTCTGTGTGCAGCCATAGCCGGTTGGATTCAGCTCAGGGTGCGTTACTGCCTCATACCTTGAAAAACAATTTCCTTTTTTTCAAATAGTGCAGCCTGTTTAAAATTTAAAAAAAAAATTCCTATTAGTGTCTTTCCACCCGTCTCCAGCTAAATAGTGGAAAAACACTACATAGGATAACCTAGAGGGGGTTTATTGGGCCTTGCAGCGCCGTTTACGGCTGTCTGCACGGTCTCCGTGTGATTTAAACTAGCTCTGTAGCCCGATCTGCACAAAAAAAAAGTAAAGTTCACCAAACACAACTTAACACTTGTGTAGGCCACATTTGAAAAATAATAAAGTTTAGTCCACACTTTACAACATTAGTGTTTCTTACACCTGTTAGGAGGAGCATTTCAGGAATAAGCACACTAAGGCCTTAGTACTTTTCTGCTTATCTTTATCTGTCAACCAAGATGAAGAGGGCAGGGAGTAAGGCACGTGGGCGTGGGCGCGGAGCAGGGAGAGGAGCAGGGAGAGGACGTGGTGATTCTGTGCCTGCTGCGGGCGCCGGTGACTCGTCGTCACTCAGTTTCAGCAGGGAACAGTCCTTCATGCGCAGCTTTGTCGGAGCGCGCCGTGCACCGCTGCTGCATGAAGACCAAATTGAAGCCGTTGTCGGGTGGATGGCAGCTAACGCCTCGGCATCGACTTCAGTTAGTGCCACATCCTCTCAGGCACAGAGCACTGGAGAGCAGCCATCTGTCTCTTCACCACATGCCAAATTGGCCAGGCAGTCAGAGAGCCCAGGACAGGAGCCGTCTCTACTTCTGTTCTCTGAATCTCTTGGCTTGGAAACGGGGCCAGCCAAGCATCATTGGAGAAATGGAAGAAGAGGCAGTGTGCAGTGATGCCCAACAGCTTTTTCTCTCTGACTCTGAAGAGGCAGGTGGGCCAGTGCCTCCGGTGACCACAGCGCAGTACGCATCTGATGATGAAACTCAGGTGCCGCTTTCTGATGCGTACTGTGCTGCCGAGACTACCCAGGAGGAGCAGTTGGTGGCAGAGGGTAGTGGAGATGATGAGGTCCTTGACCCATCGTGGCGTGAGGAACAGGAAGGTGGTGGGAGCAGCTCTGAGGAAGAGCTTCCCCTTACGGGCCAAAGAGGGAGAGGGAGGGGGAAGACTGCGGAGCCTGTAGCCTCCACTTTGGCACCCGTTAGGAGCCTGTCTCTTTCCAAAGCCACAAAGGGCGCTCCCAAGACTTGCAGTGCCTGGTCCTTTTTTGACACAGTTGCAGATGACATTTGTTTTGTCAAATGCAAGCTGTGTCTTCAGAAAGTAAAAAGAGGGAAAAATGTCAGCAACCTCAATACCACAAATATGTGGAAACATGTGCGGACCAGGCACGCGGTGGAGTTACAGAAACACAGTGAAGACGTAGACCAACCAACAGCGGCAGCTACCACCTCTTCATCTCGTGTTGCCTCTTCCTCCACTGTTGTCCAGAGACCTAGTGTAATTCCACCCACAGCACCACCTTCCCAGTCATCCTCACACTCCCAGTCTACTCTACAGCCATCGGTAGTACAGGCATGGGAGAAAAGGCGGGCATTCTCGGCCAACCACCCCCGAGCACAGGCTCTGAATGCAGGCATTGCCAAACTGTTGTCCCTGGAAATGCTTTTGTTCAGGCTGGTGGAGACTGACAGCTTCCGTGACTTGATGGCATTGGCAGTCCCACAGTACAAGGTGCCCAGCCGCTTTTACTTCAGCAGGCAGGCTGTCCCTGCCCTGCACAGGCATGTTGAGGCAAACATAAAACATGCGCTACTGAACGCCGTCAGTAGCAAGGTCCACCTCACCACCGATGCGTGGACCAGTCAGCATGGACAGGGGCGATATGTTTCCCTCACTGCCCATTGGGTTAATGTTGTTGAGCCAGGTACAGATCGTGCGAGTGGCGCAGGACGTGTCCTGCCCACTCCAAGGATTGCAGGAATCCAGTCTGTACGCATCGACTCCTCCTCTTACACCAGTTCCTCAGATTCCTCTCTGCAGGATCCGTCACAGTCCACCTCCACATGGACCCGTGAACGTTTACCTATGACCGACATGAGCACAGCCGTGGCCAAACGTCAGCAGGCCGTCTTGAAACTAGTTTCATTGGGGCATCGAAGCCACACAGCGCAGGAGCTCTGGAATGCCATCAAGCAGGAGAGCGATGTGTGGTTACTGCCAGCGAATCTCCAGCCAGGCATGGTAGTGTGTGACAATGGCCGAAATCTGGTGGCAGCTTTGGCCCTTGGCAACCTCACTCACATCCCATGTCTGGCACATGTGCTCAATTTGGTTGTGCAGAGTTTTCTGAGGGACTATCCGGATCTTGATGCCCTGCTGCACAAGGTCCGCCTAGAGTGTGCTCACTTGCGGCGTTCCAGCTTGGCCAGATCCCGCATTGCTGCTCTGCAGCGCCGATTCCGCCTTCCGGAACACCGCATCATATGTGACCTACCTACCCGGTGGAATTCCACGTTACATATGTTGGAGCGGTTGTGTGAGCAGCAGCAAGCAGTTATGGAGTACCAGCTGCATCAGGCGCAAAGAAGTTGCAGTCAGCGCCGATCAGACGTCACAACCACAGAGTGGGCCACTATGAAGGACGTCTGCCAGGTTTTGCGTCCTTTTGATTATTCCACGCGGATGGCAAGTGCAGATGATGCACTAGTCAGCATGACTGTCCCCCTTATCTGCCTGCTTCAGCAAACTTTGCAAGGGTTAAGGGATGATGTTGTGGAAAACATGAGGAGTCACCTTTTCCATCAGCTTCTGGAGAGTCAGCGCCACGTGGTTCCTCACAAAGAAGTACGCAGGGGCCAATTTGTGAGGAGGATGAGGAGGAGTCAATGGAGGAGGAAGAGCTCCGTCCAGAGGAGGGAGCGACACAATTGTCCAGTGGTCAGTGTGTACAGCGAGGGTGGGGTGATGACGAGCGGGCAGAGATCATGTCTCAAGCAGGGGACAGCGTTTCTGGGCCAGTTGGCACTCTGCAGCACATGGTGGATTTCATGCTGCAGTGCCTGAGAAACGACCGCCGCATCGACCACATTCTCAACATGCCTGATTATTGGGTGTTCACCCTCCTCGATCCTCGCTACCGGGACAACGTCCAAAACCTCATCCCTGCGTTGACCCGGGAGCGTAAATTGCGGGAGTACCACGACACACTGGTGAATTCCATCATCTTCTCCTGTCCAACTGAGAGGAGTGCTGCTAGTGCTTTACAAAGCAGCTCAGTGCGTCGAGGCAGTGGGGGAGGCTCTGCCCAAAGAGGGAGCAGAAGCAGTGCCTCTGCCCAAGGCAAGCCCAGTATGGCACAACTCTGGCACACTTTTGTGTGCCCGCCCCAAATGTCTACACCATCACCGGCGGCTCCAGTCAGCAGGAGGCAACGGTTCCGTCAGATGGTGACAGACTACATGGCTTGCCCTCTTACTGTACTCCCTGACGGCTCTTCCCCGTTCAAGTTTTGGGTCTCTAAGCTGGTTACATGGCCAGAGCTAAGCCAGTATGCATTGGAGGTGCTGGCTTGCCCTGCGGCTAGTGTCTTATCGGAACGTGTCTTTAGTGCCGCAGGTGGTGTACTAACAGACCGTCGCATGCGACTATCCTCCGATAACGTTGACCGGCTTACTTTCCTGAAAATGAACCAGGCCTGGATCTCGCAGGAATTTGCCACTCCTCTGCCTGATTAAGTAATTGGGTGTCATCCAGGTCTCCTGCTGTGTTCATCTTTCTACCACCTGAACTGCTATTCCTGGGCTCCAACACCGCCAGTTGCGGCTCAGAAGTGCAGGCTGCACAGTAAAAACATACGACCCAGTGTTATTGGGTTTCAGTAACGTCAACTGATCCCCAGCTGTGTAGCCGGCAATGTGTCCTGCGACCGCCACGCTGGCACAACAACCTAAATGTAAGGGAACCTGTCCCCCCCCCGTCGTTTGTTACTGAAAGAGCCATCTTGTGCAGCAGTAATGCTGCACAAGGAAAAGGTAGCTCTTTTTTTTTAGCTCCTTGCACACGCAGAACTTAACACTTATAAAATGTGTTCACTGATACCGTTATACTGTCCCGGAGCTGGGACTTTCCTTCGTAATGTGACGCAGCACAGCCGTCATTCCTACCCCCTTGGTGCCATGCGCTGCCTCCTCAGCGTTGTTTTAAGCTGTCACGGAGCCTGCGCTGTTCTGTTATCCCTTGGGTATGCCCTATTTGCGCTGCCTGTCTTCTGACATAATTTGGTGTCAGGCTGGCTGCGCCTGTGCGGCCGCGCTGCCCGAGATCCCGCCTCGCAGTGTCTTCTGATTGAGTCACACTGCGGGCCTGGGATCCATGGGCATGCGCAGTGCATATCTTCCCCTCGGGGTCTCGCTCATTTCCCTCCGCCTTCTTTAGACTGTGCGCCGTCAGCTGATCCCTAATAGCATGCCACGGCCGTGACACCGCACAGTCTGAAGAAGAGGGAAGGAGGGGAGTGAGAGTCGAGGATATGCACTGTGCATGCCCATGGTTCCAAGGCCCGCAGTGGGATTACGTTAGACGAGACTGCGAGGTGGGATCTGGAGCAGCGTGGACGCACAGGCACTGACAGCCTGACACCAAATTATGTCAGAAGACAGGTAGCGCTAATTGGGCATGGCCAAGGGCTAACAGAACAGCGCAGGCTCTGTGACAGCTTAAAACAACGCTGAGGAGGCAGCGCACGGCACCAAGGGGATAGGAATGACAGCTGTGCTGTGTCCCATTACGAAGGAAATTCGCACCTCCGGGACGGTTTAACGGTATAAGGGGACACATTTTTAGTGTTTTCTTCGGTGTTTGCAAGGAGCATAATTAAAAGAACCACCTTTTCCTTTTGCATCCTTAGTGCTGCACAAGATGGCTCTTTCAGCTACAAACGTCTTGGGGGGGTTAAAGGTTCCCTTTCAACTTGCTCCAATCAGGCTTCGGCCTACACTCTGTTCCTCTGCTCCTCCTGCCGTCCCTGGGCTCTAACACCGCCAGTTGGTGCCTGGAAGTGCTGTGTGCACAGTCAACAGTCGCTCCTCTGTTATTGGGGTTCAGTAACGTCAGCTGATCCCCAGCTGTGTGTGCGGCAATACCTCCAATCTGCTCCTCCTGCTGTCCCTGGGCTCTAACACCGCCAGTTGGTGCCTGGAAGTGCTGTGTGCACAGTCAACAGTCGCTCCTCTGTTATTGGGGTTCAGTAACGTCAGCTGATCCCCAGCTGTGTGTGCGGCAATACCTCCAATCTGCTCCTCCTGCTGTCCCTGGGCTCTAACACCGCCAGTTGGTGCCTGGAAGTGCTGTGTGCACAGTCAACAGTCGCTCCTCTGTTATTGGGGTTCAGTAACGTCAGATGATCCCCAGCTGTGTGTGCGGCAATACCTCCAATCTGCTCCTCCTGCTGTCCCTGGGCTCTAACACCGCCAGTTGGTGCCTGGAAGTGCTGTGTGCACAGTCAACAGTCGCTCCTCTGTTATTGGGGTTCAGTAACGTCAGCTGATCCCCAGCTGTGTATCCGGCAACGTGTCATGCGACCGCCACGCTGGCACAACTAAAATGTAAGGGGACCTGTCCCCCCCCCCTAGGCGTTTGTTTCTGAAAGAGCCACCATGTGCAGCACTAATACTGCACAAGGGAAAGGTCGCTCTTGAAATTATGCTCCTTGCAAACGCTGAACTACACACTCATGTAATGTGTCCCCTCACACCGTCCAACCGTCCCGGAGGTGGGACTTTCCTTTGTAATGTGACGCAGCACAGCCGTCATTGCTACCCCCTTGGCACCGTGCGCTGCCTCCTTAGCGTTGTTTGATTCCGTCATGGACCCTGCGCTGTTATGTTATCCCTTGGCCATGCACAGTTTGCGCTGCCCGTCCTCTGACATCATTTGTTGTCGTCCTGGCTGCGCCTGTGCGTCCACGCTGCCCGAAATCACACCTCGCAGTGTCGTCTAATGTGATCCCACAGTGGGCCTGGTATCCATGGCCATGCGAAGTGCATATACTAGCCTCTCACTCCCCTTCTTCACGCTTCTTCAGACTAGGCGGCGTCAGCTGATCCCTAATAGCATGCCACGGCCGTGACGCCGCACAGTCTGAAGAAGCAGGAAGGAGGTGAGTGAGAGGCGATGATATGCACTGCGCATGCCCATGGATCCCTGGCCCGCAGTGGGACTACATTAGATTACACTGCAAGGTTGGATCTCGGGCAGCTTGGACGCACAGGCACTGCCAGCCTGACACCTACATGATGTCAGAAGACGGGCACCGCTAACTGTGCATGGCCAAGGGATAACATTACAGCGCGGGCTCCGTGACAGAACCAAACAACGTTGAGGAGGTGGCGCCCGGCACCAAGGGGGTTGGAATGACGGCTGTGCTGTGTCACATTACAAAGGAAAGTCCCACTTCCGGGATGGTTTGACGGTGTGAGGGGACACATTATATGAGTGTGTACTTCAGCGTTTGCAAGGAGCATAATTTTCGGAGCCACCATTTTCCATGTGCAGTATTACTGCTGTACAAGATGGCTCTTTCAGCAACAAATGCCTGGGGGGGGTTTAAAGGTTCCCTTTCAACTTGCTCCACTGCAGGCTTCGGCCTACACTCTGCTCCTCTTTGATTCCCTGGGTTTCAACACTGTCAGTTGCCACCTGGAAGTGTTGTATACACAGAAAAAACACTAGGTGATGTGTCAGTGGGGTTCAGCACCGCCAGCTGTTCCCCTGCTGTGTAGTCGGCAACATGTCCAGCACAAGCCACGCTGGCACAACAGAACAAAAGCTGCCACCAGTGCAGGCTTCGGCCTAGACTCTGCTCCTCTCCTCCTCCTGCTGACCCTGGGCTCAAACACCGCTAGTTTTTGCCCGGAAGTGCTAGCTGCACAGAGAAAAACACCAGCCAATGTGTTAGTGGGGTTCAGCACCGCCAGCTGTTCCCCTGCTGTGTAGCCGGCAACGTGACCTGCAAACGCCACGCAGGCACATGAACTGAAATTAAAGGGAACCTGGCCCCACCCCCCCAGGTGTTTCTATGTATAACAGCCACCTAGTACAGCAGTACTGCTGCATTTGTACAAGGTGGCTGTTTTTTTATCCTTGCCCACGTAGAATTAAACACGTAAAATATGTGTCTCATTACAGACCATTACAATGTCCCTGAGGTGTGACTTTACTTTTTAATGACACGCACCACCCCCCTTGGTAGCGCTGCCCGTCTTCTGACATCATTGGTTGGCTGCCTGTGCCTGTGTGTCCGCCCTGCCCGACACAACCCCCCTCGTTTCATATATTTTGGCTGCGAGGGTGTGATTGATGGGCATGTGCAGTGCATATGTTCTCCTGTCTTAACTCATCTCCTTCCGCCTTCTTCAGACTGTGCGGCCTCCTGGCCGTGGTAGGCGATAAGGGATCAGCTGAGGCCGCCCAGTCTGAAGCAGGTGTAAGGACATGTGTGAGCGGCAAACATATTTACTGCACAAGGCCACGAATCCCAGCCACGCAGTGTGATTTTTTTAAAACACACTGTGGGCCTGGGATTCATATCCATTGCTAACCGCAACGGCCAACATGAAATGAGGTGAGAAGACAGGCAGCGCTCAGAGCGCATGGCCAAGGGATCACAATAGCGCAGACTCCTGTATAGCTAATACAACGCTCAGGAATCTGCGCCCACCACCTAGGTGTAAATTTTGACACCTGTGCTGCGTCTCCTTAAAAAGACAAGTCACGCCTCCACTACTGTTTGACAGTTTAATGGGCTAAATAGTGTACGTGTTTTATTCAGCGTGTGCAAGGAGCAAACTAAATAGAGCAACCTGTTACTTGTGCAGCATTAATGCTGCACAAGGTGTGGCTCTTCTACCTTGCAACACCTGAGGGGGGGTTAAAGGTTACCTTTGAAATTGGTTCAACTAGGCTTCGGCCTACACTCTGCTCCTCTCCTCCTCCTGCTGACCCTGGGCTCTAACACCGCTAGTTTTTGCCCGGAATTGCTAGCTGCACAGAGAAAAACACCAGCCAATGTGTTAGTGGGGTTCAGCACCGCCAGCTGTTCCCCTGCTGTGTAGCTGGCAACGTGTCCTGCAAACGCCACGCAGGCACATGAACTGAAATTGAAGTGAGCCTGCCACCCACCCCCAGGTGTTTCTATGTATAACAGCCACCTTGTACAGCAGTACTGCTGCATTTGTACAAGGTGGCTGACTTTTTCTCCTTGCCCACGTGGAACTCAACACGTACAAAATGTGTCTCATTAGAGACCATTACAATGTCCCTGAGGTGTGACTTTACTTTTTAATGACACGCACCACCCCCCTTGGTAGCGCTGCCCGTCTTCTGACATCATTGGTTGGCTGCCTGTGCCTGTGCGTCCGCCCTGCCCGACACAACCCCCCTCGTCTCATATATTTTGACTGCGAGGGTGTGATTGATGGGCACGAGCAGTGCATATGTTCGCCTGTCTTCACTCCCCTCCTTCCGCCTTCTTCAGACTGTGCGGCCTCATGGCCGTGGCAGGCAATAAGGGATCAGCTGAGGCCGCCCAGTCTGAAGCAGGTGTAAGGACATGTGTGAGCGGCGAACATATTTACTGCACAAGGCCACGAATCCCAGCACCGCAGTGTGACTTTATGGAAAGGCACTGTGGGTCTGGGATTTATGGCCATCGTTAACCACACCGGCCAACATGAAATGAGGTCATAAGACGGCCTGCACTAACAGGGTATTGCCAAGGGATAACACAAGAGCGCACTCTCCTGTACTGCAAATAACAACGGTAAGGAGTTTGCGCCCAGCACCTAGGTGTAAATTTTGACACCTGTGCTGCGTCTTCTTCAAAAGAAAAGTCACGCCTCCACTACTGTTTGACAGTATAATGGGCTAAATAGTGTACGTGTTTTATTCAGCGTGTGCAAGGAGCAAACTAAATAGAGCAACCTTTTACTTGTGCAGCATTAATGCTGCACAAGGTGTGGCTCTTGTACCTTGCAACACCTGAGGGGGGGTTAAAGGTTACCTTTGAAATTGGTTCAACTAGGCTTCGGCCTACACTTTGCTCCTCTCCTCCTCCTGCTGACCCTGGGCTCTAACACCGCTAGTTTTTGCCCGGAAATGCTAGCTGCACAGAGAAAAACACCAGCCAATGTGTTAGTGGGGTTCAGCACCGCCAGCTGTTCCCCTGCTGTGTAGCCGGCATCGTGTCCAGCACAAGCCACACTGGCACAACCGATCAAAAGCTGCCACCAGTGGAGGCTTCGGCCTACACTCTGCTCTTCTCCTCCTCCTGCTGACCCTGGGCTCTAACACCGCTAGTTTTTGCCCGGAATTGCTAGCTGCACAGAGAAAAACACCAGCCAATGTGTTAGTGGGGTTCAGCACTGCCAGCTGTTCCCCTGCTGTGTAGCTTGCAACGTGACCTGCAAACGCCACGCAGGCACATGAACTGAAATTGAAGGGAGCTTGCCCCCCACCCCCAGGTGTTTCTATGTATAATAGCCACCTTTTACAGCAGTACTGCTGCATTTGTACAAGGTGGCTGACTTTTTCTCCTTGCCCACGTGGAACTCAACACGTACAAAATGTGTCTCATTGAGACCATTCAACTGTCCCTGAGGTGTGACTTTCCTTTCTAATGATACGCAGCACCACCCTTGGTAGCGCTGCCCGTCTTCTGACATCATTGGTTGGCTGCCTGTGCCTGTGCGTCCGCCCTGCCCAACACAACGCCCCTCGTTGTCTCATATATTGTGGCTGCAAGGGTGTTATTAATGGGCATGTGCAGTGCATATGTTCGCCTGTCTTAACTCATCTCCTTCCGCCTTCTTCAGTCTATGCGGCCTCATGGCCGCGGCATGCGATAAGGGATCAGATGAGGCCGCCCAGTCTGAAGCAGGTGTAAGGACATGTGTGAGCGGCAAACATATTTACTGCACAAGGCCACGAATCCCAGCCACGCAGTGTGATTTTTTGAAAACACACTGTGGGTCTGGGATTCATTTCCATCGCTAACCGCAACGGCCGACATGAAATGAGGTCAGAAGACAGGAAGCGCTCACAGCGCATGGCCAAGGGATAACAAGAGCGCAGACTCCTGTACAGCAAATAACAACGCTCAGGAAGCTGCGCCCATGCACCAAGGTGTTATTTTCGACACCTGGGCTGCTTTTCTTTAAAAAGACAAGTCACGCCTCCACAACTGTTTGACAGTAGAATGGGCTAAATAGTGTACGTGTTTTATTCAGCGTGTGCAAGGAG
The DNA here is from genome assembly GCF_032444005.1 of Ranitomeya imitator. NCBI lineage: Eukaryota > Metazoa > Chordata > Amphibia > Anura > Dendrobatidae > Ranitomeya > Ranitomeya imitator. The sequence continues at coordinate 590,797,935 of NC_091284.1, forward strand.
AAAAATTAAGAGAGCAACCTTTTACTTGTGCAGCATTAATGCTGCACGAGGTGTGGCTCTTGTACCTTGCAACACCTGAGGGGGGTTAAAGGTTACCTTTGAAATTGGTTCAACTAGGCTTCGGCCTACACTCTGCTCCTCTCCTCCTCCTGCTGACCCTGGGCTTAAACACCGCTAGTTTTTGCCCAGAAGTGCTAGCTGCACAGAGAAAAACACCAGCCAATGTGTTAGTGGGGTTCAGCACCGCCAGCTGTTCCCCAGCTGTGTAGCCGGCAACGTGACCTGCAAACGCCACGCAGGCACAACAGAACAAAAGCTGCCACCAGTGCAGGCTTTGGCCTACACTCTGCTCCTCTCCTCCTCCTGCTGACCCTGGGCTCATAACACCGCTAGTTTTAGCCTGGAAGTGCTAGCTGCACAGAGAAAAACACCAGCCAATGTGTTAGTGGGGTTCAGCAACGCCAGCTGTTCCCCTGCTGTGTAGCCGGCAACGTGACCTGCAAACGCCACGCAGGCACATGAACTGAAATTAAAGGGACCCTGCCACCCACCCCAAGGTGTTTCTATGTATAACAGCCACCTTGTACAGCAGTACTGCTGCGTTTGTACAAGGTGGCTGACTTTGTCTACTTGCCCACGTTTAATTAAACATGTAAAAAATGTGTCTCATTACAGACCATTACAATGTCCCTGAGGTGTGACTTTCCTTTTTAATGACACGCAGCACCCCCCTTGTTAGCGCTGCCCGTCTTCTGACATCTTTGGTTGGCTGGCTGCGGCTGTGCGTCCGCCCTGCCTGAAACCACGCTCCTCGTCTTACTTATTTTGACTGCGAGGGTGTGATTGATGGGCACGAGCAGTGGATATCTTTGCCTGTCTTAACTCATCTCCTTCCGCCTTCTTCAGTCTATGCGGCCTCATGGCCGCGGCATGCGAGAAGGGATCAGATGAGGCTGCCCAGTCTGATGCAGGTGTAAGGACATGAGGGACAGGCGACAAAATTTACTGCGCAAGGTCACGAATCCCAGCTCTGCAGTGTGACTTTATTAAAAGACACTGCGGGTCTGGGTTTCATGGCCATCGCTAACCGCACCGGCCAACATGAAATGAGGTGAGAAGACAGGCATCGCTCACAGCGCATGGCCAAGGGATAACAAGAGCGCAGACTCCTGTACAGCAAATAACAACGCTCAGCAATCTGCGCCCAGCACCTAGGTGTAAATTTTGACACCTGTGCTGCATCTCCTTAAAAAAACAAGTCACGCCTCCACTACTGTTTGACAGTATAATGGGCTAAATAGTGTACGTGTTTTATTCAGCGTGTGCAAGGAGAAAAATTAAGAGAGCAACCTTTTACTTGTGCAGCATTAATGCTGCACGAGGTGTGGCTCTTGTACCTTGCAACACCTGAGGGGGGTTAAAGGTTACCTTTGAAATTGGTTCAACTAGGCTTCGGCCTACACTCTGCTCCTCTCCTCCTCCTGCTGACCCTGGGCTCTAACACCGCCAGTTTTTGCCCGGACATGCGAGCTGCACAGAGAAAAACACCAGCCAATGTGTTAGTGGGGTTCAGCACCGCCAGCTGTTCCCCTGCTGTGTAGCCGGCATCGTGTCCAGCACAAGCCACGCTGGCACAACTGATCAAAAGCTGCCACCAGTGCAGGCTTCGGCCTACACTCTGCTCCTCTCCTCCTCCTGCTGACCCTGGGCTCTAACAACGCTAGTTTTTGCCCGGAATTGCTAGCTGCACAGAGAAAAACACCAGCCAATGTGTCAGTGGGGTTCAGCACCGCCAGCTGTTCCCCAGCTGTGTAGCCGGCAACGTGACCTGCAAACGCCATGCAGGCACATGAACTGAAATTGAAGGGAGCCTGCCCCCCACCCCCAAGTGTTTCTATGTATAACAGCCACCTTGTTCAGCAGTACTGCTGCATTTGTACAAGGTGGCTGACTTTTTCTCCTTGCCCACGTGGAACTCAACACGTACAAAATGTGTCTCATTGAGACCATTCCACTGTCCCTGAGGTGTGACTTTCCTTTCTAATGATACGCAGCACCCCCCTTGGTAGCGCTTCCCGTCTTTTGACATCATGGTTAGCTGGCTGCGCCTGTGCATCCGCCCTGCGTGAAACAACGCCCCTCGTTGTCTTATTTATTTTGTCAGCGAGGGTGTGGTTTATGGGCACGAGCAGTGCATATGTTCGCCTGTCGTCACTCATCTCCTTCCGCCTTCTTCAGACTGTGCGGCCTCCTGGCCGCGGCATGCGAAAAGGGATCAGCAGAGGCCGCCCAGTCTGAAGCAGGTGTAAGGACGTGTGTGAGCGTAGAAAATATTTACTGCTCAAGGCCACGAATCCCAGCACCGCAGTGTGACTTTATGAAAAGGCAGTGTGGGTCTGGGATTTATGGCCATCGTTAACCGCAGCGGCCAACATGAAATGAGGTCATAAGACGGGCAGCGCTAACAGGGCATTGCCAAGGGATAACACAAGAGCGCAGACTCCTGTACAGCAAAAAACAACGCTCAGGAAGCAGCGCCTAGCACAAAGGCGTTATTTGGGACACCTATGCTGCGTCTCCTTAAAAATACAAGTCACGCCTCAACTACAGTTTGACTGTAGAATGGGCTAAATTGTGTACGTGTTGCATTCAGCGTGTTCAAGTAGACAAATTAATAGAGCAACCTTTTCTTGTGCAGCATTAATGCTGCACAAGGTGTGGCTCTTGTACTTTGTAACACCTGAGGGGGGGTTAAAGATTACCTTTGAAATTGGTTCAACTAGGCTTCGGCCTACACTCTGCTCCTCTCCTCCTCCTGCTGACCCTGGGCTGTAACAACGCTAGTTTTTGCCCGGAAGTGCTAGCTGCACAGAGAAAAACACCAGCCAATGTGTTAGTGGGGTTCAGCACCGCCTGCTGTTCCCCCACTGTGTAGCCGGCAAAGTGTCCTGCAAACGCAACGCAGACACAAAGCTGACTCCAGTGCAGGCTTCGGCCTACACTCTGCTCCCCCTGCTTACCCTTTGCTCCAACACCGCTAGTTGGGGCTGTAGGAAGACAATGTTTGATAGGCAAATCCGGGTTCCAGCACCACAAGCTGGTTCTCGGCAGTGTTTTTGTCACAGGTACTCCCTCGTGCCAAACCTGGTTTCAGCACCGTCAGCTATTTCCGGGTTGTGTCAAGTTCACTGAGACGCCTATGCTTGCCCCGTCGTGGTGCGGTCGGGTTAGCCAACTCCAGGGTGCCTCCAGTTTAGGAGCTTCCTATGTGGGCTGCGTGAACTGGTAGTCAAGGCTGGTTCTGTAGTGCCAGTAGGCCCAGCTCCCCCTGTAGGACTGTTGGGGTTCGGTAACTGCGGCTGCCTCGCGGCCTAGCTGTTCTCTCCTCTCCTGTGGGCCTTCGGGTCCACCTCCTGGTTCCAGCACCGTCAGCTGGTTCCAGGCCGAGCCTTTGGCTTAGGTGCCTCCTCCTGGGTATCCGAGTTCCGCCAACGCCAGGCGGTCCTTGGTAGTGCTTTTAAGCGCGGGCACCTACAGCTTAGTAACCGGGTTCCAGCACCGCCAGCTGGTCCTCGGTGCCATTGGCTCTTGCACACTGGGGCAACGCATCTGGGTTCCAGCACCGCCAGCTGGTTGTCGGCAGTGTTCTTGTCACAGGTACTCCCTCGTGCCAAGCCTGGTTTCAGCACCGTCAGCTGTTTCCGGGTTGTGTCAAGTTCACTGAGACGCCTATGCTTGCCCCGTCGTGGTGCGGTCGGGTTAGCCAACTCCAGGGTGCCTCCAGTTTAGGAGCTTCCTATGTGGGCTGCGTGAACTGGTAGTCAAGGCTGGTTCTGTAGTGCCAGTAGGCCCAGCTCCCCCTGTAGGACTGTTGGGGTTCTGTAACTGCGGCTGCCTCGCGGCCTAGCTGTTCTCTCCTCTCCTGTGGGCCTTCGGGTCCACCTCCTGGTTCCAGCACCGTCAGCTGGTTCCGGGCCGAGCCTTTAGCTTAGGTGCCTCCTCCTGGGTATCCGAGTTCCGCCAACGTCAGGCGGTCCTTGGTAGTGCTTTTAAGCGCGGGCACCTACAGCTTAGTAACCGGGTTCCAGCACCGCCAGCTGGTCCTCGGTGCCATTGGCTCTTGCACACTGGGGCAACGCATCTGGGTTCCAGTACCGCCAGCTGGTTCTCGGCAGTGTTCTTGTCACAGGTACTCCCTCGTGCCAAGCCTGGTTTCAGCACCGTCAGCTGTTTCCGGGTTGTGTCAAGTTCACTGAGACGCCTATGCTTGCCCCGTTGTGGTGCGGTCGGGTTAGCCAACTCCAGGGTGCCTCCAGTTTAGGAGCTTCCTATGTGGGCTGCGTGAACTGGTAGTCAAGGCTGGTTCTGTAGTGCCAGTAGGCCCAGCTCCCCCTGTAGGACTGTTGGGGTTCGGTAACTGCGGCTGCCTCGCGGCCTAGCTGTTCTCTCCTCTCCTGTGGGCCTTCGGGTCCACCTCCTGGTTCCAGCACCGTCAGCTGGTTCCGGGCCGAGCCTTTGGCTTAGGTGCCTCCTCCTGGGTATCCGAGTTCCGCCAACGTCAGGCGGTCCTTGGTAGTGCTTTTAAGCGCGGGCACCTACAGCTTAGTAACCGGGTTCCAGCACCGTCAGCTGGTCCTCGGTCGTGCCATTGGCTCTTGCACACTGGGGCAACGCATCTGGGTTCCAGCAATGCCAGCTGGTTCTCGGCAGTGTTTTTGACACAGGTAGTCCCTCGTGCCAAGCCTGGTTTCAGCACCGTCAGCTGTTTCCGGGTTGTGTCAAGCTCACTGAGATGCCTATGCTTGCCCCGTCGTGGTGCTGTCGGGTTAGCCAACTCCAGGGTGCCTCCAGTTTAGGAGCTTCCTATGTGGGCTGCGTGAACTGGTAGTCAAGGCTGGTTCTGTAGTGCCAGTAGGCCCAGCTCCCCCTGTAGGACTGTTGGGGTTCGGTAACTGCGGCTGCCTCGCGGCCTAGCTGTTCTCTCCTCTCCTGTGGGCCTTCAGGTCCACCACCTGGTTCCAGCACCGTCAGCTGGTTCTCGGCAGTGTCTTTTGCTCTTGTACCTTCTGCTCCCCATCCTGGTTCCAGTACCGTCAGCTGGTTCCGGGCAGAGCCTTTGGCTTAGGTGCCTCCTTCTGGGTATCCAAGTTCCACCAATGTCAGGTGGTCCTTGGTAGTGCTTTCAGGCATGGGTACCTCCTGCTTAGTAACCGGGTTCCAGTAACGTCAGCTGGTCCTCGGTAGTTCCATTGGCTCTTGAACCTTCGGGTAGCCATCCGAGTTCCAGTTTCATCAGCTGGTTCTTGGCATTTTCTCAGCCTTCTTGTACCTTCTGCTACATTTCCAAGTTGAAGACCCTAAAGTCGACGACCCGGAAGACCACCCCGATGACGACGACGACGACCCAGAAGACCACCCCGATGACGACGACGACGGCGGAGACGACGACGGCGGAGACGACGACGGCGGAGACGACGACGGCTGAGACGACGACGGCGGAGATGACGACACTGGAGACGACGACCCTGGAGACGACGACATGGAAGACCGAGAAGCAGAAGAACAAGAGGCTGCAGAACAAAGAGCAGAAGAACATTAAGCATAAGACTTAATATCAGAGCAAAAGATATTATCTAAATTATATGCAGAAGAAGACTAAGCAGTGTATGGGGGTGAGTCCGTTCCTCCTCGTGGTGCCCCTGGATAAAGCCTGATGCTGCAGGCCAAACTGAACGCGGACAAATGTAACTTTTGTGACTGGCAGAACGGAAGGTGTAATCTTCCAACTTTTATAGATAACAACTACGGGAATGCCTGTCACAAATGAGAATATGATGAAGAAGTAGAATAGGAAGAATAATAACAGTGGAATAAAAAGAATATGTAGAATAGGAAGAATAATAATAGTTGAATAAAATGAATATGAAGAATGTAATAAAAAAAAAAAAGGTAAAGGATGAAGAAGAAGATGAATAAGGTGAAGAAGAAGTTGATGTCAAAGATGCTGATGATGATGAAGATGAAAGTGTGGGAAAAGAAAAAAAAAAAGAAAAAAAAGAAGGGGAAGGGCGTGGAATAGTGAATATCTGACAAAATAAAAAAAAAAAATTTACATAGTCAATATCTTTGTCACTCCGAACGTCTTAAAAAAAAAAAAAAACATGCTATTCTATTTGATTGGGATAAACCTCTATGACTTTAATGTCTCCGCCACCTCCCCAAATACATCCGGCATTATTCTTAGTTGTTTTCCTTCATGTAGAATGAACCTACAAGGCAAGAAAGGGTTTATTTTAATTCCAATATTTTGGTCTCATTGACTTGCATTGGGATCGGGTATCGGTATCGGCGATATCCGATATTTTTTGAATATCGGCCGATCCTATCCGATACCGATACTTTCCGATATCGGAAGGTATCGCTCAACACTAGTGTTGAGGCGGTAGGCCAATCTGAACAAATGAGTTTTTAGGGTACGCTTAAAACTGTGTGGATTGGGGATTAATCGTATTAACCTAGGTAGTGCATTCCAAAGAATCGGCGCAGCACGTGTAAAGTCTTGGAGATGGGAATGGGAGGTTCTGATTATTGAGGATGCTAACCTGAGGTCATCAGCAGAGCGGAGGGCACGGGTAGGGTGGTAGACTGAGACCAGAGAGGAGATGTAGGGTGGTGCTGAGCCATGGAGTGCTTTGTGGATGAGGGTAGTAGTTTTGTACTGGATTCTGGAGTGGATGGGTAGCCAGTGTAATGACTGGCACAAGGTAGAGGCATCGGTGTAACGATTGGTGAGGAATATGATCCTGGCTGCAGCATTCAGGACAGATTAGAGCGGGGAGAGTTTGGTAAGAGGGAGGCCGATTAGTAGAGAGTTACAATAGTCCAGACGAGAACGAATGAGTGAAACAGTAAGAGTTTTTGCAGAGTCGAAAGTAAGAAAAGGGCGAATTCTAGAAATGTTTGAGGTGCAGATAAGAAGAGTGAGCCAGTGATTGGATGTGGGGGGTGAATGAAAGCTCGGAATCAAGGATGACCCCAAGGCAGCGGGCATGTTGCTTTGGAGTAATGGTGGAACCGCACATGGAGATGGCAATGTCAGGCAAAGGTAGGTTAGTAGAGGGAGAAAACACGAGGAGTTCAGTTTTTGACAGGTTCAGTTTCAGATAGAGGGAGGACATGATGTTAGAGACAGCGGTAAGACAATCACTGGTGTTTTCTAAAAAGGTCGGCGTGATAACAGGAGAAGAGGTGTATAATTGGGTGTCGTCAGCATAGAGATGGCATTGGAAACCAAATCTAATGATTGTTTGTCCAATAGAGGCAGTATACAAAGAGAAGAGGAGGGGGCCTAGGACTGATCCTTGAGGAACCCCAACAGTAAGGGGAAGGTGAGAAGAGGAGGAACCAGCAAAACATGCAGTGAAGGATCGGTCAGAGAGATAGCAGGAGAACCAGGAGAGAACGGTGTCCTTGAGGCCGATGGAGCGGAGCATATTGAGGAGAAGCTGATGATCCACAGTATCGAATGCTGCGGAGAGATCCAAGAGAATTAGCATGGATTAGTGACTATTAGATTTAGCTGTTAGTAGGTCATTAGAGACTTTAGTGAGGGAAGTTTCAGTAGAGTGTAAAGAGCGGAAACCAGATTGAAGAGGGTCTAGAAGAGAGTTATCTGAGAGATAGCGGGTAAGATGGGAGTGGACCAGGTGTTCGAGGAGTTTAGAGATGAAGGGAAGATTAGAGACAGGTCTATAGTTAGCGGCACAGTTTTTTTTTTTTTTTTATCAAACAATTTTATTAATGTTAAGTGAGACAAATAACATATGCAAAAAGCATTTTTAATTTTTTGTATGAAGGGGAGGGAAGGTATAGGAGCAATGCGGAGGAGAGGAAAGGGAATCAGAGGTAAAGGTGAGGGAAATAGGAATGAGAGGGGGGGGAGTCAGGGAAGGGAAAACTGGAGAACTTTAGTATCAATATTTGTTAATGATAGGAGTCATAACTAATTTCTAAGTAAACAAGTAAATAAGACTCTAAAAGATGGTTTTTTAAGTAATGGATGTATGATGGCATGCTTAAATGAGGAGGGAAAAATACCGGAAATGAGAGAAAGGTTGAATATTTTTGTTAGGTGAGAGTTGACAGCCGGGGAAAGGGACTGGAGGAGATGTGATGGAATGGGGTCACTGGTGCAAGTGGTTGGGCGAGAAGTTGCAAGGAGCCTGATTACTTCTTCTTCTGTAACTGGTTCAAAGTCAGAGAGTGAATTAGATGCAGTGGGGGAGGGAGGACAGTGCATGGCATGATGAGATTGGGAGATGATTTCCTGTCGAATGTGGTCAATTTTTTCTTTGAAGTAATTGACCAGATCATCAGCGCGGAGATCCGTGGTTGCGGCCTGCACTCTTGGGTTGAGTAGAGAGTGGAAAGTGTCAAAGAGATGTTTAGGTTTATTTGACAGTGAGGTGATGAGGGTGTTGAAATAGGTTTGTTTGGAGAGGTGAAGGGCAGAGTTGTAGGTTTTTAGCATGAATTTATAATGGATGAAATCTTCGGGTAGAGTAGATTTTCTCCACAGACGTTCGGCGCACCTGGAGCACCGCTGCAGGAAACGTGTTTGCAGGGTGTGCCACGGTTGTCGCCGTCTGTGCTGAGTTGTTCTATGTATAGGAGGTGCAGCTTCATCCAGGGCACTTTGCAGGGTTTCATTGTAATGCTTCAGAGCAGAATCAGGACATGAGATGGAGGAGATTGGGGCCAATGATGACTGCAAGTTCTTCATAAGTTTCTGGGTGTTAATGGCCTGTATGTTTCTATAAGTGTGGAAAGTGTGGGTGAGTGTGGAAAGTGGTCATATTTAGTCTCTATGTGCAGATCAAATCCAGCGGAATCCAGTGGTGGCACAACCAATCTATTCAGAGCTTCGGGCGCAAAGTTATGGGCCAGCCACAGTTATAGGCAGAAAATCATATTATCAGACATGGGAGGAGAGATGCTGCACCACCCAGGGGTGGGAGCAGATGTGTGAGGTAGCAGCCTAGGAGATATAAGGCAGCCCCTTATTTTGAAATGAGTTTTCTGATAGCCGGAGGATACATTAGCAGACACAGCCCAGTAAGCCTGTAACTAAGATTTGGACCTATGATTCATCAGTGCCTCCATGTGGTCACATGTTACATAACATGGTAATTGCAACCTATCTATACCCTATCCTTGTACTACACTCCTGACTGTATATATTTGCTCTGGTATGTATAGCTGTATTTTCTAGTGCTCCTCTTTGGCAATTAAATATAAAATTAATCTTGGGCTGCTCTTTTATCTTGATCCATGAATCCCCATATCCGCACCCTCTGTTGGTTATATTATACCCTACCACAGGGTTGGTTCCTGATCCGATATAAGCCTGCTGTCGGACGGGGCTTATTTTAAATGATTAACTGGTGGCAGAATACCATACTGTTTTAGTGAGGAACTCTGGCAGTGACAGCTGGGAGGTTTAGATCTATGTCCCCAGGCTGGACTGGTGATATATATCCCCCCTCACTAGGAGCGCCTCACTAACTTGTACCTATAAGGGAAGCCTTTCCGTGACTTTTTGCCCTCTATGCAGTTCCCTGACTGACATGAAGCAAGTGGTGGCCCAGGGAGCCAGTCCCTGCCCTCCCCCTAGGTGAGCAAAGTCGACGCCCCCCTTTCCCTGTGAGATTCGTAACAGCATGCATAAAAACGTGGTCCAGCAAAGTTTTGTGCACCTCTGAAATGAAGGACAATGCTGAGCAGAGGCCAGATGGTGTCCAGAGTAATTCTGCTGCCTCATTTTATTGATTGGACTCATTGGGGCTTTCATTTGTCACATCACTTGGAGATTTAGATGGAAACCCCAAAGTATGTGCTCAGCGTAGAGTGCTGGATAAATGTGATACCAAACGTTATGAAAAATGTTCCCAATTAAAGCTTCAATTCAATTCATAAAAAAGCAAGTCCCCACTCAGGTCTGTCATCTGTAAGCGGAAATATATGGGCTTCCACATTACTGGTAGTAGAAAAGGCTCTGGAAAAGCAAAAATGCTCCTTGCCTTCCAAAAGAAATTCAGCAAATTCTCTGCTCCCAAATCCAAGTGCCCCCTCCCTTCTGAGCTCCAGTGTGCATAAACCACCTTTAGCATTCACATTTGGCAGGGGTATAATTTCCAAAATGGGATTACTTGAATGCTCTCTAGCATTTAGGGAGCTCTGTATATGGAATCCGCAAACTATTTTCTTAAAATCTGCACTCCAGGAGGCAAAAAGCGCTTCATCCCTACCAAGACTCTCCATATGGCTAAGCAGTACTGTGCAGCCACATAAGGTATATTTCTATATTTAGCAGAAATTGTGGGACAATTCTGGTGCCAATTTTACCCACTTCTTGTGTGAAAATGTAAAATCTGGGGCTAAAACTACATTTTTGTGGTAAAACTTTGTTTGTTATTTTTTTAACTGCCCAATGTTATAAAATTCTGTGACCCAACGATGGTGTCAAAATGATCACTGCACCCCTAGATAAATTCATCAAGGGGTGTAGTTTGTAAAATTGGGTCAGTTATGAGGAGTTTTGCTGTTCTTTTTCTTCATGGGCTCTCAAAGTGGGTCATGGCACCCTCAAACCATAATAGTAAAATCTGCACTATAATATGGCATTCCTTCCCTTTTCAGCTTTGCACTGTGTTAAGGTTGGCAGAACACACAGAGTAAATATATATTGAAAAGTAGGTGTGTTCGCAACCCGGGGTCCACCGTGCAGGAGAGAAACCTGCTGCTAGTAGATGGCGGTACCATATGGCGGTATAAGCAAACTGTGTTACTTCACAGAGACACTTGAGAAAAGAGAATGCTGTGCCCTGTTAACCTCACAGGGAAACATCTAGCAATTAGAGTCAACAGTAGTCATGCAGTCAGTAAAGCTTACACACAACAACTTACCTGAGGTGCCGGTATTCTAGGGGCTTATTTCAGCCAGGCCCTGAATCCACTCACACAAAACTCCTCACCGGAGGTGCCGGTATTCTAAGGGCTTATTACAGCCGAACCCTGAATCCACATGCATAAGACCACACTGGCACAGAGCACATAACTTTAGTTGATACTAGTGCATGGCCGTGCGGCCATGCAAAGCTTTTATAGCTGCAGCAACTTCAGGACCTTCCTAGAGGACCAATGGGAGTTGCTACAGTACCTGAGCAACTTCAAGACCTTCCTAGAGGACCAATGGTAGCTGCTGTAGTACTTGAGCATGTGATCACTGACCTCCAAAGAAAGGTCTTACCTTGGGCATGCTCAGAAGGGGAAAAGCAGGACTTAGTCCCTGACCAGTATTGGCTACAATGGCTGAGACTGGAAAGGCAGCAGTAACCATCTGCACAGTATCAGGCTGAGTCAGATGCTGGGACCGACATCTCCACTGAGCAAGCTCCACTGCGGCTGGAGAAGAATGGGAGACCGCAGCGGAGATGGCCCGAGATTCCCCTTGTGCAGCTACGAACCTTGGGTAAGCCCACCACAAAATACATCCCAACCATCTCCCAGGGCCTGTCCGCCACCGGCAGGGGGTAAAGCAACCCAGCTGGCCGTTGCCGAGGAGATTTGTTCTTGGTGCAGGAGACACATGCCCGAACATAGTCTGCGGCGTCACGTCGCCAGTAGCTCAGATGTCATTTTGGACCCAAAATGTCCACCCACCCTGGACAAGTGAGCCCAAAAGAGAACCTCCGGACACAGGCTGGATGGTATAAAAATCTTGCCTGGAAGCACAGACTCTAGCGAAACCAGGGCCACAGTTCTGAGGCTCTCGTTGGGGACAATAAGCCGGGGCTCCTCTTTCTCCACCTCAGATGATACAACTTAGTGAGACAGAGCGTCGGCACGAATGTTCTTCTCCCCGGAAAGATAATGGAGGGTGAAATGGAACCACGAGAAGAATAAGGACCATCTGGCCTGGTGAGAATATAACCGCTGGGCTGTCTACAAGTACACCAAATTCTTGTGTTCTGTGAAGACTTGGAAGGGAAAGTGAGCCCCCTCCAAGTGATGTCTCCACTCTGAGAAGGCCAACTTCGTGGCTAGCAACTCTCTGTCCCCAATGGAATAATTCCTCTCCGCTGGTGTAAAGGTTTTGGAAAAGAAGAAGCAAGGATGCTTCTGACCTTGAACATCCTTTTGGAAAAGGACTGCTCGAGGACCAATGGATGAGGCATCCACCTCCATTATTAATGGCTCATCTACATTGGGGTGATGTTGGATGGGAGCGCTAGCGAAGCGTGACTTAATGGAGTGAAAGGCCTTCGACACCTCCTCAGACCACAATTTGGGATTTTCTCCCTTCTTAGTGAGGGCAACCAAGGGAGCTACCAAAATTGAGAAGTGTGACATGAACTGGCAATAGTAATTAATGAACCCCATAAAGCGCTGCACCACTTTAAGAGAATGGGGTTCCTGCCAGTCCATCACAGCCTGTAGTTTGGCAGGATCCATAGCCAATCTCTGGGCGGAGACGATATAGCCCAGGAAAGGTAAGGACTCCTGCTCAAACACACATTTCTCCAAATTTGCGTAGAGGGAATTTGCCTGTAAGAAGTCGAAGACTCTGCAAACATCTCTCCAGTGGGAGTCAATATCTGGAGATTAGATGAGAATATCATCCAGATAGACTACGACCGAGGTGGAGAACATAACCCGGAAGATGTCATTCACAAAGTCTTGGAAAATGTCTGGGGCATTACAGAGCCCAAAAGTCATCACCAGATTTTCATAGTGCTCATCCCTAGTGTTAACAGCCATCTTCCATTCGTCCCCCTCACGGAAGCAAATCAGGTTGTAAGCACCCCGCAGATCTCGTTTAGTAAATACCCTTGCTCCTCGAAGCCTATCAAAGAGCTCAGATATCAGGGGCAGAGGATACTTATTCTTAACGGTGATGGCAATAAGACCCCTGTAATCTATGCATGGATGTAGTTCCGCGTTCTTCTTCAGCACGAAGAAGAACCCAGCCCCTGAAGGTGACACTGACTTCCTAATGAATTCTCTTGCCAGATTTTCCTGGATGTACTGGGACATTGTCTCCGTCTCCGGGAGAGATAATGGATAGACTCGATCCCGGGGAGGCTCAGCACCAGGCAAGAGGTCAATAGGACAGTCATAGGGGCGGTGAGGCGGAAGGGTCTCCGCAGCCCTTTTGGAGAACACGTCTGCATAGGGCAAATATTGCTTGGGGAGAGAGGATAGATCTGTGGGTACCTCAGTAGTAGCAACCTGAACACATTCCCTTTGACATCTACTCCCACAAGATTCACCCCATCCCAAAATTCTGCCTGTGGGCCACTCAATATGAGGAGAGTGGTACCATAGCCAAGGTATCCTTAACAGGACCTCATCAATTCCCTCAGGAATGACAAGCAGAGATATAATTTCCTGATGAGATGGCGACATGGACAGAGAAAAATGGATGGTCTGTGTGTTATCTGTGAGGGCAGTGTCGACCCATTTACCACTCGTATGGTCACTGGTTGAGCCAGCATTACCAGGGGAATTGCGTGACGTTGGGCGAAGGCAGAAGACATAGAATTGCCCTCCGCCCCCAAATCCATGCAGAGCTCTACCGAGTGGGTAAATGAGCCAATAGTAATTGTCCCCTTACAGGGTCTAGTGTACCTCCACCTACTACCACTAGACGCTGACGTTTCCTCGACCGCTGGGCACATCTGGTTGCAAGATGTCCTGACTGCTGGAAAACATGACAAACCTGGAGTGCACGAGCGGTCCGGGACTTAGATCCCGCTTGTGACACTTCCATGGCCTCATGTGACTCAGGGGCCGGGACTGGAGATTTCAAAGGTTTGGCAAAGGTGAGAGCCAGCCGAAACCTCTGCCTACACTGGGCTCGCTCTAACCTCCGCTCGTGAAATTGGAGGTCAATACGAGTTGACACTGCTATTAACTCCTCCAGAGTGGCAGGAATCTCCCTAGTGGCCAGAGCATCCTTCATGTGGTCAGCCAGCCCCCTCCAAAATATCGTCGGAATAAGGGCTTTATCCGACCACTCCAACTCAGATGCCAGGGTGCGAAAGTGGACGGCAAAATGGCTGACCAAGGATGAGCCCTGAGTCAATGCCAACAATTGGAGCTCCGTATCATGGGTGACAGGAGGTCCTAAAAAGACCTGTTTCAGAGTGCTCAGGAACAACGAAGCACTCTGCACCACATGATCACCACGCTCTGACAGCGGCATAGCCCACTCCAACGCCCTGTCCGACAGGAGAGACACAATAAATCCCACCTTAGCCCACTCTGTGGGGAAACGTGCGGCCAGAAGCTCGAGATGTATAGAGCACTGGCTCACGAAACCCCTACAAGACTTACTATCACCAGAAAAATTTTCTGGCAGCGGGAGGCGAGATAGAGTCGGAACAGGGGTGGCAGTGGACAAGGTTGCTGCAGCCATGCTAGCAGCCTGAACAGCAACTGCGGTTACATTCACAGCTGCTGGATGTACCTCATGGATTGCTGTGTGTCCGCCATTTACTAGCCAGACCCTGGAGCTAGTGTTATGTTAAGGTTGGCGGAAAGCACCGAGTAAATATATATTGAATAGTAGGTGCGTTCACAACCCGGGGTCCACCGTGCAGGAGGGAAACCTGCTGCTAGTAGATGGCGGTACTATATGGCGGTATAAGCAAACAGTTACTTCACAGAGACGCTTGAGAAAAGAGAATGCTGTGCCTTGTTAACCTAACAGGGGAACAGCTAGCAAATAGAGTCAACAGTGGTCATGCAGTCACACACAACTCCTCACCAGAGGTATTCTAGGGGTTTATTTCAGCCGGACCCTGAATCTACTCACACAAAACTCCTCACCGGAGTATTTTCTTCTAAAAGAAGAAATAACACAGCTAAAATCATTAAAAAAAACTGGATAGGGCACCACAAAGTACAATCACCCCCTCAAACCAATGCATGCAGCAACTACCTCACTGCCTAACACATCACAGACCTGTGACAGCCTCAGCCAGATAGACTCTACACACAATCCAAGCAATAAAAATACAGCCCCATCTGCAAAGAAAACCAAGGTAACCAACACCCTTGGATCTAACACTACAAAGAAAAACTCCACCCTCAGCCCCAGCAACGAAAATACAGCCCCATCATCACAGCAACCCAGGACAACTGATACCCAAGGACCCAATGCACAGAAAACAAATGGCCCAAATAAAACACCAGGCCCTGACATCATCCTATTAATAAACTAAA
Source organism: Ranitomeya imitator (assembly GCF_032444005.1). Classification (NCBI taxonomy): domain Eukaryota; kingdom Metazoa; phylum Chordata; class Amphibia; order Anura; family Dendrobatidae; genus Ranitomeya; species Ranitomeya imitator. The sequence goes on from NC_091284.1 coordinate 590,813,223, forward strand.
ATGGAAAATACCTGGACACTAAGAGACTGTTCTTTCAGGCACGGGTCCTAAAAATCAACTTCTCAATGATCCCACAAGCAGAAGAGGTGATCAATAACTCATTCTTCACAGAGCCCACACCTCATACTACACACTGGCTCAAACTACATCCTCCAAGAAGCAGTTACACAAGACCTATCAAAACTCACAATAGGAGTCCAGCTAAAATTCCCCAGAACCATGGAATCATAGAATGTTGAAGTTGGAAGGGATTTCAAGGGTCATAGTGCCTAGCCCCCTGCTCAATGCACCACAGCATTCACAAAACCATCTCAGAGAGATGTCTGTCTAGCCTCTGTTTGAAGACTTCCTTTGAAGGAGAACTCACCACCTCTCATGTCAGCCTGTTCCACTCATTGATTACCTTCACTGTCAAAAAGTTTATTCTAATATGTAATCTGCATCTTCTCCCTTTCACTTTCATTACTTTCTCATCTTTCCATGTGCAAATGAGAATAAGGATGATCCCTCTACACTGTGACATCTCTTTAGATATTTGAAAAACAGCTATTAACCCCTTAATGACCACCAATAGGTCTTTTTACTGACCTTAGATATAAGAGAATAGCCTCCCCATACAGGTTACAATTCAGCAGCTGTCAGCTGATCACTATGGCTGACAACTTGCTGCATCAGCCACGATCAGTGTTGGCACAGTCTATGGTAATTTCACCCCTTAAATGCTGCTGTCAATAGTGACTACAGTACTTAAATAGATAACAGAGTATGGGGTTTCCCTCTTTAACTCCATCGTCACCCTGAGATTATAATTGTGTGGTCCTGATTAATGTTGAGCGATACCTTCCGATATTTGAAAGTATCGGTATCGGATTGTATCGGCCGATATCCGAAAAATATCGGATATCGCCGATACCGATATCCAATACCAATACAAGTCAATGGGACACAAATATCGGAATGTATCCTGTAATGGTTCCCAGGGTCTGAAGGAGAGGAAACTCTCCTTCAGGCCCTGGGATCCATATTCATTTGTAAAATAAAGAATAAAAATAAAAAATATTGATATACTCACCCTTGGACGCGCCCTGGTTGTAACCGCTGCAACCGCCATGCTTCCCTTCCTAAGAATGAGCTCGTGAAGGACCTTCGATGACGTCGCGGCTTGTGATTGGTCGCGTGACCGCTCATGTGACCGCTCACGCGACCAATCACAAGCTGCGACGTCATCGCAGGTCCTTCACGCGCTCATTCTTAGGAAGGGAAGCATAGCGCTTGCAGCGGTTACAACCAGGGTGCGTCTGAGGGTGAGTATATCAATGTTTTTTATTTTTATTCTTTATTTTACACGTGATTCTTCTTCCCGATACCGATTCCCGATATCGCAAAAATATCGGAACTCGGTATCGGAATTCCGATACCGCAAATATCGGCTTATACACGATACTTGCGGTATCAGAATGCTCAACACTAGTCCTGATGTTTCCGATGGCAATTCATGGCCAAATAATGGCCTTAAAATCTGCCGGCTGTAGCAACCTGTTCAGAAGTTAGCGACATTTAGATGGCAAAAATGCATTTCTTCATTCCTGTTATGCCACTTTGGATTAATTCCTGATAACACCTGAAGTGTTAATGAACTATCTGAAAGCAATTTTGAATATGCTGAGGGTGCATTATTTAAAATGGTATCACTTTTGGGGGTTTTCCAATATATATGACCCCTAAAGTCACCTTGAAACTGAACAGGTCCCTAAAAAAATAAGTTTTGTAAATTTTCTTGAAAAAAATGAAACATTACTGCTATATTTTTAAACCTTCTAAAATTGTAACAAAACAAAACAACATTTTACAAATGATGCTCAATTAAAGTAGACATGAAGGAAATGTTACTTATTAATATTTTTTGTGTGGTATGACTGTCTGGAATAATGAGATAATCATTCAAAGTTTGAAAATTGCTAATTTTTTTATTTTTTTTGTCAAATTACTGATATTTTTATGAAACAAAGCAAAATATATCAACCTAAATTTACCATTATCTAGTGATGAGCTAGTGATGAACGAATACACTCGTTACTAGTGTTGAGCGATACCTTCCGATATCGGAAAGTATCGGTATCGGATAGGATCGGCCGATATTCAAAAAATATCGGATATCGCCGATACCGATACCCGATCCCAATGCAAGTCAATGGGACCAAAATATCGGAATTAAAATAAACCCTTTCTTGCCTTGTAGGTTCATTCTACATGAAGGAAAACAACTAAGAATAATGTAGGATGTATTGTGGGAGGTGGCGGAGACATTAAAGGCAATGAGGTTTAGCCCAATCAAATAGAATAGCATGTTTTTTTTTTTTTTAAGACGTTCGGAGTGAAAAAGATATTGAGTATGTAAATTTTTTTTTTATTTTGTCAGATATTGATGTTTCACTATTCCACGCCCTTCCCCTTCTTTTTTTTTCTTTTTTTTTTTACTTTTCCCACACTTTCATCTTCATCATCATCAGCATCTTTGACATCAACTTCTTCTTCACCTTATTCATCTTCTTCTTCATCTTCTACCTATTTTTTTTTTTATTACATTCTTCATATTCATTTTATTCAACTATTATTATTCTTCCTATTCTACATATTCTTTTTATTCCACTGTTATTATTCTTCCTATTCTACTTCATCATATTCTCATTTGTGACAGGCATTCCCGTAGTTGTTATCTATAAAAGTTGGAAGATTACACCTTCCGTTCTGCCAGTCACAAAAGTTACATTTGTCCGCGTTCAGTTTGGCCTGCAGCATCAGGCTTTATCCAGGGGCACCACGAGGAGGAACGGACTCACCCCCATACACTGCTTAGTCTTCTTCTGCATATAATTTAGATAATATCTTTTGCTCTGATATTAAGTCTTATGCTTAATGTTCTTCTGCTCTTTGTTCTGCAGCCTCTTGTTCTTCTGCTTCTCGGTCTTCCATGTCGTCGTCTCCAGGGTCGTCGTCTCCAGTGTCGTCATCTCCGCCGTCGTCGTCTCAGCCGTCGTCGTCTCCGCCGTCGTCGTCGTCATCGGGGTGGTCTTCCGGGTCGTCGTCGTCGTCGTCATCGGGGTGGTTTTCCGGGTCGTCGACTTTAGGGTCTTCAACTTGGAAATGTAGCAGAAGGTACAAGAAGGCTGAGAAAATGCCAAGAACCAGCTGATGGAACTGGAACTCGGATGGCTACCCGAAGGTTCAAGAGCCTATGGAACTACCGAGGACCAGCTGACGTTACTGGAACCCGGTTACTAAGCAGGAGGTACCCGTGCTAAAAAGCACTACCAAGGACCGCCTGACGTTGGCGGAATGCGGATACCCAGAAGGAGGCACCTAAGCCAAAGGCTCTGCCCGGAACCAGCTGACGGTATTGGAACCAGGATGGGGAGCAGAAGGTACAAGAGCAAAAGACACTGCCGAGAACCAGCTGACGGTACTGGAACCCGGATGGGTAGCCGAAGGTCCAAGAGCCAATGGAACTACCGAGGACCAGCTAACGTTACTGGAACCCGGTTACTAAGCAGGGGGTACCCGTGCCCGAAAGCACTACCAAGGACCACCTGACGTTGGTGGAACTTGGATACCCAGAAGGAGGCACCTAAGCCAAAGGCTCTGCCCGGAACCAGCTGACGGTACTGGAACCAGGATGGGGAGCAGAAGGTACAAGAGCAAAAGACACTGCCGAGAACCAGCTGACGGTGCTCAGGAGAGGTCCACAGGAGAGGAGAGAACAGCTAGGCCGCGAGGCAGCCGCAGTTACCGAACCCCAACAGTCCTACAGGGGGAGCTGGGCCTACTGGCACTACAGAACCAGCCTTGACTACCAGTTCACGCAGCCCACATAGGAAGCTCCTAAACTGGAGGCACCCTGGAGTTGGCTAACCCGACCGCACCACGACGGGGCAAGCATAGGCGTCTCAGTGAGCTTGACACAACCCGGAAACAGCTGGCGGTGCTGAAACCAGGCTTGGCACGAGGGAGTACCTGTGTCAAGAACACTGCCGAGAACCAGCTGGCGGTGCTGGAACCCAGATGCCCCAGTGTGCAAGAGCCAATGGCACGACCGAGGACCAGCTGGCGGTGCTGGAACCCGGTTACTAAGCTGTAGGTGCCCGCGCTTAAAAGCACTACCAAGGACCGCCTGACGTTGGCGGAACTCGGATACCCAGGAGGAGGCACCTAAGCCAAAGGCTCGGCCCGGAACCAGCTGACGGTGCTGGAACCAGGTGGTGGACCCCAAGGCCCACAGGAGAGGAGAGAACAGCTAGGCCGCGAGGCAGCCGCAGTTACCGAACCCCAACAGTCCGACAGGGGGAGCTGGGCCTACTGGCACTACAGAACCAGCCTTGACTACCAGTTCACGCAGCCCACATAGGAAGCTCCTAAACTGGAGGCACCCTGGAGTTGGCTAACCCGACCGCACCACGACGGGGCAAGCATAGGCGTCTCAGTGAGCTTGACACAACCCGGAAACAGCTGACGGTGCTGAAACCAGGCTTGGCACGAGGGAGTACCTGTGACAAGAACACTGCCGAGAACCAGCTGGCGGCGCTGGAACCCAGATGCGTTGCCCCAGTGTGCAAGAGCCAATGGCACGACCGAGGACCAGCTGGCGGTGCTGGAACCCGGTTACTAAGCTGTAGGTGCCCGCGCTTAAAAGCACTACCAAGGACCGCCTGACGTTGGCGGAACTCGGATACCCAGGAGGAGGCACCTAAGCCAAAGGCTCGGCCTGGAACCAGCTGACGGTGCTGGAACCAGGTGGTGGACCTGAAGGTCCACAGGAGAGGAGAGAACAGCTAGGCCGCGAGGCAGCCGCAGTTACCAAACCCCAACAGTCCTACAGGGGGAGCTGGGCCTACTGGCACTACAGAACCAGCCTTGACTACCAGTTCACGCAGCCCACATAGGAAGCTCCTAAACTGGAGGCACCCTGGAGTTGGCTAACCCGACCGCACCACGACGGGGCAAGCATAGGCGTCTCAGTGAGCTTGACACAACCCGGAAACAGCTGACGGTGCTGAAACCAGGCTTGGCACGAGGGAGTACCTGTGACAAGAACACTGCCGAGAACTAGCTGGCGGTGCTGGAACCCAGATGCGTTGCCCCAGTGTGCAAGAGCCAATGGCATGACCGAGGACCAGCTGGCGGTGCTGGAACCCGGTTACTAAGCTGTAGGTGCCCGCGCTTAAAAGCACTACCAAGGACCGCCTGACGTTGGCGGAACTCGGATACCCAGGAGGAGGCACCTAAGCCAAAGGCTCGGCCTGGAACCAGCTGACGGTGCTGGAACCAGGTGGTGGACCTGAAGGTCCACAGGAGAGGAGAGAACAGCTAGGCCGCGAGGCAGCCGCAGTTACCAAACCTCAACAGTCCTACAGGGGGAGCTGGGCCTACTGGCACTACAGAACCAGCCTTGACTACCAGTTCACGCAGCCCACATAGGAAGCTCCTAAACTGGAGGCACCCTGGAGTTGGCTAACCCTACCGCACCACGACGGGGCAAGCATAGGCGTCTCAGTGAGCTTGACGCAACCCGGAAACAGCTGGCGGTGCTGAAACCAGGCTTGGCACGAGGGAGTACCTGTGTCAAGAACACTGCCGAGAACCAACTGGCGGTGCTGGAACCCAGATGCGTTGCCCCAGTGTGCAAGAGCCAATGGCACGACCGAGGACCAGCTGGCGGTGCTGGAACCCGGTTACTAAGCTGTAGGTGCCCGCGCTTAAAAGCACTACCAAGGACCGCCTGACGTTGGCGGAACTCGGATACCCAGGAGGAGGCACCCAAGCCAAAGGCTCGGCCCGGAACCAGCTGACGGTGCTGGAACCAGGTGGTGGACCCCAAGGCCCACAGGAGAGGAGAGAACAGCTAGGCCACGAGGCAGCCGCAGTTACCGAACCCCAACAGTCCGACTTGGGGAGCTGGGCCTACTGGCACTACAGAACCAGCCTTGACTACCAGTTCACGCAGCCCACATAGGAAGCTCCTAAACTGGAGGCACCCTGGAGTTGGCTAACCCGACCGCACCACGACGGGGCAAGCATAGGCGTCTCAGTGAGCTTGACACAACCCGGAAACAGCTGACGGTGCTGAAACCAGGCTTGGCACGAGGGAGTACCTGTGACAAGAACACTGCCGAGAACCAGCTGGCGGTGCTGGAACCCAGATGCGTTGCCCCAGTGTGCAAGAGCCAATGGCACGACCGAGGACCAGCTGGCGGTGCTGGAACCCGGTTACTAAGCTGTAGGTGCCCGCGCTTAAAAGCACTACCAAGGACCGCCTGACGTTGGCGGAACTCGGATACCCAGGAGGAGGCACCTAAGCCAAAGGCTCGGCCTGGAACCAGCTGACGGTGCTGGAACCAGGTGGTGGACCTGAAGGTCCACAGGAGAGGAGAGAACAGCTAGGCCGCGAGGCAGCCGCAGTTACCAAACCCCAACAGTCCTACAGGGGGAGCTGGGCCTACTGGCACTACAGAACCAGCCTTGACTACCAGTTCACGCAGCCCACATAGGAAGCTCCTAAACTGGAGGCACCCTGGAGTTGGCTAACCCGACCGCACCACGACGGGGCAAGCATAGGCGTCTCAGTGAGCTTGACACAACCCGGAAACAGCTGGCGGTGCTGAAACCAGGCTTGGCACGAGGGAGTACCTGTGTCAAGAACACTGCCGAGAACCAGCTGGCGGTGCTGGAACCCAGATGCGTTGCCCCAGTGTGCAAGAGCCAATGGCACGACCGAGGACCAGCTGGCGGTGCTGGAACCCGGTTACTAAGCTGTAGGTGCCCGCGCTTAAAAGCACTACCAAGGACCGCCTGACGTTGGCGGAACTCGGATACCCAGGAGGAGGCACCTAAGCCAAAGGCTCGGCCCGGAACCAGCTGACGGTGCTGGAACCAGGTGGTGGACCCCAAGGCCCACAGGAGAGGAGAGAACAGCTAGGCCGCGAGGCAGCCGCAGTTACCGAACCCCAACAGTCCGACAGGGGGAGCTGGGCCTACTGGCACTACAGAACCAGCCTTGACTACCAGTTCACGCAGCCCACATAGGAAGCTCCTAAACTGGAGGCACTCTGGAGTTGGCTAACCCGACCGCACCACGACGGGGCAAGCATAGGCGTCTCAGTGAGCTTGACACAACCCGGAAACAGCTGACGGTGCTGAAACCAGGCTTGGCATGAGGGAGTACCTGTGACAAGAACACTGCCGAGAACCAGCTGGCGGTGCTGGAACCCAGATGCGTTGCCTATTAAAGATTGTCTTCCTAGAGCCCCAACTAGCGGTGTTGGAGCTAAGGGTAAGCAGGGGGAGCAGACTGTTGGCCGAAGCCTGCACTGGAGGCAGCTTTGTGTCTGCGTTGCGTTTGCAGGACACTTTGCCGGCTACACAGTGGGGAAACAGCTGGCGTTGCTGAACCCCACTAACACAATGGCGTGTGTTTTTCTCTGTGCAGCTAGCACTTGCAGTCAAAAACTAGCGATGTTAGAGCCTGTGTTGAAGCAGGAGGAGGAGTAGAGGAGCAGAGTGTAGGCCGAAGCCTATTTGAACCAATTTCAAAGGAAACCTTTAACCCCCCCTCAGGTGTTACAAAGTACAAGAGACACACCTTGTGCAGTATTAATGCTGCACAAGTGAAAGGTTGCTCTATTAATTTGTCTACTTGCACACGCTGAATGAAAGACGTACACAATTTAGCCCATTCTACAGTCAAACTGTAGTGGATGCGTGACTTGGCTTTTTAAGGAGACGCAGCACAGGTGTCCCAAATAACGCCTTGGTGCTTGGCGCAGCTTCCTGAGCGTTGTTATTTGCTGTACAGGAGTCTGCGCTCTTGTGTTATCACTTGGCAATGCCCTGTTAGAGCTGCCCGTCTTATGACCTCATTTCATGTTGGCCGGTGCGGTTAACGATGGCCATAAATCCCAGACCCACAGTGCCTTTTCATAAAGTCACACTGCGGTGCTGTGATTCGTGGCCTTGAGCAGTAAATATTTTGGCCGCTCACACACGTCCTTACACCTGCTTCAGACTGGGCGGCCTCTGCTGATCCCTTCTCGCATGCCGCGGCTATGAGGCTGCACAGTCTGAAGAAGGCGGAAGGAGATGAGTTAAGACAGGTGAAGATATGCACTGCTCGTGCCCATCAATCACACCCTCGCAGTCAAAATAAGACAACGAGGAGCATTGTTTCAGGCAGGGCGGACGCACAGGAGCAACAAGCCAACCAATGATGTCAGAAGACGGGAAGCGCTACCATAGGGGGTGCTGCGTATCATTAGAAAGGAAAGTCACACCTCAGGGACAGTGGAATGGTCTCAATGAGACACATTTTGTACGTTTTGAGTTCCACGTGGGCAAGGACAAAAAGTCAGCCACCTTGTACAAATGCAGCAGTACTGCTGTACAAGGTGGCTGTTATACATAGAAACACCTGGGGGTGGGGGGCAGGCTCCCTTCAATTTCAGTTCATGTGCCTGCGTGGCGTTTGCAGGACACGTTGCCAGCTACACAGCAGGGGAACAGCTGGTGGTGCTGAACCCCACTAACACATTGGCTGGTGTTTTTCTCTGTGCAGCTAGCATGTCCGGGCAGAAACTGGCGTTGTTTGAGCCCAGGGTCAGCAGGAGGAGGTAGAGGAGCAAAGTGTAGGCCGAAGCCTGCACTGGTGGCAGCTTTTGTTCAGTTGTGCCAGCGTGGCTTGTGCTGGACACGATGCCGACTACACAGCAGGGGAACAGCTGGCGGTGCTGAACCCCACTAACACATTGACTGGTGTTTTTCTCTGTGCAGCTAGCATGTCCGGGCAGAAACTGGCGTTGTTTGAGCCCGGGGTCAGCAGGAGGAGGAGAGGAGCAGAGTGTAGGCCGAAGCCTGCACTGGTGGCAGCTTTTGGTCGGTTGTGCCAGCGTGGCTTGTGCTGGACACGATGCCAACTACACAGCAGGGGAACAGCTGGCGGTGCTGAACCACACGAACACATTGACTGGTGTTTTTCTCTGTGCAGCTAGCAGTTCCGGGCAGAAACTAGCGGTGTTTGAGCCCAGGGTCAGCAGGAGGAGTAGAGGAGCAGAGTGTAGGCCGAAGCCTAGTTGAACCAATTTCAAAGGTTACCTTTAACCCCCCCCTCAGGTGTTGCAAGGTACAAGAGCCACACCTTGAACAGCATTAATGATGCACAAGTCAAAGGTTGCTCTATTTAATTTTGCTCCTTGCACACGCTGAATTAAACACGTACACTATTTAGCCCATTATACTGTCAAACAGTAGTGGAGGCGTGACTAGTCTACTAGTCTTTTTAAGGAGACGCAGCACAGGTGTATAAATTTACACCTAGGTGCTGTGCGCAGATTCCTTACCGTTATTTGCAGTACAGGAAACTGCGCTCTTGTGTTATCCCTTGGCAATACCCTGTTAGTGCAGGCCGTCTCATGACCTCATTTCATGTTGGCCGGTGCGGTTAACGATGGCCATAAATCCCAGACCCACAGTGGCTTTTCCTAAAGTCACACTGCGGTGCTGGGATTCGTGGCCTTGTGCAGTAAATATGTTCGCCGCTCACACATGTCCTTACACCTGCTTCAGACTGGGCGGCCTCAGCTGATCCCTTATCGCATGCCGCGGCCATGAGGCCGCACAGTCAGAAGAAGGCGGAAGGAGGGGAGTGAAGACAGGGGAACATATGCACTGCTCGTGCCCATCAATCACACCCTCGCAGTCAAAATATATGAGACAACGGGGGGCGTTGTGTCGGGCAGGGGGGACGCACAGGCACAGCCAGCCAACCAATGATGTCAGGAGACGGGCAGCGCTAACAATGGGGGTGCTGCGTGTCATTAAAAAGGAAAGTCACACCTCAGGGACATTGTAATGGTCTGTAATGAGACACATTTTGTACTTGTTGAGTTCCACGTGTGCAAGGAGAAAAAGTCAGCCACCTTGTACAAATGCAGCAGTACTGCTGTACAAGGTGGCTGTTATACATAGAAACACCTGGGTGGGTGGGGGGCAGGCTCCCTTCAATTTCAGTTCATGTGCCTGCGTGGCGTTTGCAGGACACGTTGCCAGCTACACAGCAGGGGAACAGCTGGCGGTGCTGAACCCCACTAACACATTGGCTGGTGTTTTTCTCTGTGCAGCTAGCATGTCCGGGCAGAAACTGGCGTTGTTTGAGCCCAGGGTCAGCAGGAGGAGGAGAGGAGCAAAGTGTAGGCCGAAGCCTGCACTGGTGGCAGCTTTTGGTCAGTTGTGCCAGCGTGGCTTGTGCTGGACACGATGCCGACTACACAGCAGGGGAACAGCTGGCGGTGCTGAACCCCACTAACACATTGGCTGGTGTTTTTCTCTGTGCAGCTAGCATGTCCGGGCAGAAACTGGCGTTGTTTGAGCCCAGGGTCAGCAGGAGGAGTAGAGGAGCAGAGTGTAGGCCGAAGCCTAGTTGAACCAATTTCAAAGGTTACCTTTAACCCCCCCCTCAGGTGTTGCAAGGTACAAGAGCCACACCTTGAACAGCATTAATGATGCACAAGTCAAAGGTTGCTCTATTTAATTTTGCTCCTTGCACACGCTGAATAAAACACGTACACTATTTAGCCCATTATACTGTCAAACAGTAGTGGAGGCGTGACTACTAGTCTTTTTAAGGAGATGCAGCACAGGTGTCAAAATTTACACCTAGCTGATGTGCGCAGATTCCTGAGCGTTGTTATTTGCTGTACAGGAGTCTGCGCTATTGGGATCCCTTGGCCATGCGCTGTGAGCGCTTCCTATCTTCTGACCTCATTTAATGTCGGCCGTTACGGTTAGCGATGGACATGAATCCCAGACCCACAGTGTGTTTTCAAAAAATCACACTGCGTGGCTGGGATTCGTGGCCTTGTTCAGTAAATATGTTTGACGCTCACACATGTCCTTACACCTGCTTCAGACTGGGCGGCCTCATCTGATCCCTTATCGCCTGCCGCGGCCATGAGGACACCCAGTCTGAAGAAGGCGGAAGGAGATGAGTGAACACAGGCAAACATATGCACTGCACATGCCCATCAATCACACCCTCGCTGTTCAAATAAATAAGACACCGAGGGGCGTTGTTTCGAGCAGGGCAGACGCACAGGCGCAGCCAGCTAACCAATGATGTCAAAAGACGGGCAGCGCTAACAAGGGTGGTGCTGCGTATCATTAGAAAGGAAAGTCACACCTCAGGGACAGTGGAATGGTCTCAATGAGACACATTTTGTACGTGTTGAGTTCCACGTGGGCAAGGACAAAAAGTCAGCCACCTTGTACAAATGCAGCAGTACTGCTGTACAAGGTGGCTGTTTTACATAGAAACACCTGGGGGTGGGGGGCAGGCTCCCTTCAATTTCAGTTCATGTGCCTGCGTGGCGTTTGCAGGTCACGTTGCAAGCTACACAGCAGGGGAACAGCTGGCGGTGCTGAACCCCACTGACACATTGACTGGTGTTTTTCTCTGTGCAGCTCGCATGTCCGGGCAAAAACTGGCGGTGTTAGAGCCCAGGGTCAGCAGGAGGAGGAGAGGAGCAATGTGTAGGCCGAAGCCTGCACTGGTGGCAGCTTTTGGTCAGTTGTGCCAGTGTGGCTTGTGCTGGACACGATGCCGGCTACACAGCGGGGGAACAGCTGGCGGTGCTGAACCCCACTAACACATTGGCTGGTGTTTTTCTCTGTGCAGCTAGCACTTCCGGGCAGAAACTGGCGGTGTTTGAGCCCAGGGTCAGCAGGAGGAGGAGAGGAGCAGAGTGTAGGCCGAAGCCTGCACTGGTGGCAGCTTTTGGTCAGTTGTGCCAGCGTGGCTTGTGCTGGACACGATGCCGACTACACAGCAGGGGAACAGCTGGCGGTGCTGAACCTCACTAACACATTGACTGGTGTTTTTCTCTGTGCAGCTAGCAGTTCCGGGCAAAAACTAGCGGTGTTTGAGCCCAGGGTCAGCAGGAGAGGAGCAGAGTGTAGGCCGAAGCCTAGTTGAACCAATTTCAAAGGTTACCTTTAACCCCCCTCAGGTGTTGCAAGGTACAAGAGCCACACCTTGTGCAGCATTAATGCTGCACAAGTAAAAGGTTGCTCTATTTGTTTTGCTCCTTGCACACGCTGACTAAAACACGTACACTATTTAGCCCATTATACTGTCAAACAGTTGTGGAGGCGTGACTTGTCTTTTTAAGGAGACGCAGCACAGGTGTCAAAATTTGCACCTAGGTACTGGGCGCAGATTCCTGAGCGTTGTTATTTGCTGTACAGGAGTCTGCGCTATTGTGATCCCTTGGCCATGCGCTGTGAGCGCTTCCTGTCTTCTGACCTCATTTCATTTCGGCCGTTGCGGTTAGCGATGGACATGAATCCCAGACCCACAGTGTGTTTTCAAAAAATCACACTGCGTGGCTGTGATTCGTGGCCTTGTGCAGTAAATAGGTTTGCCGCTTACACATGTCCTTACACCTGCTCCAGACTGGGCGGCCTCAGCTGATCCCTTATCGCCTACCACGGCCAGGAGGCCGCACAGTCTGAAGAAGGCGGAAGGAGATGAGTTAAGACAGGCGAACATATGCACTGCTCGTGCCCATAAACCACACCCTCGCTGACAAAATAAATATGACAACGAGGGGAGTTGTTTCTAGCAGGGCAGACGCACAGGCGCAGCCAGCTAACCATGATGACAAAAGACGGGAAACGCTACCAAGGGGGGTGCTGCGTATCATTAGAAAGGAAAGTCACACCTCAGGGACAGTGGAATGGTCTCAATGAGACACATTTTGTACGTGTTGAGTTCTACGTGGGCAAGGACAAAAAGTCAGCCACCTTGTACAAATGCAGCAGTACTGCTGTACAAGGTGGCTGTTATACATAGAAACACCTGGGGGTGGGGGGCAGGCTCCCTTCAATTTCAGTTCATGTGCCTGCGTGGCGTTTGCAGGTCACGTTGCCGGCTACACAGCAGGGGAAGAGCTGGCGTTGCTGAACCCCACTAACACATTGGCTGGTGTTTTTCTCTGTGCAGCTAGCACTTCCGGGCAAAAACTAGCGGTGTTTGAGCCCAGGGTCAGCAGGAGGAGGAGAGGAGCAGAGTGTAGGCCGAAGCCTGCACTGGTGGCAGCTTTTGTTCTGTTGTGCCAGCGTGGCTTGTGCTGGACACGTTGCCGACTACACAGCAGGGGAACAGCTGGCGGTGCTGAACCCCACTGACACATCACCTAGTGTTTTTTCTGTGTAGACAACACTTCCAGGTGGCAACTGACAGTGTTGAAACCCAGGGAATCAAAGAGGAGCAGAGTGTAGGCCGAAGCCTGCAGTGGAGCAAGTTGAAAGGGAACCTTTAACCCCCCCCCCCAGGCATTTGTTGCTGAAAGAGCCATCTTGTACAGCAGTAATACTGCACATGGAAAATGGTGGCTCCGAAAATTATGCTCCTTGCAAACGCTGAAGTACACACTCATATAATGTGTCCCCTCACACCGTCAAACCATCCCGGAAGTGGGACTTTCCTTTGTAATGTGACACAGCACAGCCGTCATTCCAACCCCCTTGGTGCCGGGCGCCACCTCCTCAACGTTGTTTGGTTCTGTCACGGAGCCCGCGCTGTAATGTTATCCCTTGGCCATGCACAGTTAGCGGTGCCCGTCTTCTGACATCATGTAGGTGTCAGGCTGGCAGTGCCTGTGCGTCCAAGCTGCCCGAGATCCAACCTTGCAGTGTCATCTAATGTAGTCCCACTGCGGGCCAGGGATCCATGGGCATGCGCAGTGCATATCATCGCCTCTCACTCACCTCCTTCCTGCTTCTTCAGACTGTGCGGCGTCACGGCCGTGGCATGCTATTAGGGATCAGCTGACGCCGCCTAGTCTGAAGAAGCGTGAAGAAGGGGAGTGAGAGGCTAGTATATGCACTGCGCATGGCCATGGATACCAGGCCCACTGTGGGATCACATTAGACGACACTGCAAGGTGTGATTTCGGGCAGCGTGGACGCACAGGCGCAGCCAGGACGATAACAAATGATGTCAGAGGACGGGCAGCGCAAACTGTGCATGGCCAAGGGATAACATAACAGCGCAGGGTCCATGACGGAATCAAACAACGCTAAGGAGGCAGCGCACGGTGCCAAGGGGGTAGCAATGACGGCTGTGCTGCGTCACATTACAAAGGAAAGTCCCACCTCCGGGACGGTTGGACGGTGTGAGGGGACACATTACATGAGTGTGTAGTTCAGCGTTTGCAAGGAGCATAATTTCAAGAGCGACCTTTCCCTTGTGCAGTATTAGTGCTGCACATGGTGGCTCTTTCAGTAACAAACGCCTAGGGGGGGGGGGACAGGTCCCCTTACATTTTAGTTGTGCCAGCGTGGCGGTCGCATGACACGTTGCCGCACACACAGCTGGGGATCAGCTGACGTTACTGAACCCCAATAACAGAGGAGCGACTGTTGACTGTGCACACAGCACTTCCAGGCACCAACTGGCGGTGTTAGAGCCCAGGGACAGCAGGAGGAGCAGATTGGAGGTATTGCCGCACACACAGCTGGGGATCAGCTGACGTTACTGAACCCCAATAACAGAGGAGCGACTGTTGACTGTGCACACAGCACTTCCAGGCACCAACTGGCGGTGTTAGAGCCCAGGGACAGCAGGAGGAGCAGAGGAACAGAGTGTAGGCCGAAGCCTGATTGGAGCAAGTTGAAAGGAAACATTTAACCCCCCCCCCAAGACGTTTGTAGCTGAAAGAGCCATCTTGTGCAGCACTAAGGATGCAAAAGGAAAAGGTTGCTCTTTTAATTATGCTCCTTGCAAACACCGAAGTAAACACTAAAAATGTGTCCCTTTATACCGTTAAACTGTTCCGGAGGTGCGAATTTCCTTCGTAATGGGACACAGCACAGCTGTCATTCCTATCCCCTTGATGCCGTGCGCTGCCTCCTCAGCGTTGTTTTAAGCTGTCACGGAGCCTGCGCTGTTCTGTTAGCCCTTGGCCATGCCCAATTAGCGCTGCCTGTCTTCTGACATAATTTGGTGTCAGGCTGTCAGTGCCTGTGCGTCCACGCTGCTCCAGATCCCACCTCGCAGTCTCGTCTAACGTAATCCCACTGCGGGCCTTGGAACCATGGGCATGCACAGTGCATAACCTCGACTCTCACTCCCCTCCTTCCCTCTTCTTCAGACTGTGCGGTGTCACGGCCGTGGCATCCTAGGGATCAGCTGACGGCGCACAGTCTAAAGAAGGCGGAGGGAAATGAGCGAGAGCCCGAGGGGAAGATATGCACTGCGCATGCCCATGGATCCCAGGCCCGCAGTGTGACTCAATCAGAAGACACTGCGAGGCGGGATCTCGGGCAGCGCGGCCGCACAGGCGCAGCCAGCCTGACACCAAATTATGTCAGAAGACAGGCAGCGCAAATAGGGCATGCCCAAGGGATAACAGAACAGCGCAGGCTCCATGACAGCTTAAAACAACGCTGAGGAGGCAGCGCATGGCACCAAGGGGGTAGGAATGACGGCTGTGCTGCGTTACATTACGAAGGAAAGTCCCAGCTCCGGGACGGTATAACGGTATCAGTGAACACATTTTATAAGTGTTAAGTTCTGCGTGTGCAAAGAGCTAAAAAAAAAGAGCTACCTTTTCCTTGTGCAGCATTACTGCTGCACAAGATGGCTCTTTCAGTAACAAACGACGGGGGGGGGGGACAGGTTCCCTTACATTTAGGTTGTTGTGCCAGCGTGGCGGTCGCAGGACACATTGCCGGCTACACAGCTGGGGATCAGCTGACGTTACTGAAACCCAATAACACTGGGTCGTATGTTTTTACTGTGCAGCCTGCACTTCTGAGCCGCAACTGGCGGTGTTGGAGCCCAGGAATAGCAGTTCAGGTGGTAGAAAGATGAACACAGCAGGAGACCTGGATGACACCCAATTACTTAATCAGGCAGAGGAGTGGCAAATTCCTGCGAGATCCAGGCCTGGTTCATTTTCAGGAAAGTAAGCCGGTCAACGTTATCGGAGGATAGTCGCATGCGACGGTCTGTTAGTACACCACCTGCGGCACTAAAGACAAGTTCCGATAAGACACTAGCCGCAGGGCAAGCCTGCACCTCCAATGCATACTGGCTTAGCTCTGGCCATGTATCCAGCTTAGAGACCCAAAACTTGAACGGGGAAGAGCCGTCAGGGAGTACAGTAAGAGGGCAAGCCATGTAGTCTGTCATCATCTGACGGAACCGTTGCCTCCTGCTGACTGGAGCCGCCGGTGATGGTGTAGACATTTGGGGCGGGCACACAAAAGTGTGCCAGAGTTGTGCCATACTGGGCTTGCCTTGGGCAGAGGCACTGCTTCTGCTCCCTCTTTGGGCAGAGCCTCTCCCACTGCCTCGACGCACTGAGCTGCTTTGTAAAGCACTAGCAGCACTCCTCTCAGTTGGACAGGAGAAGATGATGGAATTCACCAGTGTGTCGTGGTACTCCCGCAATTTACGCTCCCGGGTCAACGCAGGGATGAGGTTTTGGACGTTGTCCCGGTAGCGAGGATCGAGGAGGGTGAACACCCAATAATCAGGCATGTTGAGAATGTGGTCGATGCGGCGGTCGTTTCTCAGGCACTGCAGCATGAAATCCACCATGTGCTGCAGAGTGCCAACTGGCCCAGAAACGCTGTCCCCTGCTTGAGACATGATCTCTGCCCGCTCGTCATCACCCCACCCTCGCTGTACACACTGACCACTGGACAATTGTGTCGCTCCCTCCTCTGGACGGAGCTCTTCCTCCTCCATTGACTCCTCCTCATCCTCCTCACAAATTGGCCCCTGCGTACCCCTTTGTGAGGAACCACGTGGCGCTGACTCTCCAGAAGCTGATGGAAAAGGTGACTCCTCATCCTCCACCTCTTCCACCACATCATCCCTTAACCCTTGCAAAGTTTGCTGAAGCAGGCAGATAAGGGGGACAGTCATGCTGACTAGTACATCATCTGCACTTGCCATCCGCGTGGAATAATCAAAAGGACGCAAAACCTGGCAGACGTCCTTCATAGTGGCCCACTCTGTGGTTGTGAAGTCTGATCGGCGCTGACTGCGACTTCTTTGCGCCTGATGCAGCTGGTACTCCATAACTGCTTGCTGCTGCTCACACAACCGCTCCAACATATGTAACGTGGAATTCCACCGGGTAGGTAGGTCACATATGATGCGGTGTTCCGGAAGGCGGAATCGGCGCTGCAGAGCAGCAATGCGGGATCTGGCCAAGCTGGAACGCCGCAAGTGAGCACACTCTAGGCGGACCTTGTGCAGCAGGGCATCAAGATCCGGATAGTCCCTCAGAAAACTCTGCACAACCAAATTGAGCACATGTGCCAGACATGGGATGTGAGTGAGGTTGCCAAGGGCCAAAGCTGCCACCAGATTTCGGCCATTGTCACACACTACCATGCCTGGCTGGAGATTCGCTGGCAGTAACCACACATCGCTCTCCTGCTTGATGGCATTCCAGAGCTCCTGCGCTGTGTGGCTTCGATGCCCCAATGAAACTAGTTTCAAGATGGCCTGCTGACGTTTGGCCACGGCTGTGCTCATGTCGGTCATAGGTAGTGTTGAGCGATACTGTCCGATACTTGAAAGTATCGGTATCGGATAGTATCGGCCGATACCCGAAAAATATCGGATATCGCCGATACCGATATCCGATACCAATACAAGTCAATGGGACATCAAGTATCGGAATGTATCCTCATGGATCCCAGGGTCTGAAGGAGAGAAAACTCTCCTTCAGGCCCTGGGATCCATATTAAAGTGTAAAATAAAGAATTAAAATAAAAAATATTGTTATATTCACCTCTCCGGCGGCCCCTGGACATCAGCGGGAGGATCCGGCGTCCGGCACGGCTTCTTTCTTCAAAATGCGCGCCTTTAGGACCTGTGGAATGACGTCCCGGCTTCTGATTGGTCGCGTGCCGCCCATGTGACCGCCACGCGACCAATCAGAAGCCGCGACGTCATTCCTCAGGTCCTTAAAGGCGCTCATTCTAGGACTTTAGCTGAGGAATGACGTCGCGGCTTCTGATTGGTCGCGTGGCGGTCACATGGGCGGCACGCGACCAATCAGAAGCCGGGACGTCATACCACAGGTCCTAAAGGCGCGCATTTTGAAGAAAGAAGCCGTGCCGGACGCCGGTTCCTCGCGCAGATGTCCAGGGGCCGCCGGAGAGGTGAATATAACAATATTTTTTATTTTAATTCTTTATTTTACACTTCCGATACCGATACCCGATATCACAAAAATATCGGATCTCGGTATCGGAATTCCGATACCGCAAGTATCGGCCGATACCCGATACTTGCGGTATCGGAATGCTCAACACTAGTCATAGGTAAACGTTCACGGGTCCATGTGGAGGTGGACTGTGACGGATCCTGCAGAGAGGAATCAGAGGAACTGGTGTAAGAGGAGGAGTCGATGCGTACAGACTGGATTCCTGCAATCCTTGGAGTGGGCAGGACACGTCCTGCGCCACTCGCACGATCTGTACCTGGCTCAACAACATTAACCCAATGGGCAGTGAGGGAAACATATCGCCCCTGTCCATGCTGACTGGTCCACGCATCGGTGGTGAGGTGGACCTTGCTACTGACGGCGTTCAGTAGCGCATGTTTTATGTTTGCCTCAACATGCCTGTGCAGGGCAGGGACAGCCTGCCTGCTGAAGTAAAAGCGGCTGGGCACCTTGTACTGTGGGACTGCCAATGCCATCAAGTCACGGAAGCTGTCAGTCTCCACCAGCCTGAACGAGAGCATTTCCAGGGACAACAGTTTGGCAATGCCTGCATTCAGAGCCTGTGCTCGGGGGTGGTTGGCCGAGAATGCCCGCCTTTTCTCCCATGCCTGGACTACCGATGGCTGTAGAGTAGACTGGGAGTGTGAGGATGACTGGGAAGGTGGTGCTGTGGGTGGAATTACACTAGGTCTCTGGACAACAGTGGAGGAAGAGGCAACACGAGATGAAGAGGTGGTAGCTGCCGCTGTTGGTTGGCCTACGTCTTCACTGTGTTTCTGTAACTCCACCGCGTGCCTGTTCCGCACATGTTTCCACATATTTGTGGTATTGAGGTTGCTGACACTTTTACCTCTTTTTACTTTCTGATGACACAGCTTGCATTTGACAAAACAAATGTCATCTGCAACTGTGTCAAAAAAGGACCAGGCACTGCAAGTCTTGGGAGCGCCCTTTTTGGCTTTGGAAAGAGACAGGCTCCTAACGGGTGCCAAAGTGGAGGCTACAGGCTCCGCAGTCTTCCCCCTCCCTCTCCCTCTTTGGCCCGTAAGGGGAAGCTCTTCCTCAGAGCTGCTCCCACCACCTTCCTGTTCCTCACGCCACGATGGGTCAAGGACCTCATCATCTCCACTACCCTCTGCCACCAACTGCTCCTCCTGGGTAGTCTCGGCAGCACAGTACGCATCAGAAACCGGCACCTGAGTTTCATCATCAGATGCGTACTGCGCTGTGGTCACCGGAGGCACTGGCCCACCTGCCTCTTCAGAGTCAGAGAGATAAAGCTTTTGGGCATCACTGCACACTGCCTCTTCTTCCATTTCTCCAATGCTGCTTGGCTGGCCCCCTGTTTCCAAGCCAAGAGATTCAGAGAACAGAAGTAGAGACGGCTCCTGTCCTGGGCTCTCTGACTGCCTGGCCAATTTGGCAGGTGGTGAAGAGACAGATGGCTGCTCTCCAGTGCTCTGTGCCTGAGAGGATGTGGCACTAACTGAAGTCGATGCCGAGGCGTTAGCTGCCATCCACCCGACAACGGCTTCAATTTGGTCTTCACGTAGCAGCGGTGCACGGCGCTCTCCGACAAAGCTGCGCATGAAGGACTGTTCCCTGCTGAAACTGAGTGACGACGAGTCACCGGCGCCCGCAGCAGGCACAGAATCACCACGTCCTCTCCCTGCTCCTCTCCCTGCTCCGCGCCCACGCCCACGTGCCTTACTCCCTGCCCTCTTCATCTTGGTTGACAGATAAAGATAAGCAGAAAAGTACTAAGGCCTTAGTGTGCTTATTCCTGAAATGCTCCTCCTAACAGGTGTAAGAAACACTAATGTTGTAAATTGTGGACTAAACTTTATTATTTTTCAAATGTGGCCTACACAAGTGTTAAGTTGTGTTTGGTGAACTTAACTTTTTTTTTGGTGCAGATCGGGCTACAGAGCTAGTTTAAATCACACGGAGACCGTGTAGACAGCCGTAAACGGCGCTGCAAGGCCAAAAAACCCTCCTCTCGGTTATCCTATATAGTGTTTTTCCACTATTTAGCTGGATACGAGTGGAAAGACACTAATAGGAATTTTTTTTTTCAAATTTTAAACAGGCTGCATTATTTGAAAAAAAGTAAAATTTTTCTCAAGGTATGAGGCAGTAACGAACCCTGAGCTGAATCCAACCGGCTATGGCTGCACACAGACTACAGGGCGAGCTGGGCTCACACGGACACCGTGCAGACAGCCGTAAACGGCGCTGCAAGGCCAAAAAAACCTCCTCTAGGTTATCCTATATAGTGTTTTTCCACTATTTAGCTGGATACGAGTGGAAAGACACTAATAGGATTTTTTTTTTTCAAATTTTAAACTGGCTGCACTATTTGAAAAAAAGGAAATTGTTTTTCAAGGTATGAGGCAGTAACGCACCCTGAGCTGAATCCAACCGGCTATGGCTGCACACAGAATACAGGGCGAGCTGCGCTCACACAGAGACCGTGCAGACAGCCGTAAACGGCGCTGCAAGGCCAAAAAACCCTCCTCTAGGTTATCCTATATAGTGTTTTTCCACTATTTAGCTGGATACGAGTGGAAAGACACTAATAGGAATTTTTGTTTTTCAAATTTTAAACAGGCTGCACTATTTGAAAAAAAGTAAAATTTTTCTCTAGGTATGAGCCAGTAACGAACCCTGAGCTGAATCCAACCGGCTATGGCTGCACACAGACTACAGGGCGAGCTGGGCTCACACGGAGACCGTGCAGACAGCCGTAAACGGCGCTGCAAGGCCAAAAAACCCTCCTCTAGGTTATCCTATATAGTGTTTTTCCACTATTTAGCTGGATACGAGTGGAAAGACACTAATAGGAATTTTTTTTTTTCAAATTTTAAACAGGCTGCACTATTTGAAAAAAAGTAAAATTTTTCTCAAGGTATGAGCCAGTAACGAACCCTGAGCTGAATCCAACCGGCTATGGCTGCACACAGACTACAGGGCGAGCTGGGCTCACACGGAGACCGTGCAGACAGCCGTAAACGGCGCTGCAAGGCCCAAAAACCCCCCTCTAGGTTATCCTATGTAGTGTTTTTCCACAATAGAGCTGGAGACTGGTGGAAAAACACTAATAGGAAATTTGAGAAAAAATGTGCAGCAGGCTGCACTAAGAGCAAAAAAGGACAACTGTGTGAGGCAGTGTGAACGCCCCCTGAGCTGAATACAACCGGGTATATGGCTGCACACAGACTACAGAGTGAGCTGCACACACACACACACACAGAGACCTTGCAGAACGCTGTTAAAACAGCGCTGCAAGGCAAGAGCAAGGTGAACAGTGAAGAACACACAGCGTTTTGCTAAATTAGCCTTTGGAAAGGAAAATAAAGCAATTAGCTAGCTCGACTGGCCCTCAGTTAGAACACAGCGTCCTGTCCCTAACTGAAATCACAGCAGAGTGAGCGCAAAATGGCGGCAGCGTTTTTTATAGTGCAGAGTGACATCATTTCAGCAGCCAATCCAAGCCTTGCCAGTACTTACATGCCCACCATGCTAAACAGGATCTGCCCACACTTCCAATCATTCCTCATTGGCTGCTGCGTTCAGTTTGAATTCTGGGAACTTCCGATTCCGGTATCCGATACGCGGGAAGTATCGGAATTCGGTATCGGAATTCCGATACCGCAAATATCGGCCGATACCCGATACTTGCGGTATCGGAATGCTCAACACTACTCGTTACTCTAGATTTCTTGAGCATGCTCGGGGGTCCTCCGAGTACTTTTTAGTGCTCGGAGTTTTTGCTTTTCTTGCTGCAGCTGAATGATTTATATCTGTTAGCCAGCTTAAGTACATGTGGGGATTCCCTAGCAACCAGGCAAAATTAATGGGATATGTTGAAGCATTTCAGAGTTATTGATACATAAAGTGGCAATGGTCAGATTTGAACAAATTGGCCCATCACCAAGGGGTTTAGTCTTTTCTCAGTCTTCTTTTTTGCAAGCTAAACATTCCCAGATCCTCTAATTGCTCCTGGTAGGACATATTTTGCAGTCTTTTTACCATCCTGGTAGCTTTTCTCTGAACTTGCTCCAGTTTCTCAATGCCTTTTTTAAAATGTGGTGCCCAGAACTGTGTTCCAAATGAGCTCTTACAAAGGAGGCATATAGAGGGATAATTACTTCATGTTATTTAGACTCTATGCTTCCCTTAATACATCCTAGAACTGTGTTTTCTTTTTTTGCTGTTACATCACACTGTTGACTCATATTCAGTCTGTGATCTATTAGTGTACCCAAGTCTTTTCCACATGTGCTGTTGCTTAGTTCTGTTTCTCACATTCTGTAGATGTAGAATCTTGTATTTCTCCCTGTTAAATACAATTCTATTAGTCACTGCCCATAGTTTAAAATTATCTAGATCCTTCTGAATCTTTTCTGTGTCTTCTCTAATGTTGCCTATCCCTCCTAGCTTTGTATTGTCTGCAAGTTTGATTAGTTTACCATCAGTTCCCTTATCTAGATCACTTAAAGAAATGTTGAACAACACTGGGGCAAGGATAGAGCCTTGTGGTACTCCACTTGAAACATTCTTCCAATTGAATATGCAACCATTTGATCACTGAGCCAGTTATGAATCCACCTAAACATAGCCTTATCAATCCAGTATTTGATCAGTTTTTCCATAAGGATAGTGTGAGATACTTCATCAAATGTTTTGCTGAAGTCGAGATATAGTATATCTACCGCATTTCCCTATCCACCAAGTCAGTGATTCAATCATAGAAAAACATTAGACTAGTCTGGCATGACTTGTTTGCTACAAACCCATGCTGGCTGTGGTTAATTACTGTATTCTTCTCCAATTACTTACATAAATACTGTTTTATTATCTGTCTCCATCTTCTTTTCTTTTTTGAGGATAATGACAACATTTGCCCTTCCCCAATCTTCTGTGATTTGTGATATGATCCTGGATTTTTTGAAAGATTCTGGCCAGTTGTTATGCAATTTTCTCTGTCAGCACTGGAATGATGTGCCCTCTGCCATTGCAAACCACTTAGTGACTACCATTATGCCTTTTTACTGACCTCACAAATCAGACAATAGCATCCCCGACTGGTGAAAATACAGCACATGTCCACTGTCCACGATAGCTGATATCTTGCTGCATCAGCATCGAATGGTGTTGTCACCAACCATGGTTTTTTAGCCCCTTAGATGCTGCTGTCAATAGCAACTACGGCATCTAGATGGTTAACAGAGTGTAGTGGCTCCCTCTTTAACTCCATCAGCATCCTGAGATTATGATTATGTGGTCCTGATGATTGACATGGAAATTCACAGCCAAATAGTGACCTTAGAGTCTGCTTATCATGCCGTTTATGGCGATAAAGGGGCAGGACGGTGTACTGGGACCTGCACCTGTCCTTGCCACTATAAAGGGGCCCTGGCTTTCCCTTATCTCAGGGGTACCTATAATGGTTAGGAGGCCTGAGCCGCCAGTGTATCCCTGTCTCCTGTGCAGGCCCTATCAGTGGCCCCCTCTCCCCCCCAGGGAGGAGGACTGCACCAGTGTATTAATATGACAAGTAAACGGGGTATGCAGACAAGGTAACTAAAATCTCAAACTCACCAAATGCTCACACAGCCACAGAGGAAACACAGAGAAGGGAAGAGTGGGAAAAAACTAGGAAGGGAAACAAGTTTATCATGCAACCAAAACAGCAGACATCAATCTCTGCAGATAAACCTCCAAGCTCCAAACACCACGCTCCTTCCCACTTCAAGCCAGGCAGCAGAACTGATCACCGACAACAGTTGTAGTCAAAGCTGAGTCTATATAGGAGAGGAGATTGCAAAAACCAATTCAGCTGAGAGACCAAGCTCTCAGCAACTTCAGCAACAAGGTTTAACTCCTGCCCTGCTGGCACAAGACAGCCAGGTCAGAATTCAGGAGAAGAGCTTCTGTTCATCGTGTGTGAATGAGGCCCAGAGTGCTGCGGTTCTCTGGAACCTCTCTGTTGCGGTAGCCCTGTGACACTGCTATAGTGGCCTGTTCAAATTTTATCAACATTTAGGTGATAAAAATACAATTTTTCCTTCCTGTCATGCCATTTTGCATTAAGTACATGCTGCAGCTATAAAAGATTTGCATGACTGCACGTCCATGCACTAGTGTCAATTTATGTATGAGCTCAGCGCCAGTGTGGTCGTGTTGGCATGCAGTCAGGGACCCGGCTGAAATAAGCCCCTAGAATGCTGGCACCTCTGGCGAGGAGTTTTGTGTGTGTGTATTCAAACACCTGGCTGAAATAAGCCCCTAGAATGCTGGCCCCTCCGGCGAGGAGATTCATGTGAGTGGATTCAGGGTTGGCGTATAGCCATTAGAATTCCGGCTCCACCGGAGAGGAGCTGCGTGTTTGCATTTTACTGCATGACCACTAACTGCTCTACTAAGTAGCTGTGTTCCTCTGTGAGCTAAACAGGGCACAGCATTCTCTTTGCTAACAGACTCTGTGAAGTAACAGAGTTTGTTTATAGTACTATATTGTACCGCCATACTTAGCAGCAGGTTCTTTCCTGCACGGTGGATCCCGGGTTGCGAACCTACCTACTACTGCTAATAAATATATATATTTGGTGCGTTCCACCAACCCTAACAAACATTAAGTGCAGTGTGTCACAAAAACATTCTTATAATCACTCAGATCCATTGAAGCATTTCAGAGTTATTACCACATAAAGTAACACTGGTTAGATTTGAAAAATTTGGTTTGGTCACTAAGGGGTTAAATGCTGCTGACAGAGAGATTTACCAGGTAAAAAGCCATGGATGGAGTTCCAATTCACCCCTGGCTGTTAGAGGCACATGGCGGCTGATTAGATTAGCCATCATCTGTTGTGAAAGTTGCGGGATTGGCGTGAAAGCCGGCATCAAAGGCAGGGACCCGACTTTTGAAATTCAAGTATGTCAAATGTTGCAAATGGGTTAATACTTCTTTAATCAAAAATGTTATACTTTTTAAATGAAGTGACTCCACAATTTGCTCTATTATCTTTAACAGATTTCCCCTTTAGGGCTCATAACTATATGTGTGAAAAAAGTTCTGATATCAGGACCAAAAAAAACGGATGAGTACAATCCGATTTTTCACACCTAGCATTCTATATACATCCAAATGCAGTGCGATTACTATCCG
This sequence comes from Ranitomeya imitator, assembly GCF_032444005.1. Lineage (NCBI taxonomy): Eukaryota > Metazoa > Chordata > Amphibia > Anura > Dendrobatidae > Ranitomeya > Ranitomeya imitator. The sequence continues at coordinate 590,838,687 of NC_091284.1, forward strand.
ATTGCAATGCGATTTTAACATGAGCTTTTACATAGAGCAATTCTCTATGTCATTTACACGTCGCTTTCAAAGGAAATATTCTTCAAAACACTCATATATTTATATATACAGTGGGGGAAATAAGTATATAATCACTTGCTGATATTTTAAGTTTGCCCACTGATAAAGACATGAACAGCCTATAATTTTGAGGGTAGGTTAATTTTAACATTGAGAGATATAATATCAAAAATAAAATGCCAAAAATCACATTGTATAACTTATATAAATTTATTTGCATTTTGCAGTGAGAAATAGGTATTTGATCACTCTGGCAAACAAAACTTAATACTTGGTGGCAAAACCCTTGGCAAGCACAGCAGTCAGACTTTTTTTGTAGTTGATGATGAAGTTTGCGCACATTTCAGGAGGACTTTTGGTTCACTCCTCTTTGCAGATCATTTCTAAATCATTAAGACTCTGAGGCTGTTGTTTGGCAGCTCAGAGATTCATCTGCCTCCATAAGATTCCTATGGGATTAAGGTCTGAAGACTGACTCCATCACCTTGGCTGTATATTTTGGGTAATTGTCTTGTTAGAAGACCCATACTTCACCCATTTTTAATGTCCTGGTGGAAAGAAGGAATTTGTCATTCAGGATTTTACAGTACATGGCTCCATCCATTCTCCCAATGATGCGGTGAAGTAGTCCTGTACACTTGGCAGAGAAACATCCACAAAACATAATGTTTCCACTACCATGCTTGACAGTGCGATGGTGTTCTTTGGGTCATAGGAAGCATTTCTCTTCCTCCAATCACAGCAAGTTGAGTTAATGCCGAAGACCAACATTTTTGCCTCATATGACCACAGCATCTTCTCTTAATGACTCACAGAATCATGCAGGTGTTCACTGGCATACTTAAGATTGGCCTGCACATGTGCCTTCTTGAGCAGGGAGACCTTACATGCACTGCAAGAGTTTAAAACTTTATGGCGTAATGTGTTACCAATGGTTTTCTTAGTGAATGTGGTCCCAGCTGCCTTGAGATCATTAATAAGTTCCCCCTGTGTAGTTTTAGGCTGATCTCTCACTTTCCTCTTGATCAAGGATACCCCACGAGGTGAGACTTTACATGGTGCCCCAGACTGATGTCGAATACAGTCATTTTCTATTTCTTCCATTTTCCTACTATTGCACCAGCAGTTGTCTCCTTCTCATCCAGCATCTTTCTTATGGTTTTGTAGCCCATTCCAGCTTTGTGGAGGTCTATGATCTTGTCCATGTTGTAGAGGTTAGAGTCTGACGGATTAATTGTCTGTGCACAGGATTTTTTTTTACCATGGTGACTATGTAAGACAGGTGCCTTTAATGCAAGTAATAAGTGGATGAAGAGCATCTAACTGGTCTGTAGGAGCCAGAACTCTTAATGGTTGGTAGGGGATCAAATACTTGATTTTCTCTGAAAAATGCAAATAAATTTATATAATGTATACAATGTGATTTTCTGGATTTTATTATTGTTATTCTATCTCTCAATGTTAAAATTAACCTACCCTTGAAAAAATAGACTGTTCATGTCTTTGTCAATGGGCAAACTTACAAAATCAGAAAGGGATCAAATACTTATTTACCCCACTGTATATATTATTTTTTTATTATTATTATTATTATTATTATACATTTTTTATAGCGCCATTTATTCCATGGCGCTTTACATGTGAAAAGAGGGCAAATGTAGACAAATACAATTAAACATGAGCAAAAAACAAGGCACACAGGTACATAAGGAGGGAGGACCCTGCCCGCAAGGGCTCACAGTCTGCAGGGGATGGGTGAGGATATACGAGGAGAGGTTAGAGCTGGTTGAGCAGAGGTTCAATAGATTGAGGATCCCTGCAGGTTGTAGGCTTGTCAGAAGAGGTGAGTCTTCAAGTTCTTTTTAAAGGTTTCTATGGTAGATGAGAGTCTGATCTGTTGTGGTAGAGAGTTCCAGAGTATGGGGGAAGCACGGGAGAAGTCTTGGATGCGGTTGTGGGAAGAAGAGATGAGAGAGGAGTAGAGAAGGAGATCTTGAGAGGATCGGAGGTTGCATGTAGGTAAGTCTGGGAGACCATGTCACAGATGTATGGAGGAGACAGGAAGTGGATGGCTTTGTATGTCATTGTGAGGGTTTTGAACTGGAGTCTCTGGGCGATAGATGCCGCCAGTGAAGGGCTTGGCATAGGAGCGAGGCTGGGGAATAGCGTGGAGACAAGTAGATTAGTCGGGCAGCAGAGTGTAGGATGGATTGGAGTGGTGCCAGAGTGCTAGAGGGCGGGAGATTATATGGGCATGTACTAATGTTTTTATGGTGTCGCAGTCAAGGAATGCGTGTACTGAGGAGATATTTTTGAGTTTGAGACGGCAGGAGGAGGCAAGGGCTTGGATATGTGGCTTGAAAGAGAGGGCGGAGTCAAGGATCACCCCGAGGCACCGTGCATGTGGGACTGGGGAAAGTGAACAGCCATTGACATTGATAGATAGGTCTGGTGGAGGGGTAAAGTGAGATGGGGGAAAGATGATGAATTCTGTTTTGTCCATGTTCAGTTTTAGAAAGTGAGCAGAAAAGAAGGCTGAGATAGCAGACAGACAGTGTGGGATTTTGGTAAAGAGATGAGGTCAGGCCTGGGTAGGTAGATCTGCGTGTCATCGGCGTAGAGATGATGATGCATACCGTGTGATTCTATGAGCTTTCCTAGGCCAAAGGTGTAGATGGAGAAGAGTAGGGGTACTAGAACAGAGCCTTGAGGAACACCGACAGACAAGGGGTGGAATAAGGAGGTGATGTGGGGGAGGGAGACACAGAATGTTTGGTCTGTCTGATATGATGAGATCCAGGATAGGGCCAAGTCTGTGATGCCAAGAGATGAGAGGATATGTAGCAGAAGGGATAGGTCCACAGTGTCAAAGGCAGAAGACAGGTCCAGGAGAAGGAGGGCAGTGTAGTGTCGCTAGCTCTTTGCAGTTAGGTCACTGGTGACTTTAATTAGGGCAGTTTAAGTTGAGTGATGTGGTTGGAAGGCAGATTGTAACCGGTCAAAGAGGGAGCAGGAGGGTTAGGTGGGAAGACAGTTTAAGATGGACATGTTGTTCCAGTAACTTTGAGGAATAAGGGAGAAGAGATATCCGGCGATAGCTAGACACAGAGGATGGGTCGAGGAAGGGCTTTTTGAGGATGGGTGTGATCTTGGCACGTTTGAAGGATGAGGGGAAGACACCTTCTGTGAGTGAGAGGTTGAAGAGATGTGATAGGGTTGGGATGAAGTCCGTGGCAAGGTTAGGGATGAGGTGTGACGAGAGCGGGTCAAGCGTGCAAGTGGTGAGATCTGATCTTGACAGGAGTGTGGAGATCTGATCTTCTGCCATGTTGGAAAAGCTGGTTTTAGAGGAGCAGGGTTGAGCAGCTAAGAGGTACATTGGGCGCTGTGAACCAAAGCTTTCCCTGATTGTATCGATCTTCGTTTAAAGAAAGATGCAAAGTCTTCAGCAGAAATGAGAGGGGAGGGAGGGGCTGGGAGGGGATGGAGTAGAGAATTGAAAGTGTTGAAAAGCTGTTTAGGGTTGTGAGAAAGGGAGGATATAAGAGATGAGAAGTAAGTTTGTTTTGCGGCAGTGAGTGTGGACTTAAAGCTGGCGAGAGACTGCTTGTATGCAGTGAATTGGTCAGCAGAGCGGGATCTCTTCCATCTCTGCTCAGCGATCCTGGAAGCCCTTCTCAGTTCTTTGGTCAGGCTGGTCAGCCAGGGCTGCCTGTTGAGAGTATGAGTAAATTGAGCTGTTTGAGATTTCTGTGAGGGTGAGTGAGATTGTGGAGTGGGGGATGCACACTAGGAGAGGAGAGGGAAGAGAATGTCAGTAGGTTGTGGTCAGACAGGGGGAGGGGTGAGCTAGTGAGATTAGTAAGGAAACAGAGGCGGGAGAAGATGAGGTCCAGCATGTAACCATTTTTGTGAGTGGCCTCAGAGGACCATTGAGTGAGGCCAAACAAGGCAGTCAGTGATAAAAGTTTAGAGGCAGCTGAAGTGAAAGTGTCAGTGGGGATATTGAAGTCACCCATGATGTTAGTGGGGATGTCAGCAGAGAGGAAATGAAGTAGCCAGGTGGTGAGGTGGTCGAGAAAGGCAGGGATGGCTATTTCTGGGGGGCGGTAGATGACAGCCAGCTGGAGGTTGGAGGGGGAATAGATGCAGACAGAGTGCACCTCAAAAGAGGGAAGAGTAGCGGAGGGTGGTAGTGGGACTGGAGTAAAGGAGCAGGTGTCGAACTGTGGCAAGGCACTCCTCCACCATGTTTGTTGCTGGGTCGAGGGGTGTGAGAGAGTTGGAATTTGCCATAGGAAAGCGCAGCTGGAGAGGCTGAGTCAGAGGGGGTGAGCCAGGTTTCAGTGATGCCGAGATAGGAGAGTTTGTTATTGATAAAGAGGTCGTGGATAAATGGCAGCTTGTTGCCATGCATAGATAGATATATAGATAGATAGATTTATAGATAGATGAAAAGCCAGCAATTCATTTGCAGCTTACAGTAAAATCACAGTGTGACAGGTTACAATAGAATACATACTGTATAAACACATAGAATAGATAGATATAAATATGTCCCTGGTATATTATATAGATGAATAGATTTTCCCACAGTGCTTGCACTGACATCAGTGAGTTCAATGGCTGTGAACTCCCAGGACCTTTCTGATGGCACTGCAAGCATGAGAACTTTCTCAAGCTTGTGGTGCATCAGACAGGTCATAGGAGTTCACAGGGAGACAGTGTTCACTTGCTGCTTAGTGTATCTGCTGGTTGACAGGACAAATGGATTATCATCTCTGCGGAAAGGTGTGGAATATTGTTGTTTGTTATTTTAACTCTTTTGCAGTAGACAATAGCTTCTGTGGAATGGGTGATTTTTTAAGCATGGTTTAATTAAGATTTAGTAAAGTAGTCTGTATCATTTTTTCAATTAAAGGACTTAAATTATTCTGGGTGTGTATGTTTTTTATATAATATAACTATGGGCTTAGTAATAGAGCGTCATATTGATGCCTCTTCATTACTAACCTCTGGACTTGATGTCAACTGACAATACAAAGGTGACATCAACCCCCCAAATATCACCCCATTTGCCACGGCAACAGGACAAGTGGAAAGAGAGAGGCTAAGTGCCAGAATTTGCATATCTTATAGTTTCAACTTTTCTGGGATGGCTGAGAGCTGATGGTTTTAGCTTGGAGGGCCAGTATCCATGGCCCCTTCCTAGGCTATTAATATCAACCCACAACTTCCTACCTAGCCTAAGTTGGTTGTTAACTATATGGGGACCCTAAGTCATTTTTTTGGTGTCCCCCTTTTTAATTGCCAGTAAAGTTTAAATATACAGCTGTGAGCTGATCATTAATAGCATGAAAAGCTCCATGGGTATTACCCAGTTCTCAAACTATAAACATCTGTCTCTAGCCATCGGCTTTCCCTCTGCTTGTTAATAAAATTAAGAGGAAGCCCACACCATTTTTTTCAGAAAAAGAATCTTCAGAAAAATTATCTTTAACCCCTTCCCGACCTGTGACACAGCGTATGCGTCATGAAAGTCGGTGCCAATCCGACCTGTGACGCATATGCTGTGTCACAGAAAGATCGCGTCCCTGCAGATCGGGTGAAAGGGTTAACTCCCATTTCACCCGATCTGCAGGGACAGGGGGAGTGGTAGTTTAGCCCGGGGGGGTGGCTTCACCCCCTCGTGGCTACGATCGCTCTGATTGGCTGTTGAAAGTGAAACTGCCAATCAGAGCGATTTGTAATATTTCACCTATTATAACGGGTGAAATATTACAATCCAGCCATGGCCGATGCTGCAATATCATCGGCCATGGCTGGAAATACTAGTGTGCCCCCACCCCACCCCACCGATCGCCCCCCCAGCCCTCCGATCTGGCCGGTACACTGCTCCGGCTCCCCTCCGTCCAGTGCTCCGCTCCCCCCCGTGCTCTTGTCCGCTCCCCCCGTGCTCCAATCACCCCCCCGTGCTCCAATCACCCCCCCTGCATTCAGATCCACCCCCCCGTGCTCCGTTCCACCCCCCCATGCTCCGTTCCAGCCCCCCGTGCTCCGTTCCACGCCCCCCGTGCTCCGTTCCACGCCTGCCGCGCTCCGATTCCCCCCCCGTGCTCCGATCCCCCCCCCCGTGCTCCCCCCCCACCCCATCATACTTACCGATCCAGCCGGGGTCCCGTCCGTCTTCTCCCTGGGCGCCGCCATCTTCCAAAATGGCGGGCACATGCGCAGTGCGCCCGCCGAATCTGCCGGCCGGCAGATTCGTTCCAAAGTGCATTTTGATCACTGAGATAGATTATATCTCAGTGATCAAAATAAAAAAAATAATACATGACCCCCCCCCTTTGTCACCCCCATAGGTAGGAACAATAAAAAAATAAAAAATTTTTTTTTTTCCACTAATGTTAGAATAGGGTTAGGGTTAGGGGTAGGGTTAGGGGTAGGGCTAGGGTTAGGGTTAGGGCTAGGGTTAGGGGTAGGGTTAGGGCTAGGGTTAGGGTTTCGGTATGTGCACACGTATTCTGGTCCTCTGTGGATTTTTCCGCTGCGGATTTGATAAATCCGCAGTGCTAAACCGCTGCGGATTTATGGCGGATTTACCGCGTTTTTTTCTGCGCATTTCACTGCGGTTTTACAATTGCGATTTTCTATTTGAGCAGTTGTAAAACCGCTGCGGAATCCGCACAAAGAAGTGACATGCTGCGGAATGTAAACCGCTGCGTTTCCGTGCAGTTTTTCCGCAGCATGTGTACAGCAATTTTTGTTTCCCGTAGGTTTACATTGAACTGTAAACTCATGGGAAACTGCTGCGGATCTGCAGCGTTTTCCGCAGCGTGTGCACATACCTTTAGAATTAGGCTATGTTCACACGGTGCGGATTTGGCTGCGGATTGGCCGCTGCGGATTCGCAGCAGTATTCCATCAGGTTTACAGTACCATGTAAACATATGAAAAACCAAATCCGCTGTGCCCATGGTGCAGAAAATACCGCGCGGAAACGCTGCGTTGTATTTTCCGCAGCATGTCAATTCTTTGTGCGGATTCCGCGTCTTTTTACACCTGTTCCTCAATAGGAATCCGCAGGTGAAATCCGCACAAAAAACACTGGAAATCCGCGGAAAATCCGCAGGTAAAACGCAGTGCCTTTTACCCGCGGATTTTTCAAAAATGGTGCGGAAATATCTCACACGAATCCGCAACGTGGGCACATAGCCTTAGGGTTAGGGTTGGAATTAGGGTTGTGGTTAGGGTTGTGATTAGGGTTATGGCTACAGTTGGGATTAGGGTTAGGGGTGTGGGGGGGTTAGTGTTGGAGGTAGAATTGAGGGGTTACCACTGTTTAGGCACATCAGGGGTCTCCAAACGCAACATGGCGCCACCATTGATTCCAGCCAATCTCGTATTCAAAAAGTCAAATGGTGCTCCCTCACTTCCGAGCCCTGAAGTGTGCCCAAACAGTGGTTTACCCCCACATATGGGGTACCAGCATACTCAGGAGAAATTGGACCCCAGTAATTGTTGCACAGTTTATCCTGTTACCCTTGTGAAAATAAAGAAATGCTAGCTAAAACATCATTTTTGAGGAAAGAAAAATGATTTTTTATTTTCACGGCTCTGCGTTGTAAACGTCTGTGAAGCACTTGGGGGTTCAAAGTGCTCACCACATATCTAGATAAGTTCCTTGGGGGGTCTAGTTTCTAAAATGGGGTCACTTGTGGGGGGTTTCTACTGTTTAGGCACACCAGGGGCTCTGCAAACGCAACGTGACACCCGCAGACCATTCCATCAAAGTCTGCATTTCAAAAGTCACTACTTCCCTTCTGAGCCCCGACGTGTGCCCAAACAGTGGTTTACCCCCACACATGGGGTATCAGCGTACTCAGGAGAAACTGGACAACAACTATTGGGGTCCAATTTCTCCTGTTACCCTTGGGAAAATAAAAAATTCTGGGCTAAATAATTATTTTTGAGGAAAGAAAACGTATTTATTATTTTCACGGCTCTGCATTATAAACTTCTATGAAGCACTTGGGGGTTCAAAGTGCTCACCACACATCTAGATAAGTTCCCTTGGGGGTCCAGTTTCCAAAATGGGGTCACTTGTGGGGGGTTTCTACTGTTAAGCCACATCAGGGGCTCTGCAAACGCAACGTGACGCCCACAGAGCATTCCATCAAAGTCTGCATTTCAAAACGTCACTACTTCACTTCCGAGCCCCGGCATGTGCCCAAACAGTGATTTACCCCCACATATGGGGTATCAGCGTACTCAGGAGAAACTGGACAACAACTTTTGGGGTCAAATTTCTCCTGTTACCCTTGGGAAAATAAAAAATTGCAGGCTAAAAGATCATTTTTGAGAAAATAATTTTTTTTTTATTTTCATGGCTCTGCGTTATAAACTTCTGTGAAGCACTTGGGGGTTCAAAGTCCTCACCACACATCTAGATTAGTTCCTTTGGGGGTCTAGTTTCCAAAATTGGGTCATTTCTGGGGGATCTCCAATGTTTAGGCACACAGGGGCTCTCCAAATGTGACATGGTGTCCGCTAATGATTGGAGCTAATTTTCCATTTAAAAAGCCAAATGGCATGCCATCCCTTCCGAGCCCTGCCGTGCGCCCAAACAGTGGTTTACCCCCACATATGGAGGTATCAGCGTACTCAGGACAAACTGGACAACAATATTTGGGGTCCAATTTCTCCTATTATCCTTGGCAAAATAGGAAATTCCAGGCTAAAAAATCATTTTTGAGGAAAGAAAAATTATTTTTTATTTTCATGGCTCTGCGTTTAAACCCCCAGGTGCTTCACAGAAGTTTATAAGTGCTCAATGTGCATCTAGATAAGTTCCTTGGGGGGTCTAGTTTCCAAAATGGGGTCACTTGTGGGGGAGCTCCAATGTTTAGGCACACAGGGGCTCTCCAAACGCGACATGGTGTCCGCTAACAATTGGAGCTAATTTTCCATTCAAAAAGTCAAATGGCGCGCCTTCCCTTCCGAGCCCTGCCGAGTGCCCAAACAGTGGTTTACCCCCACATATGAGGTATCGGCGTACTCGGGAGAAATTGCCCAACAAATTTTATGATCCATTTTATCCTACTGCCCATGTGAAAATGAAAAAATTGAGGCAAAAGAATTTTTTTGTGAAAAAAAAGTACTTTTTCATTTTTACAGATCAATTTGTGAAGCATCTGAGGGTTTAAAGTGCTCACTAGGCATCTAAATAAGTTCCTTGGGGGGTCTAGTTTCCAAAATGGGGTCACTTGTGGGGGAGCGCCAATGTTTAGGCACACAGGAGCTATCCAAATGCGACATGGTGTCCGCTAACGATGGAAACAATTTTTCATTCAAAAAGTCAAATGGCGCTCCTTCCCTTCCGAGCCTTACCATGTGCCCAAACAGTGGTTTACCCCCACATGTGAGGTATTGGTGTACTCAGGAGAAATTGCCCAACACATTTTAGGATCCATTTTATCCTGTTGCCCATGTGAAAATGAAAAAATTGAGGCTAAAAGAATTTTTTTGTGAAAAAAAAGTACTTTTTCATTTTTACGGATCAATTTGTGAAGCACCTGGGGGTTCAAAGTGCTCACTATGCATCTAGATAAGTTCCTTGGGGCGTCTAGTTTCCAAAATGGGGTCACTTGTGGGGGAGCTCCAATTTTTAGGCACACGGGTGCTCTCCAAACGTGACATGGTGTCCGCTAAAGAGTGGAGCCAATTTTTGATTCAAAAAGTCAAATGGCGCTCCTTCCCTTCCAAGCCCTGCCGTGCGCCCAAACAGTGGTTTACCCCCAAATATAAGGTATCAGCGTACTCAGGACAAATTGGACAACAACTTTCGTGGTTCAGTTTCTCCTTTTACCATTGGGAAAATAAAAAAATTGTTGCTAAAAGATAATTTTTGTGACTAAAAAGTTAAATGTTCATTTTTTCCTTCCTTGTTGCTTCTGCTGCTGTGAAGCACCTGAAGGGTTAATAAACTTCTTGAATGTGGTTTTGAGTACCTTGAGGGGTGCAGTTTTTAGAATGGTGTCACTTTTGGGTATTTTCAGCCATATAGACCCCTCAAACTGACTTCAAATGTGAGGTTGTCCCTAAAAAAAATGGTTTTGTAAATTTCGTTGTAAAAATGACAAATCGCTGGTCAAATTTTAACCCTTATAACTTCCTAACAAAAAAAAATTTTGTTTCCAAAATTGTGCTGATGTAAAGTAAACATGTGGGAAATGTTATTTATTAACTATTTTGTGTCACATATCTCTCTGGTTTAACAGAATAAAAATTGAAAATGTGAAAATTGCGAAATTTTCAATATTTTCGCCAAATTTCCGTTTTTATCACAAATAAACGCAGAATTTATTGACCTAAATTTACCACTAACATGAAGCCCAATATGTCTCGAAAAAACAATCTCAGAACCGCTAGGATCCGTTGAAGCGTTCCTGAGTTATTACCTCATAAAGGGACACTGGTCAGAATTGCAAAAAACGGCAAGGTCTTTAAGGTCAAAATAGGCTGGGTCATGAAGGGGTTAAGTAATTAACTACTAGGGTTGAGCGAAACGGATCAGACATTTTCATAAATCGCCGACTTTTGGCAAAGTCGGGTTTCGTGAAACCCGACCCAATCCTACTGTGGGAGAGGTTGCTGCAGCTTCGTCAGAAGCAGGGATATAGTTAGGCAGGGAATATTAACCCCCAAAACGCTTGTGCTGTAGCGATTTCCACTGTCCAACACCACCTTTTCTATGCAGGGACCGTGGAGTTTTTTTTTGGGTGCATCAGCTCTGTAGCTTATTTACAACACCAAAAAATGGAGTTCCATACACCAAGTAAGAATTATATAAAGTTTATTGTAAACATACATAAATAATCAATCCTAAATTAACAAACAAAGAACCAAAAAAGAGACCCTAGTACAAAAACACAAGTGAGACCTGAGCATAAGCATCACTAAACATCAAACTTTTGGTCTATACTGTATATATGTGTATATATGCATATATTCATAGGTGCCAAAAATCAATGCAATAATAGATAGACCAAGTAATATACCATGATGTAAAAGTTAATTAGTAAAGTGAATGTGCATAATAATAAGGGGGCTAAACCAAAAATCACAGGGTTAAATATGTGATGCCACAACCAATGTGATGCAAGCATACCGCACACAAATGTGCACAAAAAAAGCCACCTGGTATTTGCCTGTTACAGTTGGAATCCCTGGGATGCACCCTGCCACGACGCGCGTTTTGACGTCTGCCTTCGACAGGGGGGTGTATGCAACAGATGAATTGCTGGCTTTTCCAAGGACATCTGTGTGTAAAAATTGGACAGCACTCTCATTGTCTGAGTGCTGTGCCATTTTTTTTCTCCCACCCATAGGCTTGCATTGGCGAGTTTCGTCCGAGATATGCGTCAAATCGCAGCAGGCTGCGATTCTTTTCTTAGTCTAATTTCAGCTGAGAAAAAAATTGCACATGAGATGTAACCCATTGAATAAAAATGGTCAGCATGCAAACCAATTTTCTATAATATTGCACTTGTCCATTTTTCTCGCAAATGAGTATGATCCCTTAGATAATATACAGTATTTTACACTGTAGAGCCGCAGGGAAAATATTCACAAAATTCTTACTTGAAGATATTACTATAGACTTACTTATCACTGGCATCCTTAACATCAATGCTATATATTTGCATTTGTGTAGATGTTTTTAATTAATATCTCTCATCCTTTCTGTAAATAAAACCTTTACACTTACATTATGTAATATTCAATTATGGCTTAGTTTTAAAGTTTAATGAATTCTCACAGATCATGTAAGCTGCAAATCTCCCCCTGCCCATGTTTAAGATTAATCAGATAAGTTTTCTTTGAACGTTCCCTCAATATGATCTTTTATCATGGAATTGTGAACATAGCAAATAATTTTTGCATAGTTTTAGAATTTAAACCCTTATAGATATTTGATAGACAGGACAGTTATAAAAAAATTCAGAGTAGTTCAAAGTTTGCTTGCATTACATATATAAAAAAAAATATCTTTACTCATTTTTATCTTATAATAATAATAATAATAATTTTATTTATATAGCGCCAACATATTCCGCAGCGCTTTACAAATTATAGAGGGGACTTGTACAGACAATAAACATTACAGCATAACAGAAATACAGTTCAAAACAGATACCAGGAGGAGTGAGGGCCCTGCTCGCAAGCTTACAAACTATGGGGAAAAGGGGAGACACGAGAGGTTATTTAACAACATTTGATTAGCATTTTAATTGTGGATTACAAACTATTTGTAAAAGTTCTTGGTATAAGGAAAAATCTAAAATGTTTGTTATTTACAAGTTTCAGATACACTTTTGATTTGATACAATGCTCTATTATCCAATCGTTAGATCGCATGCTTGTCGTCCAGTTAACCACCTGCAATTCCCAGACGCATACAGAATTACATGTCCATATGTGAATTCACTGGTCCATGGAATTGTTATTTAGGATCTCTGCTGTAAAAAATACCCTCCTAAGAATGACTCAACCTGTCACTTTAGTCTGTGCATCTATGAGTAAGTGTGACATGTTGCCACAATGTGAGAGAAAAAAAACTTGTTTCCATCATGTGAAATATAGTGTAGTTGTTGCTGCTGCTACCTCAGTCCATAGCAGCCCTAGATCTGGCACAGAAGGTGAATTGTTGGCTATGGTAGTAAATAGAGCCATACCCTGGTCAGTTGTGCATTTAGCGTGTATCCACTCTGTGAAATCTTTGCTAAGTAGATAGCACAGCATATCCTGGTAGTATGCCAATTTGGACTCCCTGTTAGAAGCCACCCAAAAAATCATTGAAACCTGGTTATCCACCACAAACTTGTAAAAGCTTGCATCCTGCAACATCACCATGAGCTCACTGTGCAGGCACCACCCTTTCTGATTAGCCCCTTTACCCCCAAGGGTGGTTTGCATGTTATGGACCGGGTCAATTTTTACATTTCTGACCACTGTTCCTTTATGAGGTTATAACTCTGGAATGCTTCAACGGATCCCGGTGATTCTGACATCGGTCCCAGCGTCTGGCTCAGCCTGATACTGTGCGGATGGTTTCTGCTGCTTTTCCAGGCTCAGCCATTGTAGCCAGTACTGGTCAGTGGTGAGCAGACGTCTCTGGGACTAAGTCCTGCTTTTTCCCTTCTGAGCATGCCCAAGGTAAGACTGATAATGTGTGCAAAATGTAAAGCGCTGCGGAATATGTTAGCGCTATATAAAAATAAAGATTATTATTATTATTATTATTCTCATTGGAGGTCAGGGGTCACATGCTCAGGTACTGCTGCAGCTCCCATTGGTCCTCTAGGAAGGTCTTGAAGTTACTCTGGTATTGTAGCAGCTTCCATTGGTCCTCTAGGAAGGTCCTGAATCTGCTGCAGCTGTAAACGGTTTACATGGCCGCTAGTATCACTTCATGTTATGAGCTTGCTATTTGTGGTCAAGCCTGTATGTGGATAGGGTTTGGCTGAAATAAGCCTCTAGAATACCGGCACCTCCGGTGAGGAGTTTGTATGTATGCTTCTCTGTGTGTGACCACTGACTGCCATCAGCTCAGCAGTTAGCTGTGTTCCTCTGTGACGCTAACAGGGCACAGTGTGTTCTTTTCAGTGCGACTCAGTGAAGTAACTGAGTTCACTTATACCGCCATATAGTGCCACCATCTTCTAGCAGCAGGTTCTCTCCTGCACGGTGGACCCCGGGCTGTGAACGCACCAATTAGAACATCTATATTAACTCGGTGCATTCTGCCAGTCCTTACAGTGGCGAATTACAGTAGAGTTAATGAGTGAAGTTCCATCCACGAAGCACTTGATCATAAAATTTCAAAAATAGACTTCTCAATAATAAAATTCTACTTGAATGGTATTAGCATAATAAGCTTTTAAGGGGCTTTACACTTATAGCTTTAGTTAGCGATAAAATATTTTGCTGACAGGTCCTCTTTTAGTAGCCTAAAAAGTCTGATACTGCAGTGTATTGTTAATTAGTCTGTTTGCCACCTGGAAATATCTTTTTAATTGTAACCAAATTGTTTCAGGGCATCTGAACATTAAAAAAATTAGAAAAGCCGTTAAAAAGACACAAAAATGCCACAAAAAGCCTATTCTAAATGCTGAATGTGATTCAGTTAAATTTTATTTGGAGCTGTTATACCATAGTTTTGCCAGCAGCTTAACTGTTTTAAGGTTAATCATCACTAAGTATCTAGGTTAGATTTTATCATCACTCTGGGACCTCACCAGCTACATGTGTACATTTTATTGTGGTGCATTGATGGATGGGGAGAGAGGGAGAAAAGTAGTACAGCTGACAAAAACATTTTGTATAAGAAATTAAGCAACTGCCAGGGAATGAACTCATATGTTAAGAATATAATCATAAGAAGACACATGGGAACTTGTAATTACACAGCTTCACAAAGAAAGGAGCAGAGTTTTTCTGTTGGGAAGTAGTGAAAAGAATCATAAAATGTGTGTAATGGAGAATCTGTCAGACAGTAAAAGTGATGAATATAACCAATTTATTACTGTCAGTCAACCATGGCTGATCAGCCTACATGGCCAGCATTTAGAACTCCTAAAAAAGATGTAATTCATTTTCTTCTTTCCTGTTGTGTGTTTGTATTGTTATTAATGATGCTCTGCAATATTAGTCCAGCCAAGTGGCATTTACATGTTAATTATGCATTTACAGGTGAACTCTTCACATATTTGCTACTTATATATTTTCACCATTTGTAAGCAGAATAATTATATCAATTTCTGAAACTAAGGTTAATCGATGAGTAAATAAAACATCTTCCATACAGACTAAATATCAAAATGTATCTTTATTGGTGTAATAGCAATAGAAAATATTAAATCTATTATTAGGTACCAACTGGGGATTAGAATTTTGGTACTGGAGACGTGTTCTGCAGCTCATGCAAGAGGCTGTTTAATCTGCCTTTTGTGGCACATATATACTCTAAAGTGGCTCAACCGGCTAGTTCCAACTCTAGCCGACATGATAATCCTAAAGTCAAGCATAAAAAAGACCAAAATGATGAAAAGCCAGAAAAAGAAACAACTAGTAATAAATCTCTGCTTACTCATATAGAGGCACACTGCAAGCTCTAATCATGATCACCAATCTCTGGTGACTGATTTACCATCGCATTAAAGATGATCAAATCAATTGATCATTTTGAGGATCATGATGATGCAAATCAAATTTTAGGCAACCCCTTCACGACATGCGCCATACATGTACAGAACATGTTGTGTCTCTCCCTTTGATATGGGCTCCGCCGATGGGCCCACATCTTTCCTGGCACATGTCAGCTGTTTTGAACAGCTGCATTTAATGTTCTATTTCCTCCCGCATGACCACAGGTCACCAATGGGTTGGCATGACAACCCTGTGGGTGACATTGCCAGATTGCTATGAGCACCACCCAACAAGTGAGCATTCTGCTACACATAGGCGATCTGATCATCACCTGTGTGTAGCAGAGGCGATCGGATTATTGCAGCTTCTAGTCTCCCATGGAGACTATTAAAGCAAGTAAAAAAATGTTTTCAAAATACAAACGTTCAAATCACCCCCCCCCCCATTCACCCAAATTAAAATTAAAACAATTACAAGAAAAAAATACACATTTGGTATTGCCACTTTCAGAATCTCTCAATTTATCAATATATAAAAGGAATTAATGCAATCGGTAAACAACGTAGACAAAAAAAAGTAAAAACGCCAGAATTACATTTTTTGTCGCCACAAAATTGCAATAAAATGCAATAATGGGAGATCCAAAGTTTGTGTCCACACCAAAATGGCATCATTAAAATTGTCAGCTCAGCATGCAAAAAATGAAGTTCTCAACAAGCCCCAGATCAGGAAAAACGGAGATGCTATGGGTCTCAGAAAATGACGCATTTTTTTTTTATTTTTTACAAATTTTGATTTTTTTTATCACCATTTAAATAAAAAACAACCTATAAATGTTTCTTATCTATGAACTCATAATGACCTGGAGAATCATAATGGCAGGCCAGTTTTAGGATTTGATGAACATGGTAGAAAAAATATCCAAGGACATTTGTGAAATTGTACTTTTTTGCAAATTCACCGCACTTGGAAATTTCTTCCTGATTTCACGTACATGATATGGTAAAACTTATGGTCTCATTCAAAAGTACAACTCATTCCACAAAAAACAAGCCCTCATATAGCCATATTGACGGAACAATAAAAAAGTTATGGCTCTGGGAAAAAGAGGAGAAAAAAACAGAAACGCAAAAGCGAAAAAGGGCTGCATTTTGAAGGGTTAAGCTGAAAACATGATACACTACTCAACATTGGAATTGCAACCCCAATAAGGAAAAGATGTGAAATTATTGAGGATCAATAGATTGTCGATGATATACAAATGATGAAAAAATAGATAAAATACTTTTCAAAACATCTCAATTTATTCAGTGTATTGAATATGAGCGCTACGTGAAGCTATAAAGACACTTACATGCCTTGACATAGAATAAATGAGGATTGTAGTGGTTGTCTGAGAATTGCTATGCCACATTGAATACATTAGGTCACACAAATCATCAAGATCTGCTTCTAACAGCTTTTTTTTAAATTGATGACCAATAATGTCCCAAATGTGATCAATAGGAGACGCCTGAAAATGTTGAAGGCCCCATTTGGGCCATGCAGTTTGATTACAGTAGAAAAAACATCTGACCTGACATTGCTGTGTTGAAAAATGGTCCCTGGGACCCCTGGTTCCATGATCAAATCAATATAATGCTGAGCTTTTAGTGCACTTGGAATGAGGACTAGAGGGGTGTGGCTACTTTAATGCCACCACAACATCTTAATCTAGCCAATTGGATAAGATTGATGTTCCCTAGTGAAGACCTCTCCATGGTGTTGTCCACGTGGTCATTACTATGGTGTGTTAAGAAGCTGGATGGCTGACTAACTGGTTTATTTGAATAGTAAATCCAGCTCCCTTATGTGTCATAGACCATGATTAGACAGAAAGAGAAGCTTGTTTACTTATCAAATTAAGTTACTCAGTCATCTTCCTTCATATTCAACACTGATTATATCCAAAGACAGAAAAATCTTTCAAGAGTCAAGCATATGATAAGTCGATTTTTATTAGTAAGTCCAATATATTTATAATACAAAAATGATAATTTTTTTTACTGTGGAAAAGGGCAAACCATAAAATACTGCATGCAGCGCCCCAGAGACCTGGTCGTTGCAGTATGGCCCCAAGGCGAGTAGCGGTACGTCAGATGGCACTAAAGAGTTCTCCTGACCAGGTATCACCAGAACACATTACACTTCACACTCCGGCCACTAGGGGGAGCAAAAGGCTTTATTTATTGGGCCACTCCTCACACTGGTAAAACTAGGGGCTGGGGAGGAAGTTAGTCAGAAGCTGACTGGGTTGGAACCAGGCAACATCCCGTGGCAGGGGGAGTTGCAGGGAGAAGGCACAGGGGGGTCACTGTCAGGCGTGGGAACCTGGCAGGTGCCTAGCGACAGAACAGAACGTAACGGAACCGCGCCTGCACACCTTGCGGCGGTATCCTAAGGAAGAGACAAGAGGGGAAGAATATTGTGGGACAGTGTAAACGAGATCAGCACAAAGGAGAGCCAGTAAGAGTCGTGCCAAGAGAGGAAGGCAACATCTTACTGAGGCGCGTAGTCGGTGGCCGGATCACCGTAGGAGTAACTGACTTCAGGCCTTACTTCAAATTCCGCTGGACAGTTGATTATAGGTTGGCTGTCTACCTTTTACACCTACGAAGACATAGGGGGCAACATTGGGAGAGGGGCGTCTCTAGGGTCCCGGAAGACCTCCAAGCCTTCCCGTCAAACGGGTGGCGTCCTAGCCATACTATATCTGGGGGACGTTAGAAACTAGCAACATCTGGAACCAAAGAATGAGAGAGAGAGAGAGAGAGAAAGCTGTAGAGAATGAACGAAAGAGAACAGCAGTTGTGAGGACTATTCTGAATGCTCAGCTGGGTAGGACTACAACACACAGGCACTATTGGTAGGCAACGATTTCCATCTGCGAGGGAAACTCTGGATGTGCCCATCGGACCGGCCGGTCTCTGATAGCCCAGTTGAACGTGCTCTGGACTGAGTGTACTGAAGCCTTCAGTAAAAGGTAAAGAGACTGCAACCCTGTGTCCTCGTTATTGCCTGCACCTCACACCATCTCCATCCACACTACTGGGAAGCCCTGGGGATTTACTTCACCTGTGGGAAGGTATACCATCCGGCTGCTATTCCATCACCCCAGCGGACCCCGCAGCAGCGTCGGTCATCCTGACCGAACACCACAGGTGGCGTCACGAACCACTGACAAACTGTACTACCACTTTCATTGGACGCCCCTTAGCAGGGTCACGACCGGGTCCAGCCACCGTGACAACAGCAGAACCGAAGAAGAAAGGACCGGTACCAAGTGACTTGTGGCCCTGTGTCTGGGGGCGCTCCACTGCACACATTGAAGTTTATATTCCATAGTTATGCTTTATGGCCTAGATTTTATACTTAGGCACATTTCGGCGCACAGCAGAGCTTGGAAGAGCAGGAGTGCTGTTTGATTTTTCCATGCAGAATTGGCTGAAATTGAGATGTCTCGTTGGAGAGCCCCTGATGTGCCTAAACAGTGGAAACCCCCCACAAGTGACACCATTTTGGAAACTAGACCCATTAAGGAACTTATCTAGATGTGTGGTGAGCAGTTTGAACCCCCAAGTGCTTCTCAGAAATTTATAAAGTAGAGCCGTGAAAATGAAAAATCCCTTTTTTTCCTCAAAAATGATTTTTTAGCCTGCAATATTTTTATTTTCTCAAGGGTAACAGGAGACATTGGACCCCAAAATTTGTTGACCAGTTTGTCCTGAGTATGCTGATACCCCATATGTGGGGGGCCACTGTTTGGGCACACATCGGGGCTCAGAAGGGAAGGAGAACTGCTTGGAATGCAGACTTGGATGGGATGGTCTGCGGGCCTCATGTTCTATTTGCAGAGCTCCTGATGTACCTAAACAGTAAAAACCCCCACAAGTGACCCCATTTTGGAAACTAGACCCCCAAAAGAGCTTATCTACATGTATGCTGAGCACTATGAACCCCCAACTGCTTTACAGAAGTTTATAATGTAGAGCCATGAAAATAAAAAAAATCATATTTTTTCTACAAAAATGATTTTTTCACCCCCAAATTTTTACTTTCACAAGGGGAACAGGAGAAATTGGACCCCAAAATTTATTGTGCAATTTATGCTGAGTAGGCTGATACCCCATATGTGAAGGGCGACCACTGTTTGGGCGCACGGCAGAGCTCGGAAGGGAAGGAGCGCTGTTTTGGAATGCAGACTTTGATGGAATGGTCTGCGGGCATTATGTTGCGTTTGCAGATCCCCTGATGTACTTAAACAGTAGAAACCCCCCACAACTGACACCATTTTGGAAACTAGACCCCCCAAGGAACTTATCTAGATGTTTGGTGAGAACTTTGAATGCCCAAGTGCTAAACAGATGTTTATAATATAGAGTTGTGAAAATAAAAAAAAAAAAAATTTCCACAAAAAAAGATTTTAGCCCCCAAGTTTTTATTTTCACATGGGTAACAGGAGAAATTGGACCCCAAAAGTTGTTGTCTAATTCATCCCGAGTACGCTGATGCCCCATATGTGGGGGTAAACCACTGTTTAGGCGCACGGCAGAGCTCAGAAGGGAGGGAGCACCATTTGACTTTTTGAGCGCAAAATTGGCTGTCGCGTCCTTAAGGGGTTAAAGCCACCAAATGACAATATATTTACCAGAATATATGTAGAAAAAATAAATCTGCAGAACATACTGAAATAAATTCTATGTATTAAACTGACCTATGTTTTTATACTACATTTCTAATCATGCTATATAAAATAGAGTTGCTTGATAGAATGTTTTAGTGGCCAGCACTGGAAAACCAGAAAAAATGCACCATCTGAGTGAAATGACAGTCCTTGAGGAATTAAAGCAAGTACTAGCTATTGAACCCATTCTATGTCCGGGTGACGAGCATTTATATTGGTATATGGTCTCCATCCTGGTATGTGTTGCTTCCATCCTGCACCCTAATCTTGTCATGTGCTGCTACCATCTTGCGCCCTCATCCTGTCATTTGCTGCTCCCATCCTGCGCCCCCATCCTGTCATGTGCTGCTCCCATCCTGCGCCCCCGTTCTGTCATGTGCTGCTTCCATCCTGCACCACCATTCTGTAATTTGCTGCTCCCATCCATATGCCCCATACGCTGCTCCATAAACGTTTATGGCCCCCATAAGATGCTCCATAGTATATGTCTCATATGCTACTCCATTATGGTTGATGGCCCCCATAAGATGCTCCATACTATATGCCCCGTATGTTGCACCATTATGGTTGATGGCCCCCATAATATGCTCCATAGTATATGCCTCATATGCTGCTCCATTATGGTTGATGGCCCCCATAAGATGCTCCATAGTATATGTTTAGTATGCTGCACCATTATGGGTGATGGCCCCCATAAGATGCTCCATAGTATATGCCTCATATGCTGCTCCATTATGGTTGATGGCCCCCATAAGATGCTCCATAGTATATGCCTCATATGCTGCTCCATTATGGTTGATGGCCCCCATAAGATGCTCCATAGTATATGCCCCGTATACTGCTCCATAAATGTTGATGGCCCCCATAAGATGCTCCATAGTATATGCCTCATATGCTGCTCCATTATGGTTGATGGCCCCCATAAGATGCTCCATAGTATATGCCCCGTATGCTGCTCCATTATGGTTGATGGCCCCCATAAGATGCTCCATAGTATATGCCTTATATGCTGCTCCATTATGGTTGATGGCCCCCATAAGATGCTCCATAGTATATGCCTCATATGCTGCTGCATTATGGTTGATGGCCCCCATAAGATGCTCCATAGCATATGTTTCGTATGCTGCACCATTATGGGTGATGGCCCCCATAAGATGCCCCATAGTATATGCCTCATATGCTGCACCATTATGGTTGATGGCCCCCATAAGATGCTCCATAGTATATGCCTCATATGCTGCTCCATTATGGTTGATGGCCCCCACAAGATGCTCCATAGTATATGCCCCGTATACTGCTCCATAAATGTTGATGGCCCCCATAAGATGCTCCATAGTATATGCCTCATATGCTGCTCCATTATGGTTGATGGCCCCCATAAGATGCTCCATAGTATATGCCTCATATGCTGCTCCATTATGGTTGATGGCCCCCATAAGATGCTCCATAGTATATGCCCCGTATGCTGCTCCATTATGGTTGATGGCCCCCATAAGATGCTCCATAGTATATGCCCCGTATGCTGCTCCATTATGGTTGATGGCCCCCATAAGATGCTCCATAGTATATGCCTCATATGCTGCTCCATTATGGTTGATGGCCCCCATAAGATGCTCCATAGTATTATATGCCCCGTATGCTGCTGCGATATATAAAAAAAAATAACATACTCACCTATCGTCGCTGGGTGCCAAGTGCTGGGGGGCCTGAGCAGGCGGGGACACCGGCGTGCTGTGGGGGTCAGGTGCCGGAGTCGCCGCTAGCTCAGGTGTTTTGATCCGGTGACCTTGGAGCAGATCCCCAAAGGATAGACAGCCCCCACAAATATTGGCGCTGTGTCGGAGAGGAAAAAACATACACAGGCAGAAAAACAGGATTTAGCACAGGAGGCCACTCTAGCTAAATAGTACAGGATAGGACAGAGTTCTGTGCGGTCAGTATTAAGACCCTTCAAAAATATCCACAGTAGAATATACAAAAACTTCCTACATCTAACTAAAGATGTAGGAGCGTATATCTGCAACTCCAGCGAATCCTACAATCAGAGCGGGAATACAAACAAAAACAAGCACACAGCAGTGTGCCACAGACACAAAAAACCAAACACTTATCTTTGCTGAATTTGGCAGCTAGCAGGAGAAGCCAGAAAGCGATCCAACACTTCACAAGGAACATTGACAACTGGCAAGGGCTAATGAATCCTGCACACCTAAATATCTCAGTCAGAATTGTAATCAGCAGATACACCTGGCCAGGACTGCGACTCAAAGACAACTGCATTCCCACCTACAACCACTGGAGGGAACCCAAGAGCAGAATTCACAACACTCAGGCCCCCGAAACTTGCTATATTTACCTGTCCCGTTCCAGCGCTGCGCGCCGCTCCATCTTCCAGGTCCTCTGGCTGTGACTGTTCAGTCAGAGGGCGGCGCGCATTAAGCGCATCATCGCGCCCTCTGAACTGAACGTCACAGGCAGAGGACCCGGAAGACGGAGCGGCGCGCAGTGCTGGAACGGGACAGGTGAATATAGCATACTCACCCTCCTGGCACGTCCCTGCTTCTCCGTGGAGATCGCGGTGTGCATTCAGTGCTTACGCATACCGCGATCTCCTGGGCTGCGTCACTCTGTGGGGTCCAGACTGCGCCGGCGCTTGCACTTGCGCAGTCTATAAAGGCTTTGGACAGAGTGACGCTCCCAGCGTTATAATATAGATTTATAGTCAAGGAATAATTTTCATTTTATAGTCATTGGTCAGGATAATCTGATGTGTGTGCATAGTTCTATAGATTATCTGTCTGTTCTAAAGATTACCTATAATTACTATTATTGAAGATAGCTCCTATTATTCATTATTTTATGTGTGATTAGGAAGATGTGGAGCTTTTCTTGATGGGATTCAATGTGTTATTTCCTGTGTTGTGTTGACTTCTTGTGGTACATATCAACTATATAAATATATTTTGTATTGTAGTTTTCAGTATGTTTTGTGTTTTATTATCTCGTTCATCAGTAGAACGTTTACTTCTTTGATTCTTCAGGAGTTGGAGATTATTGTATGAGATGAAGAGTATTATATCAGAATAAATACTATATTAGTCTCACGGTCATCGTGTTTAAGGCAGAATAGTACAGAGATAAAGGATCTTTAAAATAAATATATAATAGAGTGCTATTTACCCAATTCATGTTTTTCTCAGAATATGGTGAATTTATAGTGATGAGTTTTTCATATTCATGAGGTGAGATCCTCATCCTGCTATTTCAATCCCTTAAATAATGTTTTATGTTGTGCATGTGAAGCAACAAACTCTCAGTCACTGGGGAAAGAGATGGAGGAAAGTGGGGTGAGCACTTCCTCACAAAAACTGTGGAAACAGCTATTGGTTGACTCTGTTTTCAATTTGCTACTGCTTCTTTTTGTGACTTTTGTGTTATTAGGACACTATCACTTACTTAATACTTTGCATATGCTTCCCATAACCATTTTGCTGCTATGAAAATGTTTGGACATTTGAAAAACATGATTAAAACCTGAATGAAAAATAAATATCTATATACCTATTATATATCAGTTAAATTCTAAACTTGCCATGTATTCAAAATCTTACCAAGTTATTTAGCAGTCATGACTAGAGATGAGCAAACTTGTTTGAAAAACGATCGCTATTCTCAAACTTGACACACAGCACATTCATATTCGTGTTCCCGAGCATTTTCCTCAAAATCTGCAAAATTCGGCCAATGTTCGGTAAATGATTGAATTTCAACTAATGCTTTTGTTAGGACTTTGGCTAAGATAGTGGTGCTGCATGATGATCTGAAGGGTGGGGGGGGGGTTGTTTGAAGAATCTCTAGTGAACAAACACCGGTTCATCCTACCCAAAGACAACTGACAACTTTTGTAACTGGACGGGCTACAGATGAGCAGATGAGACAGCAATCAGAGGTCGGAAGTTGTACCATTAGAATATATTGCAGCAGATATATATTCAGTAAATGCACATACTTGGTTGCGGCTCCTTCGGCATCAATTACTGCATCATTGTGGCATGGCATGTAGTCGATCAGCCTGTGGCATTGCTGAGGTGTTATGGACCCGTGGAAGCGCACAAGCGCGAAACGATCGTAGTCCTGTTCTTTCTCCCCGCACCGCTGATCTCTCCCAGCCGCCTCTCCTTACTATGTCCGTTGTTATGTTACGATGAATGAAGGACTTTGATTCGCAATCTACCTGGGTGAGTGCCACATTTTCCTTTTTCTCCTTGGATATTTGTTCACTGCTTTTATGCTGAGCACCACCCGAACATTGCAGACTATATACGTGCTATAGGAGTCTTGCAGTGGAATCCTCAGGCTGCGGCTACACCGCCTGCTGCGATAACACCTAGTGCCGTTCATATTTTGTGCTTTTTGATATATATATATATATATATGTATATTTTTCTTTGGATGCAGATTCTTCCCTATTTTAGAGATACATTTGTTGCAGAGACCTGTCATGTGGGAATAACTAGGCATGTTTCCTTCTATCAGGGCTCTTTCACCTGTTATATTCTGTTGGACATAACATACAGTTATGTGGATGCCACTAATATTAATTCTATAGAAACATAATAAATATACACATAGCATATATCAGTAAATTTTTCAAGGACATTAATTTGGTTACCGTTTTACCTCAATGCTTTGCAATAAAACATCAGATTTGATGTTGATCACTGATGATAACAATTTATTAAAATGTAAAAATATGAATTTTATTTTATTAAAATGTACTATCTTTCATGCATTCCATCTTTTTCTAAGAATAATGATGCAAGCAGTTATATATGTCTGGATTGCATTAGTAATTCTGAGCCTGAGACCTTAATATGTGTAGATTTAAGATTAGATTGAAAAGAAGAATGTGACAGACACTTTCAAATTGAACTATGTACAGGAGAAAATATTTAAAATAAATATAAATTCCAGGATCAGATGTGATGCTCTATTACTGAAGAAAGGCAGGAGTGTGAAACACTGAACGTGCCCAAGCATATCTTTACCCAAAGATGTTGCATACATAACAATCATAGGGTAGAAATAGTATCACTATAAAACTAGACAATGCTATTATAAATAAAGCATTGGACATTGTTGGAAATTGCTGTTGTTGCTTTATAGGACAGTGATCTAATGGTGTGGATGGGTCTGATTTATAAGGAAAATAATTGGCAAGTCCTACCGATAGCCTTTGGTGTAAGAAAAAATAACTGAAAAAAATCACTTTCTCCAGTGACATGTAAGATATCATAAAAGATATTGGCCTACAGCAAGTGTGTTACTTGATTAGCCTACATAGTATGTGTTGGAGTGCATGCTCGCAGGAAATGACTACAGTAGTCAAAGAAGAAAACGTCAGGTAGAATCCTCAAGATACTTTGTGATAGTTGGAAACTTATTTGTTATGGCAAAAAACATTACTTCCATTGCACATCTTGTTTCATTCAGTCTTTGTACATTTGGGAGCAAACCCTGTCAGCCAGTCAATAGGATTTACAATAAAGTCATATAATGCTCATCTTTGAGACAAGCTGTGTCTAAGACATTTATGGCCTTGAGTCTTTTAGTCTGACATCAATCAGAGGTTAGATATCTTACGGATTTTTATCCCGGCTAAATTACAGGCTGAGATGCTGTACAAGTATAGCCATGCAGGCTTTTTTTATTCAGTGTTATGACAACCAATATTCTTAAAAAATAAATTATATCTGTATTACATTATATGCAATATAAAAAAATGAGTACATGTATACCTTACAGATATTTTATAGGGTTATTAAAATTACAAAATAAAATACAAAATGCTGAAAAAATGCATCTCCTACTTTGCCAACATGTTATATCTATCCTGTGTATTTTGAGTATTTTCCCTTTCCTAGATAAAGTTATGTAAATGTATATTAATGGTGTAAAAAACATCTGCTCTGGGTGCTCAGAGCCACATGTCTACCTCTTGTTGGTTGCTCCCTTTCTTATTTCCTCTCCACTGTGTAATAAGCAGCAATCTTCTCCTCTCATGACTTTCTGTCCTCTATTTAAAGAAGTTGTTCATTCCCATTGTTGTTCAAAGTGTCACAGTATTTGGCTTTAGCTGTTGTGTTCTGACTAAGGTGGAAGATAAAGAGAAGACCGGCGGGGAACCTTGGAAAGGTTACAGAAGAGAAGTTGAGGAGTGGTACGTTAGGCTACGTTCACATTAGCGTTGCGCCGCCGTGCGTCGGCGACGCAACGCGCGACGCACGCTAAAACGCACGCAAACGCGCGCAAAAACGCGCGCGTTTTGCGACGCGTGCGTCGTTTTCCGACGAAAATCGGACGCACAGAAAATGCTACATGTAGCGTTTTCTTGCGTCCGACGCTAGCGTCGGAAACGACGCACGTGGCGAAAAACGCCACCAAAACGACGCACGCGTCCCCTATGTTAAACATAGGGGCGCGTCGCCGCTGCGTCGCCGCTGCGTCACCGCTGCTTCACCGGCGCAACAGCGACGCACATTGGCGGAACGCCAATGTGAACGTAGCCTAAGTCCAGTTTTTTTTATTATCATTTTTAGAGCACACTGGGGCATTTTGTTACAGGAAGAAAACCTGATAAAAATACACTAGGAGGATGTTTTTGTGCTGTAGGAGATTCTGAACATGTTTCGAGAACCTGTAGGTAAGCAGAGCGGATAGACATGATCCTGATATGTAAGGGAGTTAACACTTTCTTCCAATGAGATCAAATATTCAAATGTATTAATGATTTATGAAAAAGTGTGCTTACATATATCAATTAAAATGTAAAACAAAATATTCATGTAAATTATTGAAAACGAATTTCTCCCATGTAATGTCGTTAGATTTTATGGTTGGATTTACCAATTACTTCATTTGGCAAAATCACCACAGTCAAGTTGAACATGTATGTAATTTTTCCATGTTATTGTAGTTCAAAAGTGCCATAAATACAATATTAGACTCAACGAATATTAGACTATATGATGTAAAACACATTCAGACATTGATTGTTCTCATCTTACTAGACTTCGCACTAAATCCAGATAGGACATTTTACAACCCTTGCAATTATTTTATGGTCAGATCAAAAATCTCTTTGAAATAAGACAAGGATATTTAGGCTTTATTTTATTCAGCACGCAAATTGCTTCATTACCATTACTTTAGTTTTCTTTTACAATTCTTCGGAAAAGCAATATCTAATGACAGCATAAAACAAGTAATAATGTACAGCAGTTTTAAGCTCAGTCCGCTATTAAAATGCATAAAACATATGGTAAATATGTATACCTTTATGACCTATCTAGAAGGAAAGCATCACTTGCAAAGTTGGAGACAAGATACATAATGTACTTAGTAGTACTGTAAAATAGTTTTTGCAAAATTGAACTGTTTCTGAATATACAATGCATCCGTGTAAGCCACAATTAAGTTAAAAAGCATAGATTGTATCATTGCCCTTCCATGCTGATAACAGCAAGAATTTTAATGGCATACTGTACACTGGAGTGCATCCTCAGGCTAAAACTAGTGTGATTATGCAAATTACTTACACTATAGTGACACTGGTTTGTCAAAATGGGATTCTTATTATCAAGCCATATTAAAATGACTACTTCACGTTGTCAGTACAAATTATCCACTTATATGCAGTCTAAAAAAAAGCCTCAATGTTCTTGTATATAAATGTAGTATTTTGAAGCAATCCTGGAGTATTTATCTGTATGACTCATTGTTCTTCTTCTTATAAGCAATATATCTGCCCAGTAATGTTTCTACGGAAATCATATGAAAACAAATGTGCCCAACACCGTCTATGGGTACAGGACAAGTCACTGTCAAATGGCAGACGCGGTACTGAATAAGGTGCGCATCTCTGACTGGGGAGCACTTATAGAGAGCTGCATGCAAAGGATGTCCGTGCCAGTTCCCCCCTAGCATCACTCCCCCCTTAGTGATGCACTAATTGGAAGACCCCCAGCCGGCCAGTGGGCACTAGAGGGGAGGGGTCCTACGGCCACTCCTACAGGGGTTAAATCCAGGTGTCCGGCCAGGAACATTCTCTTTCACTCTTGGCAGGACACCTGGAAGCTTTTGTCCCTGCATCCCTGTAGTAATGTCGGACCCCCTGGTCGAGGCCCTGCGGAAAGGATTGGAACAGAGAGGTGAGCACTGGCTTCAGGCCATCCTTACCGGCGTCAGGGCTCACCTCCCTGGGCCTTCTCCCGACCCCGCTTTGTCTTTCCTCACCCCTTCGTCCCCTGGTCCCATAGGTCCGTCCTCCATTACCCCGTCGCCCTGTGGTCCCATAGGTCTGTCCACCCTCACCCCTTCGCCCCCTGGTCCCCTAGGTCTGTCCCCCAGTATACCTTCTCCCCCGGGCCACCCAGGTCTGTTCTCCCTTACCCCTCCACCCTCGGGCCCCCTCGGGCATAGCTTACCTCCAATACCTTCGGGAGCACCAGCACCCTGTGGTCCGTCGTTTGGCCCTGCCCCGATCGTTGGACAGAGGCCCCTCTCTGTGCCGGTGCCGGTAGATGGTCTGGGGGCCCCTCGAAGACGGAGGGGTAGAGCCAGGCGTCGCACCTGTCGAAGGGTGGCCAGCGTCTCCTCGCCGGCTCTTGTCCGGACTCCGGTGGGGGCGGAGGGCGGCGATGGGCAGCCGGCGCCGGCTGCTCCGTCCCGCCTGTGCAGGGCTACATCTGGCGGCGCACGGCGGCGGACGGTGTCGCCCCCTTCCCCGGCCGCTCCGGGTGGCAGGCGATCCGCCCGCTTACCCCGCGCCCCGGAGCGGCTCCAGGTCGGGGAGGGGAGGGCCTCGCCGCCTCGCAGCTGCAGGCGTCTTCCGGAGGCCTCGGACACTGCTCGGAGCACTGGGAGGCTCCGCCCAGCCACTTCCGGTCCCCGCCCAGCCACTTCCGGTCACCGCGTTGAACACAGCGCTGGCCAGTCCTCGGTTGCCTTCCCTGCGGGCACATATACGCCGCCCGCAGGGGGCAACCTGGAGGCTGGTTTTAACCCTTCACGTTCCCCAGAGCGCGCTGTTCGGTCGAACTCGACTGAACAGCGTGCTGATTTGTCACCTGGCCTGACCTCCAGCCTACCCCCGGCAGACGCAGCACTGATGCCTGTACGGGGATATCAGGGGTCAGGCCGGAGAGGTCACAGGGCGGCTGAAGAGCGCGTTGTTCGGTCCCATGGGACCGAGCAAGGCGCTCAACAGCCGCACAGCGGGAATCACGGCGACATCTCAGTAAACGCACCAAGCACAGATAAATTATCACCTCCCCCCACAGCCCAAAATCTTAATAAAAATTTTCCGTTAACCGCCGCCCCGTCAAATCCCAGCAATAGGGAGGAATACGGTTACCTCCTGACGCCCCCCCTTCCGATTAGCACTACAGGACCATCTACGGCCAATTATCCCCCTCTGTCTACTGATAGAATCCCCCCCATTACACCTCATAATAATGGTGGACGAAGGCGTAGACGCCACACGTCCTCCCAATCTTCCTCCGATAACTCCCGTCGCCATTCCCTCTACTCCTCTAATCGCCCCTCCCGTCACCGTCGTAGACGCAGCTCCCATAGGAGCCGCCGCAGATCCCGGCCACAGGATGGCTGTCATCAGCAACATCTGAGGAGTCCGAGGTATCGCTAAGTCCGGATAGGAGTCATCATGCACGTGGCAAGTCCTCTAAATCACGGGCACCCTCTAGGGCTTTCAGCCGGGGAGAACAATCCCCCGCGGCTTCCAGCCACAACAACCACCACGCAGTCGCGGAAGACAGAGCCATCAATCCGCCACTACGTGGTAGTAATCGGGCTCCAACGCACAATACTCAGGACATCGGCCAGTCCCTCGCTGTAGCGGGAGCCAGAGTTTCCCCGTCCTGCGACATCACCCCTTCGACATCTGCGGGGGTTCCTCCAGGATCGGTGTACACTCGTCCAGAGTCACACAGCGGTGAGTGTTCCAAGGATAGCGAGGAAACGTTACGCAACGGGGTTAATGTTAAGGAAATGGAGCTAACTTCAGCATTAAAGGATATAATCCTACAATTATCTCATGCAAGGGGAAATGTGGTGAACAACACAACACCACAATCCGCTAATCTACACAAAGACGCCTTCTTCTGCGGGATCAGCCCGCTAGGCGCTCATATCGATCAGGAAACGAGACAGAAAATCTGGAGCAACGATTATATTGATATATGGTCGCTGTTATCAGCGGACCAACAAACGGTTGATAGAGCTAACGAGAGGGGTTTCGATAGGGGGAGATCAAAAATCGGATTAACCATGAATAATTGGCTCCAGGCCTTCGCAGTATTGGGCTGTATTATGGGCCAGAAACATCCGGAACGCTGCTCCGAATTGTTTATATATCAGGACATGATATATAGTTCATACAAGTCGCACGGCGGTTTAGCCTGGCGATGGTACGACGAGGAGTTCCGCAGGCGTCTGGCCCTACAGCCCGATCTAGGCTGGGGGGTGAAAGCGACAGATGTGTGGTTTCGGCTGATGCTGTCCCAAAAGCAGCCCCCCTTTTCAGCTGCGACCACTAATCACTCCACAGCTGCAGGTCAGAACTCAGTGGTCGTGCGAAAACCCGGGGCCTGCTGGCTATATAACGAGGGAAACTGCCGTTTCCACACATTAAGCAAATTCAGACATGACTGCCCCGCTTGCGGGGGGGGGACACCCAGCTTCAAGGTGCACTCGTCAGGCATACAAAGGGCCTACAAGGCAGAACCCCAGTGAGCGTAACCGCGATGGCCCCCTGGCTAAAGCTCTACCCCAATAAGGAAGCGGCTCAGCAGCTGCAAGCAGGATTCTCCGACGGGTTCTTTATTCCCTTTAGGCTAACAAGAATGCCAACCCTATCAGATAACCTAAAATCGGCTCGCGAATTCCCCAAAATTCTTAGACAAAAAATTGGAAAGGAGGTAGAATTGGGTAGGGTAGCAGGCCCCTTTAAGTCGCTCCCCTTCAAAAACATTAAAATATCTCCATTAGGCATCATACCAAAAAAGGAATCCGGTAAATACCGCCTAATCCATCATTTATCTCACCCAAAGGGCGATTCGGTTAACGAGCAATTTCCCCAGAAGAAGCTTCCGTATCATACGCGTCGTTCGATAAAGCGGTAGAATTAGTATGGGCAGCCGGACCCGGCGCCCTACTAGCCAAATCCGACATAGAATCGGCATTCCGTTTACTACCCGAATGTTTCCACCTTCTGGGCTGCAAAGTGGACCAATACTATTACTTCGACATGTGCCTCCCGATGGGATGTTCTATCTCATGTCACTACTTCGAGCTATTCAGCACCTTCCTAGATTGGGTAGTTCGGTACGAAACGGGCAGTAAATCCCTAATTCACTACCTCGACAATTTCCTGTTCGTCGGCCCCAGAAATTCTAAACTCTGCTCCAATCTACTAGAAAAATTCAAATCTATCTCACTCAAATTCAGCGTGCCCTTGTCACCGGAGAAAACGGAGGGACCATGTAATGTATTGCTTTTTCTGGGCATTGAAATAGATACCAACATGATGGTGTTCCGCTTACCAGAGGATAAAATACAAAAAACCCTGCAAATGTTGAAAGGCTTCCGCGAAGTTAACAAGGTAACCCTACAGCAAATGCAGGCGGTATTGGGTCTACTGACGTTCGCCTGCCGTGTAATGCCGGTCGGCAGAGCATTCTCGTGCAGACTATCTCTGGTGACAAAAGGCGCTTCTCAGCCCGGCCATAGAAATAGGCTCACTCGTTCGCTAAAAGCAGATCTGCTGCTATGGCAGACGTTCCTACAATCGTACAACGGCCACACGTGTGTCATGGCTAGAGAGATCACAAGCAAGGAATTATGGCTGACAGTAGGGTGGAACAAAAAAGAGGGTTTCGCAGCAATCTATAAAAACCAATGGTGCAAATCTGGTTGGCCGGAGCAATGGACGACAACAAAGTGGGGGCAAGACCCAGCCCTATGGGAATTGTTTGCGGTAGTAGCAGCGATGGAGATATGGGCCGATCAGTTGAGGAACATTAACATTCGTTTCCAAACTAAAAATGTGAAAACAGCGAGGAGTCTAAATCACATGTCTTCTTCATCCTTGCCCATACTCGCTCTCTTGCGACGGCTCGCACTGATATGCCTAGAAAACAATATTTGGTGTAGAGCCACCGTGGTGGCGGAGGTCGACGAGAATATCATTAACCCATTGTTATTTTCTAATTGGCAGACTTTCAGAATCCAGCAGCCCAACGCGCAACCCCGGGGTATTCTGTGTTCACAGGCCCTGTGGGACACAGTGGCCAATCATTGATGCCCTTAATCCGGGCCTCCGTTTCGCCAGCTACCTGGCAGGTGTATGGTAAGGCTTGGGAGGAGTGGTGCTCACTAATTCAGGGTAGGCCAGTCGATAAATGCGACCGAGCACGAAGCGCGGTGACAACCGATTTCCTATTACGGATGAGGGAAGGTGGGGCGTCGGGCACCTCGGCACAACGGAAATTATCGGGGCTAGCATTTTTCTTTCAATTATTGGGTTGGGTAGACGTAACTAAGTCCTTCAGCATAAGACAAGCCATAAAAGGTTGGAAAAGGCTTCAGTCAAGCAAAGAATGTCGCCGCCCCATTTCTCTGAGACTATTGCAGGACCTGATTGCGATATCCCCGTCGGTCTGCTTATTGCAATATGAGGCGGCCCTCATATCAGCAGCTTTTGCGACCGTCTTTTTCGGAGCACTGCGTATCAGCGAATTGCTACCGCGGTCAAAAAACGCGTCGGAAGGAGGCCTAATTAATGAGGACATAGTTATATGCAGCGACGCCCTGCGCATCAGGGTTAGAAAATCCAAATGCGATCCCACCGGTAGGGGCACATGGGTCCTGGTTAACTCCACAGATGGCCCAGCTTGCCCGCTAAAAATGGTTAGAAAATACGCCAGGATAAGACACGCTGGTAGATTTTTCTTCAATCATACAGACGGGTCCCCTCTGACCAAATACCAATTCCAGGCGATGTTCAAGCTATGCTTGGAAAAAGCCGGGGCAAATCCAAAGGAGTACGGAACACATTCGTTCCGCATAGGGGCAGCCACAGAAGCAGCTAGGGCAGGAGTGTCAGAGGCCGAGGTGCAGATAATGGGTCGTTGGA
Source organism: Ranitomeya imitator (assembly GCF_032444005.1). NCBI lineage: Eukaryota > Metazoa > Chordata > Amphibia > Anura > Dendrobatidae > Ranitomeya > Ranitomeya imitator. The sequence continues at coordinate 590,871,893 of NC_091284.1, forward strand.
AGTCCGCATGCTTCGCCAGATACATAAGACCCAACTTGCTTAATTAACATGTGTTGTCTCTTACAGGGGTTGAAGTTTGGGTGGTAGGAGATTCCTACGTTTACTGGGCCGAAAAGAGGGCCAAACTGCGGCCAGGAGGAACAAATCTTTACCTCCCGGGCATAAAAGTTAACTGGAGGGGTGTCAGAGGCCTCCAGTGGAGACAGGTGTTCAAAGAGGTGGTTGGCATAGCAAGGATGGCGGAACATCCGGTGATAATGGTGGTACACGCGAATGGCAATGACCTGGGCAAACAAAAGGTGGCTGAATTGTACAAATGGGTGACAACGGATATGGAAAGGTTCAACTGTCTATTCAGGAACATAATACTGGTGTGGTCAGATATAACACCACGGGCCGTTTGGCAAGGAGTAAGAGATAAAAAAGCCATAAAGTGGACAAGGAGGAAATTCAACTCGCGGATTGGAAAATATGTGAGAGGAAGAGGCGGTATCGTGATCCGTCACCACCAGCTACAAGGGGAAAACACGCCACAATTGAGACCGGACGGAGTTCACCTAACGGACATCGGCCTCGATATTTTTCTGTCTGGATAACAGGATGGGGTTGAACAGGCCCTAACATCGAGGGGTGGGGTCGGAGTCCCGCGTAGTTAATACATGGGATCCTCCGTGGCGGAAAAAGCGGAGGAGGGCAAAGGTCGTAACCGCTCGTTGGGCCAATTCCCCTGTCGATCACGGACAGGAGCTCGGCGCGAGCCGCTCGTTACGATATGTAATTGCCCTTTCTCTGATTATTTAATTAATAAACTGTGACCGACCTGTTCAACCCACCTAGGACTGTGTGTGTTTCATTACGGGATTGATGGGAGGGGGGAAGGCACTTGTTACGACACCCAGGTCTCCACAGTCTTCACATCGACACCAAATGAGGTCAAGCTATAAAGCTGAAGTAGCCAGTAAGAACAAACTCAGATTAGTATACAATTATCAAGCAATCAAAACAACATTGATAAAAGGGCAAACTTTTCTCAGAAACCTGGGTAAAGAATAAATAAATAAAGATAAATGAAAGAAAAAAGACACATTCCCAACCATAAAAATAAAATCTGTACAATTTGGGGGACTAAAAGAAAAGTCTTTCAGTTATTCATCTGCACATTCTAAGTAGAAATACAGACTGAGGTGGACACAAATGGTTATTCTGGTTCATAATTGCTATTTTTTATGAATATTACCACTCGGCTTAATGTTTAGAAAATGTACTAATCACATTCTGTATTGAAAATGAATTCTAGAATGCATTGATATATTTCACATCACTACCTAGATACTGGCACTAGGATTCTTGAGGAAGACAAGAAACTGGTCATTATGTCTTGGCTGGGAGGGGAAACTGAAAAAACTATAGGAAACCCATTCAAACATGTGGAGATCAAATGACATGTAAATATTGCCCTTGGTCATGACCTTGGTGATGAAAGTCAACAGTGCTAGCCTAAATTCAGCTTCACTAAGTTAGTCTGTATGAAGGATTTTCATGCTATTAAATAACTATAATAATGAAAATATTTGTAACATACTTTCCTCACAAAGGGTTTGATATTATTAGTAATGTACTATTGAATTTGTGATAATGATCGTTGCAGAGGGAAAGTGTGTTATTTGCCACCAGACTGTAAACTGAACAACTGTGAGGATTGTTTTAAATGTGGCATAGGACTATACTTTTCAGCGCAATCAAAATAATAAATTCCACAGATGGTGAGCTGCATGGCTCCATGTATTTATATTAAGTAGATATTTTCTTGCCAAAAGAGAGGCTCTGATAAGGTATTTGAGTGGTGATCTGCATTAAGGGAAACACAGAGACTTTTCCATAGCGAGTCAAATGCAGCTGAAGAGATGGATGTCTCAATACTCAGCCTACAGGACTCCAGTGATGCCCATGCGTCGGAGGCGCTGATTTCCTGCAGATTGGATATTGTGACACTGCTGTCTTGCAGGCTGTTTGCTATGGAGCTGAGCCAACAACAGAGTGTGCACTGTGGTTGTGCTTATCACACAATAGATAGCTCACAGGGACACAGCATGGAGTAGACCCACCATTGAAATGAGCATCACTGATGACACCTCATTTCAAGGAGGCGGGCAGAGGCTGCGTTAGTGACACTAAGGATGCACTGGGATACTCAAAAAATCTTCAATACACAGGGAGTGAACAAGAAAACAGAATAGAAGTCTGAGATTGTTTTTTGTGACAAATTGTAATTCTTACTAGTGGTAATTGTAGGTTGTTATGATTTGCATTTATTTATAAAAAAAATCCCCAAAAATCTACACAACCAATTTATTTAGGGGCCACATTTGAAGTGACTTTGAGGGGCATATGTGACAGAAAATGCACAAAATTGAAACCATTTTAAAACCACTAAGCACAAAGTGCTCAAACCCACACTCAAGAAAAGTATTAACTCTTTAGGGGCTTCACCAAGATTAAAGCAGTATGTAAGAAAAAATGAAACTGTTACCTTTTCCCAACAAAATGTTGGTTGGGCCATAAAATTGAGCATTTTAAAAGGGTTATAGGAGAAAATGGACCATACAATTTGTTGTCCAGTTTCTCCTGAGTACACCAATATATGGTGGAAAACTACTGTTTGGGTGCATGGCAAGGCTTGAAAAGAAACAAGCACCGTTTGACTTTTTGAGCGTAAAATTGGCTATAATAGATAGCTGACAACATGTCTCATTTGCAAAGCCTCAGATGTGCCTAAACAATAAAAAAACACAAGAGAACCCATTTTGCAAACAGCACCACTCAAGGAATTTATCTAGGTGTTGGGCACCTTGAACCCATTGTTACTTCACAGAATTTGATACTGTTGAAGAGTGAAAATGGAAAATGAAAAAAATTCATTTTTCCACAAAAATGTTTCAATTTAACAAGAGTAACAGGAGAAAATTTACCCCCAAATGTGTTGTTCAATTTCTTCTGAGTAGGTAGATACCCCATGTGTGTTGGAAATCTACTTTTTGGGAACACAGTAGTGCTTGGAAGTGAAAGAACGCTATTTGACATTTGGAACGCAAAATTGACTGGAATAAATAATGGACACCATGTTGTGTTTGCAATGCCACTGCTCTGTCTAGATAGTGGAAACCCCCCACAAGAGACCACCTTTGGCAAACTACACCCCTCAAGGAAATTATCTAGAGCTGTGGTGAACACCCTGGACCCACAGTTGCTTCACATAATCTGAAAATGTTTAGCCATGAAAATGAAAACATGCAGTTTTCAGACAAAAATGTTGCTTTAGTCCCGTTTTTTTTTTCTGAGAAGTTTCTTCTAAGTATGTAGATAACCCATTTGTGGTGAAAATCTGCTGTTTGGGCACATCGTAGGGTTTGGAAAAGAAAGAGCTACATTTGAATTTGAAGCACAAAATTACCTGGTACAAACAGCGGATGTCATGTTGTGTGCAGAGCCCCTGATGTGCCCAAACATAGTAAACCCCCACAAATGACTCTATTTTAGGAAACTACAGCCCTCAAAGAGTTTATCTCGAGCTGTGGTGAGCACCTTGAACCCACATGTGCTTTACAGAGTTTGATAACACTGAGCAGTGAAAAAAAAAAAAAAAAAGTTTTAGCAAATGCAAGGCTTGGAAAGGAAGGAGCGCTGTTTGACTTTTAAAGCTCAAAATTGTCTGGAGCAAAATGCAGACACCATGGCACATATGCAGTGCCACTGTGCAATTTCTCCTGAGTATGCAGATACACCATAAGTGGTGAAAAACTACTGATTGTTTACAAGGCAAGGCTTTGAAGGGAAACAACACCATTTGTCTTTTAGAGCTGAAAATTGACTGGACTAGATATTGGATGACATGTCGCATTTGTAGAACCCATGATGCACCAAAACAGTAGACACCCTCTTCAAGTGACCTCATTTTGGAAACTATGCCCCTCAAGGAATTTATCTAAAGATGTGGGGAACACCTTGGTCTGCAGGCACCTCACAGAACATTGTAAGATTGAGCCATGAAAATTAAAAAAAATCATTTTCTCACAAAAATGTTGTGTTATCCCTAACTGTTTTATTTTAACCAGGGTAAATATGAGAAAATGAATGGTGCAATTTTTTGCACAATTTCTCCTGTATACGATGATGTCCCATGTGTGATGGGAAACTATGGCTTGGGCACACAGCCGAGTCCCAAAATGAAGGAGCAATATTTTTGAGAGCAGACTTTGATGGAATGGTCTATGGCTGCCTTGTTGATTTTGAAGAGCCCCTAGGGTGCCTAAACAGTGAAAGCCCCAAACAAGTAACACCTACTTGGAAACTACACCCCATAAGGAATTTATCTAGAGGTATGGTGACTACCTTGAACCAGTAGGAACTTTGCTAAATTTTATAACATTGAGCCATGGAAATAAAAAAAAATGTCATTTTTTCCAAAAAAGGTTGCTTTAGCCTCAAATTTTTCCTTTTACAAGGGAAAAGAGGAGAAAATGAACAGTACAATGTGTTGCACAATTTCTCCTGCATACACAAATACATCATATTTGGTCAAAAACTACTTGTGAGGCTTGTGAGGCACAGTGCAAAGCTTATAAGGGAAGGAGAGCCATATTGTAGTGCAGATTTGGATGTTATGGGTTGCAGATGCGATGACACCCTGGAATAGCCCATGAGGTGCAAAATCCTCTTTAAAAATGATGCCTTTTTACAAACTACACTTCTGAATTAATTCAGCTAAGGGTGTAATGATCATCTTGACACAATGGGTGTTTCACAGAATGCTATACCAAGAAAAATTGATTACATTTTTACCTCAAAAATGTAGTTTTAAGCTATGTGCACACGTTGCAGAATTTCCGCAGAAATTTCTGCGGCAATTCTGCAACTCCCTGCTGCGGGAAATACGCATGCAGAATTGGCATGCATATTCCAGCTAAACACTAGCGTTTTGCAAGCATAATTAGCTTGCAGAATGTTAGCATTTTCCAAGCGATCTGTAGCATCACTTGGAAAACTGATTGACAGGTTGGTCACACTTGTCAAACATAGTGTCTGACAAGTGTGACCAACTTTTTACTATTGATGCTGCCTATGCGGCATCAATAGTGAAAAGATAGAATGTTAAAAATAATTAAAAAATAAAAAATCGTGATATTCTCACCTTCCGCATTCCTCGCAGCCTTCCCGCTCCTTGCGACCTACGCGAGACCGTTACTTCATCACATGTCATTGTCGCGAGGCATTACTGCGAATGGAAGCATCGCGGGGAGTGGAAAGGCTGCGGGGGCCGCCAGAAGGTGAGAATATCACGATTTTTTTATTTTAAACCTTTTTTTACAAGTATATGGTTCCCAGAGCCTGGAGGAGAGTCTCCTCTCCTCCACTATGGGTACCAACCGCACATGATCCGCCTACTTCCGCATGGTGGGCATTGCCCCATGCGGGAAGTAAGGGGATAAATGCTTTCCTATGTGTGTGGAATCCCTGCGATTCCGCATAAAGAATACATTTCAAAAACCTGACCGGCACATCCGAACATAGACTCAGTGTGAACAGGTGCTGAACCTAGAGTCGCCAACTCGTATATAGTTAAGTAAATAAAGCAGCACACTGTAGCGCTGAAACATGCAAATATGAAACACGAAAATTGAACTGCATTACTGCACTAGAAATATGAAAAATGAGAGCGTTTAGCGCATAAAAATGGCCAATTTTATGTGTACCTGGTAGCCCCTTTACGGCATCTCTCTTATACCAGGTCCTACACGTGCCTTACCTCGCTGAGAATAAACGTCTCCATCTGAATGGGTACATGTGAAACCTCTTCCTAGACTAAAATTCTCTCTCTCTGTGGAGGGGTATTGGACCTGCTGTAATTAAAACACCTGTGGCTAGGAGGCGGAGTGCACGATCAGAAGGCTAGAGAATACATTTCAAAAACCTGACCGGCACATCCGAACATAGACTCAGTGTGAACAGGTGCTGAACCTAGAGTCGCCAACTCGTATATAGTTAAGTAAATAAGGCAGCACACTGTAGCGCTGAAACATGCAAATATGAAACACGAAAATTGAACTGCATTACTGCACTAGAAATATGAAAAATGAGAGCATTTAGCGCATAAAAATGGCCAATTTTATGTGTACCTGGTAGCCCCTTTACGGCATCTCTCTTATACCAGGTCCTACACTTGCCTTACCTCGCTGAGAATAAACGTCTCCATCTGAATGGGTACATGTGAAACCTCTTCCTAGACTAAAATTCTCTCTCTCTTCTTTATTAAAGAATAAACATGCTGCGTTTTTTTCCGGAATGCGATTCCGCAATGGGAAAAGACGCAGCATGTGCACAAAAATCTGGAATGCATTAAAATTTATGGGTTGCTTATGCAAGCTTTTTTAGCATTTTTTTCCTGTGGAAAACGGCCAAAAAGGTGCTAAAAAAAAAATCGCTAAAAATCTTGAACGTGTGCACATAACCTAAGCCACAGATTTTACATTTTTACAAGGTAAAAGTGGATGGTATAGTAACACAGTGTGGGACAGTTAGGGAAATAATTCCTTGACCCCATGTTGATTTTGTAAGTTTGCCCACTAACAACGACATGAACAGTCTATAATTTTAAGGGTAGGTTAATTTTATCATTGAGAGATAGAATATTAAAAATAAAATCCAGACAAACATATTGTATACATTATATACAGTGGGGCAAAAAAGTATTTAGTCAGTCAGCAATAGTGCAAGTTCCACCACTTAAAAAGATGAGAGGCGTCTGTAATTTACATCATAGGTAGACCTCAACTATGGGAGACAAACTGAGAAAAAAAATTCCAGAAAATCACATTGTCTGTTTTTTTAACATTTTATTTTCATATTATGGTGGAAAATAAGTATTTGGTCAGAAACAAAATTTCATCTCAATACTTTGTAATATATCCTTTGTTGGCAATGACAGAGGTCAAACGTTTTCTGTAAGTCTTCACAAGGTTGCCACACACTGTTGTTGGTATGTTGGCCCATTCCTCCATGCAGATCTCCTCTAGAGCAGTGATGTTTTTGGCTTTTCGCTTGGCAACACGGACTTTCAACTCCCTCCAAAGGTTTTCTATAGGGTTGAGATCTGGAGACTGGCTAGGCCACTCCAGGACCTTGAAATGCTTCTTACGAAGCCACTCCTTCGTTGCCCTGTCGGTGTGCTTTGGATCATTGTCATGTTGAAAGACCCAGCCACGTTTCATCTTCAATGCCCTTGCTGATGGAAGGAGGTTTGCACTCAAAATCTCACGATACATGGCCCCATTCATTCTTTCATGTACCCGGATCAGTCGTCCTGGCCCCTTTGCAGAGAAACAGCCCCAAAGCATGATGTTTCCACCACCATGCTTTACAGTAGGTATGGTGTTTGATGGATGCAACTCAGTATTCTTTTTCCTCCAAACACGACAAGTTGTGTTTCTACCAAACAGTTCCAGTTTGGTTTCATCAGACCATAGGACATTCTCCCAAAACTCCTCTGGATCATCCAAATGCTCTCTAGCAAACTTCAGACGGGCCCGGACATGTACTGGCTTAAGCATTGGGACACGTCTGGCACTGCAGGATCTGAGTCCATGGTGGCGTAGTGTGTTACTTATGGTAGGCCTTGTTACATTGGTCCCAGCTCTCTGCAGTTCATTCACTAGGTCCCCCCGCGTGGTTCTGGGATTTTTGCTCACCGTTCTTGTGATCATTCTGACCCCACGGGGTGGGATTTTGCGTGGAGCCCCAGATCGAGGGAGATTATCAGTGGTCTTGTATGTCTTCCATTTTCTAATTATTGCTCCCACTGTTGATTTCTTCACTCCAAGCTGGTTGGCTATTGCAGATTCAGTCTTCCCAGCCTGGTGCAGGGCTACAATTTTGTTTCTGGTGTCCTTTGACAGCTCTTTGGTCTTCACCATAGTGGAGTTTGGAGTCAGACTGTTTGAGGGTGTGCACAGGTGTCTTTTTATACTGATAACAAGTTTAAACAGGTGCCGTTACTACAGGTAATGAGTGGAGGAAAGAGGAGACTCTTAAAGAAGAAGTTACAGGTCTGTGAGAGCCAGAAATCTTGATTGTTTGTTTCTGACCAAATACTTATTTTCCACCATAATATGCAAAAAAAATGATAAAAAAAACAGACAATGTGATTTTCTGGATTTTTTTTCTCAGTTTGTCTCCCATAGTTGAGGTCTACCTATGATGTAAATTACAGACGCCTCTCATCTTTTTAAGTGGTGGAACTTGCACTATTGCTGACTGACTAAATACTTTTTTGCCCCACTGTAGATATATTTGCATTTTGCAGTGAGACATAAGTATTTAATCCCCTACCAACCATTAAGAGGTCTGGCTCCTAAAGACCAGTTAGACGCTGTTAATCAACTCATTACCTGCATTAAAGGCAGCTTTATAAAAGCCTTCTGTCCACAGACTCAATTAATCAGTCAGATTAAATGATTCACAGGAACAATAATAACAAAAGTAATAGAACTGCCAATCGCATAGTTACTATCAAGGAAAACATGCTCCAAAGAATAAAAAAAGAAGAAACTCCATCTATTTAAATAATTACCTTAAATTGTCTGTCATCCACTTCCTTCCGGACATCCTTGAATCCCACAATCCACCGTGCCGCACAGAAAGCATGCCAACTGCCATATTGGAATACCCAGGTGATGGGTATTCCAATATAGCAGCCACTAGTGGTACCAGTCTGTCCGTCGCTCCCCGTCTCACCTCTCTTTTGTCCGTCGCTCCCAGTCTCCCCTCTCTTCTGTCCCTCACTCCCCATTTCCCTCACTCCTCCTGCTCCTCTCCGTTGGTCCCCTCACTTTTCTCTGTCACTCCCCATCTCCCCTCGCTCCTCCTGCTCCTCTCTGTCCCTCCCCTCACTCTTTGCGGGAGCTCCCCGTCTCCCCTCACTTCCCACCAACAATCCTAGCGGCAGCGGCCATGTTGGCAGGACAGAGTGCTGATCGCCGCTCACATAGATGAGAGCAGGTGCAGCAGATGGTTCCCGGAGTGCAGAAGTGCAAGGAGCAGAGAGCGGTGGAGACGGTGAGAGGCGGGGCACCAGAGGAATACCGTATACAATGATGGCGGCCCGATGCTATTGCATCGTGAGGGTGGTGACGTGCCGATGGGGCAGGCTTTGCAACATGCCCCCATTGGCATGTCACCATCTTCCCGATGCTGTTGCATTGGGCCTCCACCTCGTGTATATATAATTTTAACCCCTTAACCCCTGGAACTTTTTTCGTTTTTCATTTTCCTTTTTCTCTCGCCTTCTTTCCAGAGCCATAACTTTTTTTTATTTTTCCATCAATATGGTCATGTGAGGGCTTATTTTTTGCGGGACAAGTTGTACTTTTGAAGAATATCATTGGTTTTACCATGTCTTGTAACAGAAAATGGGAAAAGAATTCCAAGTGCGATGAAATTGCAAAAAAAGTGCAATACCACACTAGTTTTTTGTTTGGCTTTTTTGCTAGGTTCACTAAATGCTAAAACTCACCTGCCATTATGATTGTCCAAGTCATTATGAGTTCAAAGACACCAAACATGTCTAGGTTCTATTTTGTGTAAGTGGTGAAAAAAAATTCCCAATTTGCTTAAAAAAAAGCGCAATTTTCCGATACCCGTAGTGTCTACATTTTTCATGATCTGGTTTGGGTGAGGGCTTGTTTTGGGCATGTCGAGCTGATGTTTTTAATTATGTCACTTTTGTGCAGATACATTCTTTTGATCGCCCGTTATTGCATTTTAATTCAATGTCGCGGCGACCAAAAAACGTAATTTTGGTGTTTTGATTTTTTTTCTTGCTACGCCATTTAGAAATCAGGTTAATCCTTTTTTTCTTTTTTTATTGATAGATCGGGCGATTCTGAATGCGGCAATACCAAATATGTGTAGGTTTGGTTTTATTTTTATTGTTTTATTTTGATTGGGGCGAAAGGGGGTGATTTGAACTTTTATTTATTTTTTCTTATACTTTTAAATAGAGTTGAGCGACCTTAACCTTTTTAGAGTCGAGCCGGGTTTCGCGAAACCCGACTATCTCAAAAGTCGGGTCGAGTGAAATCGGCCGATTATGACGTAAAGTCGGGATCGACCGAAACACGAAACCCAATGCAAGTCAATGGGGCAGCATAGTCGGCAGTGAGTGGGGGCCAGGAAAACACCTAGAGTGCCCATTTTAATGTCAAAACCATCCATTCTTCTTAATGAAGCTTGTCAAGCGTAATTTACCTTATAATAATTGGAAGGCATTTGAAATTGGGGGTCATTTGGCTAAAGTTGTGTGGGGTAGGGCTGGTTCAAGTAATTAGTGGGCCCAGGAAATCTGGACCACGTCACGGCAGTGGAGCAGGGAGAGGTAAGTATTTCAACTTTGCAAGTGCTGTGATCCTGAGCAAGCAGGGGGGGCCCACTTGTTGGCATTGGCACTGGCACAGGGCCCCTCAAAGTACAGCGGTGTGTTTGCACGGCGGGGGCGCCTCCTACCGGCAGCAACACTTTTGCGTACTATGAGAGGCCCTGTGCCAGTGACGTCGCCAACTAGTATTCCTCCCTCCACCTGATGAAGGAACCTGCACTTTCATCTGCACCTTCCTCTTTGTCCCCGTGTAAGGTGGTATGGTATGCGGGAAGAGCAACCTGACTTTCAGCAGGGTCACAATGTTGTTGTTTAGCATGCACGGGGAATGTTGCGTTATGGGTCAATGTACCAGCAGACTCATCTATCACTGGCTGGGCAATGGGCACGATGAAGTGGAAACACAGATATAGGCCCAAAGAAGAAAGTGGGCTAAATGCAGTTCAAAATTGGTAACACAGGAATAACCAGGGGGCATTGCAGTGGAGGACAACTGGAATGAGAGGCTGACACAGAGAGTAGGGCCAAATCAGTAAGTAGTCGAAATGCAGTTCAAAATTGGCAACCGTAGTAAACAGGCGGCACAGCTTTGTTCAGTGGAGGAGAACAGCAAGGAGTGGCAGACACCGATAGTAGGCCCCAACCCAACTAGTAGGCCAAATGCAGTCTAACATTAACAACTACTTAACGAGAGCCTGAAAATGGAATTTCAGGACAGGAAACCAGGAGAACAGCAAGGAGTGGCAGACACCGATAGTAGGCCCCAAACCAACTAGTACGCCAAATGCAGTTGTTCCATTTAACCACAATTTAATGAGAGCCTGAAGATAGAAGCTCAGGAAAGGCAACCTGGGGAACACCTTGGAGTGTAACACACCATCTCTCTCCACCCCATACCCATTTTGTAGGCCTAATGCAGTGTACTTTTCTACAACTACTAAACGAGAGTCGGAAGACCGAAGCAATGGCAAGGAAACCTGGGGAACACCTTGGAGTGTAACACACCATCTCTCTCCACCCCATACCCAATTTGTAGGCCTAATGCAGTGTAGTTTCCAAGAACTACTAAACGAGAGCCGGAAGATCGAAGCTCAGGAAAGGCAACCTGGGGAACACCTTGGAGTGTAACACACCCTCTCTCTACACCCCATACCCAATTTGAAGGCCTAATGCAGTGTAGTTTCCAAGAACTACTAAACGAGAGCCGGAAGATCGAAGCTCAGGAAAGGCAACCTGGGGAACACCTTGGAGTGTAACACACCCTCTCGCTACACCCCATACCCAATTTGAAGGCCTAATGCAGCGTAGTTTCCAACAACTACTAAACGAGAGCCGGAAGATCGAAGCTCAGGAAAGGCAACCTGGGGAACACCTTGGAGTGTAACAAACCCTCTCTCTACACTCCATACCCAATTTGTAGGCCTAATGCAGCGTAGTTTCCGACAACTACTAAACGAGAGCAGGAAGATCGAAGCTCAGGAAAGGCAACCTGGGGAACACCTTGGAGTGTAACACACCCTCTCTCTACACCCCATACCCAATTTGAAGGCCTAATGCAGTGTAGTTTCCAAGAACTACTAAACGAGAGCCGGAAGATCGAAGCTCAGGAAAGGCAACCTGGGGAACACCTTGGAGTGGAACACACCATCTCTCTACACCCCATACCCAATTTGAAGGCCTAATGCAGCGTAGTTTCCAACAACTACTAAACGAGAGCCGGAAGATCGAAGCTCAGGAAAGGCAACCTTGGAGTGTAACACAACGTCTCTCTACACCACGGAAGGGCTGATTCTTAGGAAGGAAGGCTGTTGGAAATAAGCATTGCGCGTCCGAGGGTGATTATATTCTTATTAGGTATATACTCACCCTCGGACGCGCCCTGCTTCTTTATTTGGAATGAATGTTTATTTGCAATGTGGTGTTGACTTTCTCTATTATTTTGGTAATTAATGATTTTATTATTTTCATTGTTTTGCATCTTCTCGGCAATAATATAAAGAAGACGCGACAGGACAACACTCGGTGGATGCCATATGTGTGTTTTCAATTTAAAAAACCTTTCAGTTAACTACTTGCAGGAGAAAGTAATTGTAGCTGGTGGCCATTTTTAGTACTGTACCAGATTTTAGTTGTGTGTTTGTTTTTAATGTTAAAATGTCTGCATTTGATATCTCTCCAGTATTTACTTTTTTGTAGGAGTCACCGCAGACAGGCATCGAAGGCCTAAAATAATAACACATGGCTGCAGGCAATTTTAAATTGGTCCAGGGGTACACGGGCAGCAGTGGTGTGGTCAGTGGAGGCCTAGTGGAAGGAGTGACCGCAGACAGGCATCGAAGGCCTAAAATAATAACACATGGCTGTAGGCAATTTTAAATTGGTTCCAGGGGTACACGGGCAGCAGTGCCCTGGTCAGTGTAGTAGTAGTTGAAAGAATGGACCGCAGACAGGCATCGAAGGCCTAAAATAAAAAAATTGGGCTGGCTGTAGGCAATTTTAAATTGGTTCCAGGGGTACACGGGCAGCAGTGGTGTGGTCAGTGGAGGCCTAGTGGAAGGAGTGACCGCAGACAGGCATCGAAGGCCTAAAATAATAACACATGGCTGTAGGCAATTTTAAATTGGTTCCAGGGGTACACGGGCAGCAGTGGTGTGGTCAGTGGAGGCCTAGTGGAAGGAGTCACCGCAGACAGGCATCGAAGGCCTAAAATAATAACACATGGCTGCAGGCAATTTTAAATTGGTCCAGGGGTACACGGGCAGCAGTGGTGTGGTCAGTGGAGGCCTAGTGGAAGGAGTGACCGCAGACAGGCATCGAAGGCCTAAAATAATAACACATGGCTGTAGGCAATTTTAAATTGGTTCCAGGGGTACATGGGCAGCAGTGCCCTGGTCAGTGTAGTAGTAGTTGAAAGAATGGACCGCAGACAGGCATCGAAGGCCTAAAATAAAAAAATTGGGCTGGCTGTAGGCAATTTTAAATTGGTTCCAGGGGTACACGGGCAGCAGTGGTGTGGTCAGTGGAGGCCTAGTGGAAGGAGTGACCGCAGACAGGCATCGAAGGCCTAAAATAATAACACATGGCTGTAGGCAATTTTAAATTGGTTCCAGGGGTACACGGGCAGCAGTGACCTGGTCAGTGTAGTAGTAGTTGAAAGAATGGACCGCAGACAGGCATCGAAGGCCTAAAATAAAAAAATTGGGCTGGCTGTAGGCAATTTTAAATTGGTTCCAGGGGTACACGGGCAGCAGTGGTGTGGTCAGTGGAGGCCTAGTGGAAGGAGTGACCGCAGACAGGCATCGAAGGCCTAAAATAATAACACATGGCTGTAGGCAATTTTAAATTGGTTCCAGGGGTACACGGGCAGCAGTGACCTGGTCAGTGTAGTAGTAGTTGAAAGAATGGACCGCAGACAGGCATCGAAGGCCTAAAATAAAAAAATTGGGCTGGCTGTAGGCAATTTTAAATTGGTTCCAGGGGTACACGGGCAGCAGTGGTGTGGTCAGTGGAGGCCTAGTGGAAGGAGTGACCGCAGACAGGCATCGAAGGCCTAAAATAATAACACATGGCTGTAGGCAATTTTAAATTGGTTCCAGGGGTACACGGGCAGCAGTGGTGTGGTCAGTGGAGGCCTAGTGGAAGGAGTGACCACAGACAGGCATCGAAGGCCTAACATAACAAAAATGTCAATACAATGGTATTGTCAGTGGCAGGCATTGAAGGATGTCAGCGCATAGACTAAACATTGGTGGAGCTGTGAGATAATTTTGCAAGTGGTAGAGCACTGTTTGAGCTGGGGTGGGGGGAAACTGTCTTGTGGCCGGCGGTACAGGCCCAGGGCCCCTCATATTACAACGATGTGTCTGACGTTGGGTGCGCACCACCACCGCCAGAGACACTTTATTGTACTAGGAGGGACCCAGTGGCAGTTCCGTCGACCAAAAGCGGGCTCACCCACCTCCTCAGACAAACAGTACTCTCACGGGTGCTGTCGCCAAGTGTCGATACCACGGCCCCGTGTGGGGAGTTTGGCCATTTAGTGAGGTGTAAACATGTCGTATGCTGGACAATCAGGTGCTGAAAATTACGAGATTGGAAAAGGCATTCAGAATAGTCCACAGGCAAGACCTTTTCATAGGAAAGCTAGGTGTCAGCCGGGCAAGGTGGGGCAAAAGATTTCGAAATCCAGTTGTGGTTCATTTTAATGAAGGTTAGATCATCTACATTTTGGGTAGCCAGACGAGTCCTTTTTTCTGTTAGTATTGAACCTGCAGCACTGAATACTCTTTCTGATAGGACACTAGCTGCCGGGCAAGCAAGCTCCTGCAATGCATATTCTGCCAATTCTGGCCAGGTGTCTAATTTTGATGCCCAGTAATCAAATGGGAATGACGGTTGAGGGAGAACATCGATAAGGGATGAAAAATAGTTTGTAACCATACTGGACAAATGTTGTCTCCTGTCACTTTGAATTGATGCTGCAGTACCTGTCCTGTCTGCGGTCATAGCAAAATCACTCCACAACCTGGTCAGAAAACCCCTCTGGCCAACGCCACTTCTGATTTCTGCCCCTCTAACTCCTCTGGTCTGCTGGCCCCTGCAGCTCGTGTGAGAACGATCACGGGCGCTGTGTGCAGGGAATGCCAGAAGCAAACGGTCAACAAGAGTTGATTGTTTGGTTGCTAATATTAGTTCCAAGTTCTCATGTGGCATTATATTTTGCAATTTGCCTTTATAGCGAGGATCAAGGAGGCAGGCCAACCAGTAATCGTCATCATTCATCATTTTAGTTATGCGTGTGTCCCTTTTGAGGATACGTAAGGCATAATCCGCCATGTGGGCCAAAGTTCCAGTTCTCAAATCTGCGGTTGTGCTTGGTTGAGGGGCAGTTTCAGGCAAATCCACGTCACTTGTGTCCCTCAAAAAACCAGAACCCGGCCTTGCCTCGCCACCAATTTCCAGTGGCCCCGGAAAAGCTTCCTCATTAAAAATATAATCATCCCCATCATCCTCCTCGTCCTCCTCCTCCTCTTCGCCCGCTACCTCGTCCTGTACACTGCCCTGGCCAGACAATGGCTGACTGTCATCAAGGCTTTCCTCTTCCTCAGCTGCAGACGCCTGATCCTTTATGTGCGTCAAACTTTGCATCAGCAGACGCATTAGGGGGATGCTCATGCAGACAACGCCATAATAAGCACTAACCAGCCATGTGCATTCCTCAAAACACTGAAGGACTTGACACATGTCTTGAATCTTCGACCACTGCACACCTGACAACTCCATGTCTGCCATCCTACTGCCTGCCCGTGTATGTGTATCCTCCCACAAAAACATAACAGCCCGCCTCTGTTCACACAGTCTCTGAAGCATGTGCAGTGTTGAGTTCCACCTTGTTGCAACGTCTATGATTAGGCGATGCTGGGGAAGGTTCAAAGAACGCTGATAGGTCTGCATACGGCTGGAGTGTACGGGCGAACAGCGGATATGTGAGCAAAGTCCACGCACTTTGAGGAGCAGGTCGGATAACCCCGGATAACTTTTCAGGAAGCACTGCACCACCAGGTTTAAGGTGTGAGCCAGGCAAGGAATGTGTTTCAGTTGGGAAAGGGAGATGGCAGCCATGAAATTCCTTCCGTTATCACTCACTACCTTGCCTGCCTCAAGATCTACAGTGCCCAGCCACGACTGCGTTTCTTTCTGCAAGAACTCGGACAGAACTTCCGCGGTGTGTCTGTTGTCGCCCAAACACTTCATAGCCAATACAGCCTGCTGACGTTTGCCAGTAGCTGCCCCATAATGGGAGACCTGGTGTGCAACAGTGGCAGCTGCGGATGGAGTGGTTGTGCGACTGCGGTCTGTGGACGAGCTCTCGCTTCTGCAGGAGGACGAAGAGGAGGAGGAGGAGGGGGTGCGAACGGCTACAGCCAATTGTTTCCTAGACCGTGGGCTAGGCAGAACTGTCCCAAACTTGCTGTCCCCTGTGGACCCTGCATCCACCACATTTACCCAGTGTGCCGTGATGGACACGTAACGTCCCTGGCCA
Organism: Ranitomeya imitator; assembly: GCF_032444005.1. Lineage (NCBI taxonomy): Eukaryota > Metazoa > Chordata > Amphibia > Anura > Dendrobatidae > Ranitomeya > Ranitomeya imitator. The sequence goes on from NC_091284.1 coordinate 590,888,362, forward strand.
TGCCTACTGGTCCATGCATCTGTTGTCAGGTGCAACTTTGTGCTCACAGATTGCCTGAGTGCATGGACGATGCGCTCTTTAACATGCTGGTGGAGGGCTGGGATGGCTTTTCTGGAAAAAAAGTGTCGACTGGGTAGCTCGTAGCGTGGTACAGCGTAGTCCATCAGGGCTTTGAAAGCTTCGCTTTCAACTAACCGGTAGGGCATCATCTCTAACGAGATTAGTCTAGCTATGTGTGCGTTCAAACCCTGTGTACGCGGATGCGAGGCTAAGTACTTCCTTTTTCTAACCATAGTCTCATGTAGGGTGAGCTGGACTGGAGAGCTGGAGATCGTGGAACTAGCGGGGGTGCCGGTGGACATGGCAGACTGAGAGACGGTGGGAGATGGTATTGTTGCCACCGGTGCCCTAGATGCAGTGTTTCCTACTACGAAACTGGTGATTCCCTGACCCTGACGGCTTTGGCCTGGCAAAGAAACCTGCACAGATACTGCAGGTGGTGCGGAAAATGGTGGCCCTACACTGCCGGAAGGGATGTTGCGTTGCTGACTAGCTTCATTGGCCGAGGGTGCTACAACCTTAAGGGACGTTTGGTAGTTAGTCCAGGCTTGCAAATGCATGGTGGTTAAATGTCTATGCATGCAACTTGTATTGAGACTTTTCAGATTCTGTCCTCTGCTTAAGGTAGTTGAACATTTTTGACAGATGACTTTGCGCTGATCAATTGGATGTTTAAAAAAATGCCAGACTGCACTCTTTCTAGCATCGGATACCTTTTCAGGCATTGCAGACTGAGCTTTAACCGGATGGCCACGCTGTCCTCCAACAGGTTTTAGCTTTGCCACGCGTTTTGGGCAAGATACTGGCCCGGCAGATGGAACCTGTTGCGATGTTGATGCCTGCTGCGGCCCCTCCTCCTCCGCTTCAGAACTGCTGCCGCCTGCACCCTGTTCCCCCAATGGCTGCCAATCGGGGTCAAGAACTGGGTCATCTATTACCTCTTCTTGTAGCTCGTGTGCAACTTCGTCTGTGTCACCGTGGCGGTCGGTGGTATAGTGTTCGTGATGGGGCAACATAGTCTCATCAGGGTCTGATTCTTGATCAGCACCCTGCGATGGCAATGTTGTGGTCTGAGTCAAAGGACCAGGATAGTAGTCTGGCTGTGGCTGTGCATCAGTGCACTCCATGTCAGATTCAACTTGTAATGGGCATGGACTGTTAACTGCTTCACTTTCTAAGCCAGGGACGGTATGTGTAAAGAGCTCCATGGAGTAACCCGTTGTGTCGCCTGCTGCATTCTTCTCTGTTGTTGTTTTTGCTGAAGAGGACAAGGAAGCGACTTGTCCCTGACCGTGAACATCCACTAACGACGCGCTGCTTTGACATTTACCAGTTTCACGAGAGGAGGCTGTAGCGATTTCACTCACTCAGCTGCGACGGCTGACACTCAGGAGACGTGTTCCTTTAAAGTTCACTGGGTTTATTGCTTCATAAACCATGTGGCAAAACAACAGAAAGCAAAATAGCCTTTGGTTCAGGCAAAGGAAAACAAGTGTCCAGTTCATCCGGCTCAGTCCTGAAGCCGAACACACTCAGGAGGGTTTCACCTCCACACATATCTGCTGTGTAAAAGATTAGCCAGTCTTATATAGGACTAACCACACCCAGTAATCTATCACATGATTAGCCATGTGGTCTGACATCACCACAGGTCCTGAAACACAAACATATGGTTATATAAAACAACGCAATATTCCGGGCTACATTACAGCAACAAGGCACTTATGTGGCACATACCTCCCATCGACTACACACCCTTTAGCCATGCTACAAGGCAAAAGAGCTAGAGGCTGAGTCAGCAAGATAAGCCAAAACTTGCTCTTGCTGCTCCGGCTTTAAAAGCGGTTTTCCTACTCCCAGAAAAGGGAGCGTTCGAGGCCTTGTGTAGCCAGACGACGAACCTGGCTCCACAGCTCCAGACTTAGGTGCAATATTTTTTTTCCCACGACCAGCTGATGCTCCACCACTACCACTACCCTCATTACCAGCTGACAATGAACGCCCCCGGCCACGACCTCTTCCACCAGACTTCCTCATTGTTTTAAAAACGTTACCAAACTAACGGTATTTGTTGCTGTCACACAACTTACACGGTGAGCTATAACTTCAGTATGATTTAGCTACCCCTTTACAGGTGGGTGAGACCACAACGAAAATCAGCCACAATGTTACACACTCTGTTGTTGTTGGCAACAAATGAGATGGCACACACGCAGGACTGTCACTGAAGCGCAAATGTAAATATTTATCTCCCACTGATTTGTGTTTGTTTTTTTTAAAAGGGAGGCTTCAGAAAAAAAAAAATTTAAAAAAAATTATTTTTTACAGAAGAATTTATAAAACAAATAAAATGAAATGATTGTTTCAGGGAGAATTTAGGAAAAAAAAAAAAAAAAAAGGCTTTGTAGGGCCCACTGAGTGAGAGAGGACGCACACAGGAGTCAGGAGTGGCACACAAGCCCAGAGGCCAATATTAATCTCCCACTGATTGATGTAGTGATTTTTTCAGGTAGATTTTGGAACCCAAATCAAGCAAAAAAATTAATAGGCTTTCTATGGCCCACAATTGGGGAGAGAGAGAGAGATGGCACACCCAGGAGTCAAGACTGGCACACAAGCAGAAGGGGCAATATGAATCTCCCACAGATTTTTTTTTTTTTTTTTTTTCAGGGAGACTTGAGAGAAAAAAAAATACAAAAAAAATGATTTTTTTCAGGAATAATTTAGAAACCAAAGAAAATAAAATGATTGTTTCAGGGAGAATTTAGAAAACAAATAAAACAAAAAATAGGCTTTCTAGGGCCCACTGAGTGACAGATGACGCACACAGGAGTCAGGAGTGGCACACAAGCCCAGAGGCCAATATTAATCTCCCACTGATTGATTGATTGATTTTTTCAGGTAGAATTAGGAACCCAAATCAACCCAAAAAATAAATAGGCTTTCTATGGCCCACTATTTGTGAGAGAGATGGCACGCTCAGGACTGGCACACAAGCCCAGAGGCCAATATTAATCTCCCACTTTTTTTTTTTTTTCCAGGGAAAATTTATAAACCCAATAAAAAAAATAATAATAAATAGGCTTTCTATGGCCCACTATCTGAGAGAGAGAGATGGCACGCTTAGGACTGGCACACAAGCCCAAAGGCCAATATTAATCTCCCACTGATTGATTTATTGATTTTTTCAGGTAGAATTTAGAACCCAAATCAAGCAAAAAAATTAATAGGCTTTCTATGGCCCACTGAGTGACAGATGGCACACACAGGAGTAAGGAGTGGCACACAAGCCCTGAGGCCAATATTTTTCTCCCACTGATTGATGTTGTGATTTTTTCTGGTAGATTTTGGAACCCAAATCAAGCAAAAAAATAAATAGGCTTTCTATGGCCCACTGAGTGAGAGATGACACAGACAGAGATGGCACTCTAGCAGAAATGTCAATCTTAATCTCCCACAAAAAAAAAAAAAAAAGGAACTGTCCTTCAATTACTATCTCCCTGCCTGCAGTAATCTCAGCCAGGTATGGCAGGCAGCAATAAGGAGTGGACTGATGCACAAATTAAATAAAAAGTGTGGACAAACAAACAAGATAGCTGTGCAGAAAGGAAGGAACAAGAGGATTTGTGCTTTGAAAAAAGCAGTTGGTTTGCACAGCGGCGTACACACAGCAATGCAGCTATCAGGGAGCCTTCTAGGGCTACAGCGCTGAGGAAAAAAAAAAAAAAAAAAAAAGGAGCTTCCACTGTCCCTGCACACCGAAGGTGGTGTTGGGCAGTGGAAATCGCTACAGCACAAGCGGTTTTGTGGTTAATGGACCCTGCCTAACGCTATCCCTGCTTCTGACAAAGCGGCAGCAACCTCTCCCTAAGCTCAGATCAGCAGCAGTAACATGGCGGTCGGCGGGAACTCCCCTTTATAGCCCCTGTGACGCCGCAGACAGCAAGCCAATCACTGCAATGCCCTTCTCTAAGATGGTGGGGACCAGGACCTATGTCATCACGCTGCCCACACTCTGCGTTTACCTTCATTGGCTGAGAAATGGCGCTTTTCGCGTCATTGAAACGCGACTTTGGCGCGAAAGTCGCGTACCGCATGGCCGACCACGCACAGGGGTCGGATCGGGTTTCATGAAACTCGACTTCGCCAAAAGTCGGCGACTTTTGAAATTGTTCGACCCGTTTCGCTCAACCCTACTTTTAAACACATTTTTTTTGGCATGCTTCAATAGCCTCCATAGGAGGCTAGAAGCATGCACTACAAGATTGCCTCTGCTACATAGAGGTGAAGCACAGATCACCTCTAAGTAGCAGAAATGTAGCATTGCTACGAGCGCCAACCACAGGGTGGCGCTCATAGCAATCAGCTATCAATAACCATAGAGGTCTCAAGGAGACCTCAGGTTGTTATGGCAATACACTGATGACCCCTGATCACGTGACAGGGGCCAGCGGTGCGACCGCCTCTGGCCGCACTGCCGGCGGCGCTCGTTAAATGCCACTGTCAGAGAATCACAGCGGCATTTAACTAGTGAATGGGCATGGGCGTATCGCGATTACACTCGCTCCCATTGTGGCCACATGTCAGCTGTTTAAAACAGCTGACATGTCGCAGCTTTGAGGTGGGCTCACAGCTGGAGCCCACCTCAAAGCGGGTGATACTGCCAGCTGATGTACTATCCCGTCAGCTGGCAGAAAGGGGTTAACAAGAAAAAAAGGAGTGCTAACTTCATACTATAATGCAAAAACAGAATCAATTTATTCAAAACAATGCACATAAAATTAAACAAAACAAATTAATCAGAGGTAAACAAAGAAGGATTCATATATTCACCCTGGGAACATGATATTAAGGTGCCTATATTAATCAGATACCAGAAAACATGATCTATTCAAATATCTTAGACTATCACAATGGCTTAGCATAGGGTGAAGCAAATATAAAAGTGCATAAATTAGTATAGCTTGCCCATAATAGTATGAAAATGAACTTAAAAAAGCAGCATGTGAAACTTGCACGTATTTCTTCCATTTTCTTACTATTGCACCAACAGTTGTCTCCTCACCCAGCGACTTACTTATAGTTTTGTAGACCATTCCAGCTTTGTGCACGTCTATGATCTTGTACCTGACATCCTTATAAAGCTCTTTGGTCTTGCCCATGTGGTAGAGGTTACAGTCTGACTGACTATACAAAAAAGGTTGCACTCTATCGTGCAAAAGCATGTCTAATATGAAATATATGAAATATGAATAGCAAAATGGCTTTTGAACATTAGGAAAATATTTAAGAGACGCTTTGCACAGAATTTGATATAATCAAATAGTGTGAGCCCATCAAACAATCGATTGGTTGATGGGCTCACACTATTTGATTATATCAAATTCTGTGCAAAGCGTCTCTTAAATATTTTCCTAATGTTCAAAAGCCATTTTGCTATTCATATTTCATATATTTCATATTAGACATGCTTTTGCACGATAGAGTGCAACCTTTTTTGTATATTTATGTATGGAGGTAGCTGCTCCTGGTATGCACCTATTCACACTAGTTTGGATGTGCGAGTCTTTCTTCTGTCATTTCTATGTTAGCTGACTGACTGCGCACTCCTCCCATCACCATGTGGTTTTTAATTACATCTCATCGCACTTGGTCCCGGTCAACCCATATATAGGCTTTGCTGAACAGAGGTGTCCACATTCACCCAGGCATACAGACATTGGCCTTCGGTAAGTGTTCACATTTGGACAGGGAGATCAGGGACCCATCAGTTTTATGAGACCACCTTGACGATTGGTTGATGGGCTCACACTATTTGATTATATCAAATTCTGTGCAAAGCGTCTCTTAAATATTTTCCTAATGTTCAAAAGCCATTTTGCTATTCATATTTCATATATTTCATATTAGACATGCTTTTGCACGATAGAGTGCAACCTTTTTTGTATATTTATGTATGGAGGTAGCTGCTCCTGGTATGCACCTATTCACACTAGTTTGGATGTGCGAGTCTTTTTTCTGTCATTTCTATGTTAGCTGACTGACTGCGCACTCCTCCCATCACCATGTGGTTTTTAATTACATCTCATCACACTTGGTCCCGGTCAACCCATATGTAGGCTTTGCTGAACAGAGGTGTCCACATTCACCCAGGCATACAGACATTGGCCTTCGGTAAGTGTTCACATTTGGACAGGGAGATCAGGGACCCATCAGTTTTATGAGACCACCTTGACGATTGGTTGATGGGCTCACACTATTTGATTATATCAAATTCTGTGCAAAGCGTCTCTTAAATATTTTCCTAATGTTCAAAAGCCATTTTGCTATTCATATTTCATATATTTCATATTAGACATGCTTTTGCACGATAGAGTGCAACCTTTTTTGTATATTTATGTATGGAGGTAGCTGCTCCTGGTATGCACCTATTCACACTAGTTTGGATGTGCGAGTCTTTTTTTCTGTCATTTCTATGTTAGCTGACTGACTGCGCACTCCTCCCATCACCATGTGGTTTTTAATTACATCTCATCACACTTGGTCCCGGTCAACCCATATGTAGGCTTTGCTGAACAGAGGTGTCCACATTCACCCAGGCATACAGACATTGGCCTTCGGTAAGTGTTCACATTTGGACAGGGAGATCAGGGACCCATCAGTTTTATGAGACCACCTTGACGATTGGTTGATGGGCTCACACTATTTGATTATATCAAATTCTGTGCAAAGCGTCTCTTAAATATTTTCCTAATGTTCAAAAGCCATTTTGCTATTCATATTTCATATATTTCATATTAGACATGCTTTTGCACGATAGAGTGCAACCTTTTTTGTATATTTATGTATGGAGGTAGCTGCTCCTGGTATGCACCTATTCACACTAGTTTGGATGTGCGAGTCTTTTTTCTGTCACAGTCTGACTGACTGAGTCTGTGGACAGGAGTTCTTTATAAAGGTGACTATGTAAGGCAGCTGTCTTTAATGCAGGTAACAAATTGATTAGGAGCGTCTAACTGGTCTGTAGGAGCCAGAACTCTTAAAGGGACTCTGTCACCTGAATTTGGAGGGAACAATCTTCAGCCATAGGGGCGGGGTTTTCGGTTGTTTGATTCTCCCTTTCCTTACCCGCTGGCTGCATGCTGGCTGCAATATTGGATTGAAGTTCATTCTCTGTCCTCCAGAGTACATGCCTGCACAACGCAATCTTGCCTTGCGCAGGTGTGTACTATGGAGGACAGAGAATGAACTTCAATCCAATATTGCAGCCAGCATGCAGCCAGCGGGTAAGGAAAGGGAGAATCAAACACCCGAAAACCCCGCCCCTGTGGCTGAAGATTGTTCCCTCCAAATTCAGGTGACAGAGTCCCTTTAATGGTAGGGGATCAAATACTTATTTCTCACTGCAAAATGCAAATAAATTTATATAATTTATACAATATGATTTTCTGGATTTTATTTTTGATATTCTATCTCTCAATGTTAAAATAAACCTACCCTTTAAATTATAGAATTAATTTTGACACATTTTTCACAGCTTTAATATCTCTTTAACAGTAAGAAAATGGAAGAAGCCAGGAGCCATTTGGTGAGCTGCATTTCTTGCTACATGTTCACAGACTTACCAGTGTAAAAGCCAAACTTCACATGCCAGAAATGCAAGCTTGTGTCCCTGTTTGAGGAAAAGTTGCAAAATCTAGAATCTGGATCACGGAGTGAATTACCTACTGTATATAATGGACTGCTTGCTAGAGATGGGGTGCACCTTACGAAGACTGGAAAACATGTATTTGGAAGTTGCCTTGCTACACTCACATGGAGAGATTTAAACTAGAACAATGTGGGAGGGGAAGCAAAAGGCCACAAAAAGCCATACACCTGACAAATACTATTGAGAACTCTACTATTAGAAGTGAAAAGGAAGAACAAAACCAAAAAACTAAATAATATAAATAATGGAGGAAGAGAAACCAATCACAAACTAAAATGTTTCTATACAAATGCACAAAGCATGGGCAACAAACAAGAAGAATTGGAACTCCTAACAGGAGAAAAAATATGATGTCATTGGAATCACTGAAACTTAGTGGAACGATACACATGATTGGAATACAAGGCTAGAAGAACAACTTAGGTGTTGCATTGTATGTTAGAAAAGCGTATATCTGCACAGAGATTGAAGCTTCAGAGACGGGGAGTTCTGTGGAAACTGTTTGAGTAAGAATACAAGGAGAGACCAACGGAAGGGACACCATTGTAGGCATCTACTACAGGCCGCCTGTGCAAGCTGAAGATAAGAATGAACTCTTTATGCATCAAATGGCCAGGTTCTCCAAACAATATGACACAGAGGTCATTGGAGATTTCAACTATCCAGACATTTGTTGGAAATCTCTCTCAGGCAAAACTAACAGGTCAAGCAAATTCTTATCCTCTCTTGCTGACAACTTTATCTTCCAAAAGGAAGGGCAGAAAACAAAGGGATCTGCAACCTTGGATCTAATCCTTATAATCAGGGAGGATACGGTTGAGGAGGTAAGAGTGGCTGGGACCCTGGGGGGGCGACCATGCTATTTTAGAATTTTGAATAACTAGAGGAGGAAGACCTGTGAAGACTCAGACGTCAAGGTTAGATTTCAGAAAGGCAGATTTTAGGGGACTCAGAAAGAGAATCGGAGGGATCCTATGGCTGGACATCCTTAAGGACAGAAAAGTCCAGGAAGGATGGGAAATCTTGAAAAATCAGATTCTGAAAGCACATTCATTAACAATTCCGAAAAGAGGGAAGAATAGGAAGCATTTAAGGAAACCATGATAGATGAACACAGAACTTGAACATATGCTAAAAAGGAAGAAAGAAATGATTATCAAATGTAAAGAGGAAGGCATATCCAAAGAAGAATACAATGCTGTCTGTAGAACCTGCAGGGCACAAATCAGATTAACTAAAGCTGAAAATGAATTAAGGCTTGCAAGAGATGTCAAAAGCAATAAAAAAGGATTTTGGGGATATGTCAAAAGTACAAGAAAAGTCAAAGATGCTATAGGATTTTTACAGGATGAAAATGATGAAATGGTAAGAAAGGATGTTGAGAAGGCCTAACTTTTAAATTCCAATTTTGAATCTGTTTTCTCTCAGAAAGGAAATATAACATGAACTTATCTTCACTGTCCTATAAAAAGGAATAGAAGAATCCATAATATCTATGAACAGAAAGATAGTGAGGAAACACTTTGCTAACATAAATGAATTCAAGTCTATCAGCCCAGATGAATTAAACCCCAGAGTACTGAAGGAAATAGCAGAAAAAAAATTGAACCACTCTCCATAATCTTTAAAAATTCCTGGAGAACAAGAGAAGTCTCAGAAGACTGGAGAAGAGTAAATGTTGTTCTTATCTTCAAAAACAGGAAGAAGGTGGAACCAGGGAACTAAAGGTCAGTGAGTCTGACTTCCATACCAGGAAAGATCTTTGAACAAATTATTAAACAACATGTTTGTAAGTAGAAACATTGGAGTTTTTGGCAAAATATGTTGAAACAGATCATCAAACATATATTAACAAGCAAGATTTAAAAGATGTGATTAAAAAGGACACCAACACTGGCCACACTCAGTACTAAATGTAATACTAAAGGGCTTCAATCAACATAATATTTTAAGGACCCATTCACCTGCAATGTCCATCCACCTGCTCCCAAAGGTTAATGGCGGGAGGACATTAATCAATATAGCCCAGTGGCTGTTGTAGAATCTTCTCTGGGGATTCCACTCTCATATTGCCCCCTTAATACATATTGTCACAAAAATCAACCTATGTTAGGTTGAATTAAAGGGTCATCTACCCAGACTGAGGCATACCACTGGATGCACCCTGACGCACGTTTTGCCACTCTATAGCCTTGCTTTCTCAAGAGGAGGTATGTTAATGGTCTCCTAAGGAGCTTTTATATCCATAGTAACCGGTCATGTGTGTATCACATGACCACAAACCGCTGGGCTGTGTATACATGGTGCATGCACCCGCGGTCAGCCGCACCATACCCACATGATCCGGAACATCGCCGTACAACATTACAACATCCAAGTGGTGGCTAAATCCCCAGTCAGACGCTAGCGATGACAGAATGCCGAATGACTCTGGGCAGCAACGGATGGCAAACCAGCGCATACACACCACAATGGCAGCAGTCAGATACAAAAAACACATAACCCGATAAAGATATTGTAATATGCATGCATAAAATAAATATTACACAAATTTAATTTTTTTTTTCATGCTTTTAAGATCATAACAACAATAGATGATAATACAAGAAATATGCAAATTGCCTCTTCTGATAAAAAAAGGACTTAAACCCTATAGCGCCACCTGTTGGAAGTAGCGATCCTACAAGTCACAATCAACCCTTTTATGAGTCGTGCAATATGACTTAGGATAAAAGCCAAATCAATATCTCAATTCGCAGACACGGTGTTTTGGGCTGTTGGCCCTCGCTCGTCCGTGCGAAGCATGAGAACTGATTTGGCTAAGTGAGAGGCTCTGGACTGGGGTCTAAGGGGTATCGTTTCTCCTTATGGAGAGTGACATACCATCTCTGGCTTGTCCAGGTAAGGAGGCTTATTCGCCATGCAATGCTCTTCTGGGAACTCTATAGAGTTTAAGTCCTCTTTTTCTCAGAAGAAGCAATTTGCATATTATATTTCCCAGAAGAGCATTGCATGGCGAATAAGCCTCCTTACCTTGACAAGCCAGAGATGGTATGTCACTCTCCATAAGGAGAAACGATACCCCTTAGACCCCAATACAAGAAATGGGATTTTTTTTTCCATATCTTTGTGGTCCCATTCCACAAAAGAATGATTTCTTCATAGGGCATTCCATGGAAATAACGAGGTCAGCGATATAACAATCAGGTAAAGTCCATCATTCTGCAGAAGAGAGACTAAAATTTAAAACTATACAAGAAAAAACAATAATTAAAATCAAAATCAAAACACACAAAATCCAGTTAAAACATACAGCCAGAAGGGATTGGATGCAGGAGAAATATAAATTATATATAAATCCTTTTACAATTTATAAAAACGGCGCAAAGTTCAGAGTCATTTAGCCCAAAGGGTTTAATGGTCCCCAATGTATCGATCCACTTCAGTTCTTGCTGTACCAACAATTTTTTAACATTGCCTCCCCTTATGCCTGTGTGGACAACATCAATCTCCCTTACCATAAGTCCTCTAGGGTCACAATTGTGAGCCAACCTAAAGTTTCACAGGATTGTTTTTAATTCTGAAGGGTCCTCCACCGACCGGGCTGTGCCAATGTCCCGCACGTGCTCCCTCACTCTTACCCTTAGTTCTCTCGATGTCAACCCTATATAAACCAATGAGCAGCTACATGTGGCATAATATATCACATTAACTTTACCACAGTTGATATATTCTTTAATTTTGTAATTGCTTTTTACCATCTACCGAACAGAACGAGAAGCTGTGAAGGACATTGGCACAAGCCACACAATGACCACGAGAGAAGCATCCTTTAATTGGTTTAGTTGCTACAAATGGGCTTTTACTTGGCACTACATAATGACTTCTGATTAGGAGATCCTTCAAATTTTTTGCCCTACGGGAGGTCATAAGGGGACAGTCACTAAGATATGGTCCCAGGTAGGGTTCTGTGCTCTAAATCGGCCAATGTTTGGTCACGATGGCCCTCATGTTATCCTACTCATGATTAAACACCAAAATAAATCGGATACTTTCATCTCCCTTCTTTTTCCTCTTTTTCTGATATAACAGCATGTTACTCGGGGTAGACTTGGCTCTATTATAGCCCAATTTCACGCTCCTTTTACGAAAACCCCACTGGTCAAACTGTGTTCTCAAATCTGCAGCTTTCATTTCAAATTTTTCCTCCGTCGAGCAGATCCGCCTCATCCTCCTAATCAGAAGTCATCAGGAGTGATATCTGTAATTTGTATGTAACCCCTTCTCATGTACAGCACCATGGAATCAATGGTGCTATATAAATAAATAATAATAATAAATTTATTGAGAGGCACACGCTACTCATTTACTTCAGCAATCTTCTCACTGGTGGGTATCTTTGTGCAACTCATCAGAGACTGGAATAACATTTCAAGTGTAAAAAATTATGCCAAATCGAAGATCTTGATGGGTGTGATTTCAGGTTGCTCAAAAATGTTTTTAAACTGTTTTGTTGCTTGAGTTCTGGCATAAACATTTTGATTAATCTGGGCCTTAAATTTTTCACCATACTAGAGGTACATTGAACACCCTATTCAGCATATGTGGTTAAATTCTAGCTTAAATAAGTAAGGGAGCAATTTTTAAAGGAGTACAGCAGTCCTTTTTTTTCTGTTGCTAAATGTTATACAGCTCGCCGTATTCCAAGCAGTCATTTTGTTGTAATGATATGAAACTGTCTGCAGACCTAACACACATTAAAAAAAATATAATTTTTCTGTTGCAAAACAAGATACAGCCCGCCGTATCCCAAGTTGTCATTTTGATGGGTTGAAATTAAGCTGTATGCAGACCTCACGCACATAACAAAAAAAAATTATGCTCATAAACGTGATACAGGCCGCAATATCCCAAATTGCCATTTTGTGGCAGTTAAATTGTTGTGTGTGCAGAGCTGTTGCACATAGTAAAAAACAACATTTTGAGGGTTTTACAAATATGATATGGCAGGCTAAATCTGAATTTGAAATTGTTTTGAGCATATCTTTTAGTTTCTTTATGTGTCACCCACACAAAAAAAAATGCAATGTGACTAATGCAATTCAGCATGTCATATTTCACCTTGTAATTTACTGTGGCTGAAATTCAGCTCTTTGCAGAGCTGGTGCAGAGTTTAACCACTTTCTGCCATCGGACGGAATGGTACATCTGATGGCAGATCCCACGCTTTGATGTGGTTTCCGGCGGTGAGCCCGCATCAGAGCCCGGACGTGTCAGTTGTTTTGAACAGCTGACATGTGCCTGCAATAATAGTGGGCAAAATCGCGATCCGCCCGCACCTATTAACTAGATAAATGCCGCTGTCAAACTCTGACAGCGGCATTTAACAAGCGCTTCCAGCCATCGGGGTCATCGATGTGTCGGCATAACAACCAGATGTCTCCTGCAGACCTCAATGGTTGTTGATGCCAGATTGCTGTGAGCTCCACCCTGTGGTTGGCGCACATAGCAATGCTGTAATTCTCCTACATAGAGGCGATCTGAGAATCGCCTCTATGTAGCAGAGACAATAGAGTTGTGCCAGCTTTTAGCCTCCCATGGAGGCTATTGAAGCATGGCAAAAGTTAAAAAAATGTTTTAAAAAATATGAAAAAAATAAAAATTCAAATCACCTTCCTTTTGCCCCATTCAAAATAAAACAGTAAAAAAATCAAACCTACACATATTTGGCATCGCAGCATTCAGAATCACCTGATCTGTCAATAAAATTTAAGGATTAACCTGATCGCTACACAGCGTAGCGATAAAAAAATCAAAAATGCCAGAATTACCTTTTTTTGGTCACCACGACATTGCATTAAAATGCAATAATGGTCGATCAAAAGATAGTATCTGCACCAAAATGATAACATTGAAAGCATCAGCTCAGCATGCTAAAAATAAGTCCTCACCCAGCCCCAGATCATGAAAAATGGAGATGCTATGGGTTTCGGAAAATTTGCACAATTTTTTTTAGCAAAACTTGGAATTTTTTTTCAATACTTAGATAAATAAGAACCTAGACATATTTGGTGTCTATGAACTTGTAATGATCTGGAGAATCACAATGGCAGATCAGTTTCAGCATTTAGTGAACCTATCAAAAAAACCAAACAAAAAACAAGTGTGGGATTGCACTTTTTTTGCAATTTCACCGGACTTGGAATTTTTTTTCTTGTTTTCTAGTACATGACATGGTAAAACCAATGGTGTTGTTCAAAAGTACAACTTGTCCTGCAAAAAAATAAGCCCTCACATGACCATATTGATGGAAAAATTAAAAAATTAAGGCTCTGGGAAGGAGGGGAGCGAAATGAAAATGCAAAACCAAAAAATGCTCTGGTCATTAAGGGGTTAAAATACAATTTTTGTTGCTAATACTGTAATCCTATCACAAAATATGAGCAACATGATTGGGAAAAAGCAAGGCTTTCCTCGACATATGAGAGCCTTCTTGCTGCACTATGTACAACATGATCCCCATATAGTTATGATTAGGAATAATGCTGACTACAGGGTTGCCACTCTGTTAGATCCATGTTATAAAACCAAATTTTGCCAGATGTTTCCAGCCCTGGAAAGGGACCCACAAATGCTGAAGTATTGAAGCACGCTTTTACCAAACCTTAAGAGAGCTTTTCCCCAAGACAGCAATGAAGCACACAGTTCGCATGGCAGCTCTAGACTTCCAACCTCCTGTAGCAGCAGCAGTAGTGTAAGTGGAAGAAACAATTTCTATGAGTCCTTTGACGTTTTTTTTTAGACCAGCTCACCTCACACGCCTTGGAGGTTTTAACATTCCTGGCAGCTGGTTTTCTCCAGCGTTGCTGATGGTATCCTGACAGATGAGCACAGCTGGCTGTCCAATAAAAGTGTAGACTGCCTAACTTTCATCAATATGAACAAGTCATAGATCGCCAAGGATGTCAGTCCCAATTACACTATTTCTACGCTCTTGAAATTTAAGACAATTTTGTGGTGTCAGGCCCTCATTTTTTAAATTTGAAAACTTCTGGTTGGGTGTCCATCTGCTGGGTTGGGTGTAGTGGAAGACCTGTTGGTCCCTATTATACTATATTTACTATGGTGAAATTGAAGCCACTTTAGTATTGTCTGGCAATAATTTTGGAAATGTGAACGCTCCTAGTTGGGTGTCCATCTGCTGGATTGGGAGTAGTGGAAGACCTATCAGTCTCTATTACACTATTTCTACTGTGGTGAGATTGATGCCACTTTTGTAGTGTCTGCCAATAATTTTTGGAAAAGTGAAAACTCCTGGTTGGCTCTCCATCTGCTAGGTTAGGTGTACTGGAAGATCTGTTGGTTTCTATTATACTATTTCTACTGTGGTGAAATTGAATCCACTTTAGTATTGTCTGGCAATAATTTTGGAAATGTGAACGCTCCTAGTTGGGTGTCCATCTGCTGGATTGGGAGTAGTGGAAGACCTATCAGTCTCTATTACACTATTTCTACTGTGGTGAGATTGATGCCACTTTTGTAGTGTCTGCCAATAATTTTTGGAAAAGTGAAAACTCCTGGTTGGCTGTCCATCTGCTGGGTTAGGTGTAGTGGAAGACCTGTCGGTCTCTATTATACTATTTCTACTGTGGTGAAATTGTTGCCACTTTAGCAGTGTCAGGCAATAATTTTTGGAAATGTGAACGTTCCTAGATGGGTGTCCATCTGCTGGATTGGGCGTAGTGGAAGACCTGTCAGTCCCTATTATACTATTTCTACTCTTCTGAAATTGATGCCACTTCTATGATGTCAGGCCCACATTTTTTTTAATTTTAAAACTCCTGGTTGGGTGTCCATCTGTTGATTTAGGTGTAGTGGAACACCTGTCATTCACTATTATACTATTTCTACCATTGTGAAATTGATACCACTTATGTGGTGTCAGGCCCTCATTTTTTACATTTGAAAACTCCTGGTTGGGTGTCCATCTGCTGGATTGGGCATACTGGAAGACCAGTCAGTCCTTATTACACTATTTCTACTATTGTGAAATTGATACCACTTCTGTGATGTCAGGTCCTCATTTTTTATGTGAAAACTCCTAGTTGGGTGTTCATCTGCTGGATTGGGGCGTACTGGAAAACCTGTCAATCCCTATTATAGTATTTCTACTATGGTGAAATTTATGCCACTTTGGTGGTGTTTGCCAATCATTTTAGGAAATGTGAACGCTCCTGGTTGGGTGTCCATCTGCTTGGCTGGGTGTTGTGGAAGACCTGTCGGTCCCTATTATACCATTTCTACTGTGGTGAAATTGATGCCACTTTGGTAGTGTCTGTCAATAATTTTTGACATTGTGAAAACTCCTGGTTGGATGTCCATCTCCTGGATTGGGCATAGTGGAAGACCTGTCAGTCCCTGTAATAATATTTCTAGTCTTGAGAAATTTATGCCACTTTGGTAGTGTCTGCCAATAAGTTTTCGAAATGTGAACACTCCTGTTTGGGTGTTCATCTGCTGGGTCGAGTGTAGTGGAAGACCTGTCAGTCACTATTATACAATTTCTACTGTGGTGAATTCGATGCCACTTTGGTATTGTATGCCAATAATTTTGGGAAATTTGAATCCTTCTGTTTGGGTGCCATCTGCTGGGTTGGGTTTAGTCGAAGACCTGTTGGTCCCTATTATATTATTTATACTGTGGTGAAATTGATGGCACTTTGTTCGTGTCTGCCAATAATTTTTGAAAATATGTAGACTACTGGTTGAATCTCCTTCATGTGTGTTGTCTGTAGCAGTAGGCCTTCAAGACCATCAATATCTACACCTTCCCCAAAAAAGCAATTAATCAGGGAAAGGAGGATCCATTCAAATTAGATCATTTAAAATAACCAATATTTAAAAGTGCCCCTTTTTGAAGGAGCATATGGTGAAACGGCATCGTCGGGGTGGTGACATTTGAGCATGTTTAATTTATCTAAGATCCTAGGCACTTTATGTAAGTGTTCATAAAGATATTTATTTTCAATTTTGCTCTATTGAGTGCAATCTCCCTGCTTTAGTATAGATCTAGGTACAAAAGCCCTGGTATTGTTTGGTACATGCACATTATATATGAGGATCATCGACTGTACCTATATACATTAAAAAATGGTTTATTAGTGATATATTTAAAAACACTACTATACCTATGAGCTTATATCCACTTTGGATTGATTTGATTAGATGAATTGACTTGCACTTGTCACTTTTTCGTTAGTCTTGCTTGACTTTTATTATTGTTTTAAATATTGGAAATAAATATTGGTTATTTTAAACTATTGTAAGATTACTCTCACAGAGTGTATTGAGGGACACTTGCTTGGCATGGGATTAATGTAGTCAGGCACGATTTTTCACTAAAACATAGTCCATGCGGTTTATTAAAATGTCATAAACCGGGTTATGCACAGTTCATTATATACATTTCCTAGAAACACAACAGGTACCAACTGGTGATATTAACTTGCAGCTTTATCTTTTCACTTCATTTACGGCTTTGACTCATGGACACTAAACATGCTGGACCTCTCACTTCGCCCAGTTACCCTGGGTGTCCGTACGCAGTACAGTTCACCAATGTCCCAAGTCACATACAGTGCATATGACACTGGGTCGCAGTCTCTAAACACGCCGAACCTCACTCTGTTCAGTCACCGTGGGAGACCACATAGTTCATGGAACATCACAAGCACCAACAGTCTGTATAGGTACCTGACTGGAGTTCCTGCTCCACCTGCTGACTCCTTGTCAGTCCACTCTTCCGGGAAAGCTGCCTCACAGGAATCACCACCTTGCCTGGGCAGCATATCTTAGTCAGTCCAGACCCACTGAAGGACGGTAGCTTCCCCCACATAGACCATCCAGAATCATAGTCTTTCTGTGCGCTATTCAGGGATCTGGTACTACTACCAGAACCTCCCAACACCCCAGCATGTGCTCTTCAGGAAGCCTCCTCCCAGGTCTTCCAACACAGGTTGCCCAGTGTGCTATTTAGGATTCCTACTCCCAGGAAATCCAACACACTGGCATCTCCTCCTCACATGTGACCTGTCCAGGTGCTATTCAGAACCTCGTCCAACACCCCAGGCATATGACCTGTCCAGGTACTATTCAGGACCTCGTCCAACACCCCAGGCATATAACCTGTCCAGGTGCTATTCAGGACGTCAGTCCAACACCCCAGGCCACTAGCAAGTCGAAAGCCCCACCATGTGCTCTTCAGGACTCCTACTGTTAGGATTGGCAGAATGCACCGAATATATATATTTATTGGGAGAAGTTGGTGCGTTCGCAACCCGGGATCCACCGTGCAGGAAAGCACCTGCAGCTAGATATGGCGGTACTATTTAGCAGTATAAACAGACTCTGTTACTTCACAGAGTCTGTTAGAAAGGATAACGCTGTGCCCTGTTTGGCTCACAGAGGAACACAGCTACTTAGTAGAGCAGATGGTGGTCATGCAATCAAATACAAACATGAAACTCCACGCCGGAGGTGCCAGCATTCTAGGGGCTTATTTCAGCCGGGTCCCTGAATATACACACAAAACTCCTCGCCGGAGGTGCCAGCATTCTAGGACGTTATTTCAGCCGGGTCCCTGAATACACACACAAACATGACCACACTGGTGCTGAGCTCATGCTTAAATTGGCACTAGCGCATGGCCGTGCGGTCATGCGTACCTCTTATAGCTGCAGCAAGTACAGGGCCTTCCTAGAAGGACCAATGAGAGACTGCCACAGACATTGAACATCTTCAGGACCTTCCTAGAGGACCAATAGGGTTTGCTGCAGTACCTGAGCATGTGACCCTTGATCTCCAATGAGAGATCTTACCCTGGGCATGCTCAGAAGGGGAAAAGTAGGACTTAGTCCCAAAGACGTCTGCTTGCTGCTGACCAGTACTGGCCACAGTGGCAGAAGCTGGAAGGACAGCAGTTAGCCTTCGCACAGTGTCAGACTGAGCATGACGCTGGACCGACGCCTCCGATGAGCAGGCTCGACTGCGGCAGGAGAAGAATGGGAGACCGCGGCAGAGATGGCCCGAGATTCCCCCTGTGCAGAGGCAGGAACTCGACCCCTAACACCTACTCCCAGGAAATCCAACACAGGTTGTTCAGTGTGCTATTCAGGACTCCTACTCCCAGGAAATCCAACACACCAGCATGTGACCTGTCTAGGTGCTATTCAGGACCTGTATCCAACACCGCAGGGCACAGGTCCAAAGCCCCACCACGTGCTCTTCAGGACTCCTACTCCCAGGAAATCCAACACAGGTTGTTCAGTGTGCTATTCAGGGATCCGGTCCTACTCCCAGGACCTCCCAACACACAGGCTCTCTAGGACCTTCTACTGGAACCATACAGGAACCCACACAGGAACATGTGACTCACACCCTGGTCACATTATATACCCTTAACCACTCCCCTGGATGGGAGTGTGGATGTGTGGCTAGTTTGTCCCGCCCATCTCACACAACTAGCCTAGTAAGTCTCCCTTACAACTACACCATACATATACACACTCTTGAGGGACTACAGGTCCCAGAACAACAACATTGCATCAGACTTACCACGCAGACTCCCTCTGCGACACATATCTGCCACTCACAATTCTGCCAGTCACTGTTTCACCACCATTATCACAATAGATATGCCTCCATGCACATCCCAAGGAACATACACAGCGCCCCCTAGCAGTCACAGGGGTCACTACATCACACTATCTAATTTGAATGGATCCTCTTTTCCCTGATTAATTGTTTTCTTGGGGAGGGGTAGATATTGTATAGTTGAGGATATATTCCTATATTACACTATTATTTGACTGTGTTCATAAAACTTCAAGACCATCACCCTACACTTCATTGGAGTCAACTACCTGTGTTTCTACTATCCTTAGATTTTTCTGACAATGGTAGTCTACGAAACTGATATTTGTACCACCTGAGTGTGGCTCAGCATGTAAATAGGTTGAGCTGTTGCATGTGGTATAAGGGCTCTCAGCACAGCAGACCTACACTGTTCTCTCACCCACCTCGTCTTACTTTGATGTTCAATTGAAAGCAGTAAATGCTGGCCCAGACCATCATTCCTCATGCATGGCTGATTTCTGAAGTCCCATGTTACAATTTGCCCTGTGGGTGAATTGAGGCCACTTTCCTCATGTCTGTCCCTCATTTGATCTGTTTTGGCAGCTTTTTGATCCATTAACACTAGAACTACTGATGGAGTCATTTTGATTCCTTTCGTTTTTTATTTCTCTTCTGTGACTACATTTTTCAGAATTCCGGCTTGAAACTCGGTGACTTTTCCTCAAATATGATGTGAAAAAAGATTTTGTGAGAATAAATAATTTTGGTAAAAAATTTGCGCGTTTTTTTCAAAATTTACCAAGAACTACTGAAGGGAGTCATTTTGACTCCCTACTATATTTTGAGGTCCTTTTGTCACTAAATGTTGCTATAAAGTTTTGTGCATAATTTTTTCACTCTGTCTTATTTACCCTGATGTTCATATAGATGTAGTTCAATTTACATGTCAACTTTTCACATTTTCCTTGTGTTTTACCTGCTTGTATTACTGTGTAATGCTGAACAAAATAGCTTGTTTACTCTAGGCTCTTATCTTATGCTAATGAAGGGTGGTGTTTTTCTAAGGTCCTAGCAGGAGACAGTATTCTGGATAGTAACTTTACTTTCAGTTCAGCTGAAGAGACAAAGAGAACAGACGCAGACATACGAGCTCTGAAGACTCATACAGGTATGAATTCTTATGAAATAGTTTAGCTGTCTGTCAACTGATTCAGCCCACCTACTTTTGAAGGTGGCAGAACAGTTATTATTTCTTTTAGTTTTCATTTCTATTTTTCAGCAGGGAACTATATAGAATTATGGAATTTGTGAGGAATATGGAGAGAAGACGTTTGATAAAGCCTCAGGATATTCTGGCTACTTTGCAATCCATACCGGAGGATGAATCAGAATCCGAATTGCAGGAACATGTATTTGATTCTGACAGTGATGAAGATTTCATTCCTCAGAACATATCAAGTGAATCTGAAGACTCAGAAGGAACAAATCCAGAAGGTAAGTAGTTATGTGTATTTATTTGTTCTTCCACACACTGAGTTAGGGCCTGTGCACACTAGCAGAATTCTGGCTGAATAGCCATCTGGATATTCTTGCCGCAATACAGGCCGTACCTGCCCGCTCATGCCTGAAGCTCCGCTCCGAACCCCGGGCTGGAGCCGCTGTCAGGGACAGAGCAGCGCTTGCTTACACGCGAGCACGGCTCCGTCCCAGACAGCGGCTCCAGCCCGGGGTTCGGAGCGAAGCGTCAGGTATGAAACTCCGCTCTGTACCTGAGCGGGCAGGTACGGGCCGGATTGTGGTGAGAATATCCGGTCGGATATTCCGCCGCTAATCCAGCCAGTGTGTACGGACCCTTACAAAACAAAAATTCTAAATATTCATCAACTTTTTTCCAGATATTCCAAGCACATCAACTGGGGATCGGGCTCATGCAGTTATGTTGCCTCGTGACCATCCTCCTGGTCGTGGACAGAAAAAATCAGCAAAACGTCCCAGAAATGAAAGAACAACAGATAACGATGGCGGCGAAGGTAATGCAACAACAAACACCAGAGAAGGCGAATCTGAAGGAATACTAGTTTCAGCGGATGGTATTCAATGGAAACCTGTTGAAATTGGACAACACTTGCCTGGTAGGCGTGACAGCCAAAATATTCTTCGAGAAGCACCTGGCCCTACAGCATACGCCAGAAGAAATATCATTATCGATAGTCCTTTGAGCGCATGGCGTTTATTTTTTGATTCATATATATTGACACATATAAAGAACTGTACGCTTGCAGAAGCATGCAGGAACAATAATTTACAGTTTACTCTATCTGATGAGGAGCTAGATGCATTCATTGCGACATTCTATGCTCGTGGAATATCTGGCACGAACCGTCACTCGATTAGCAGTATTTGGTGTAATGACTGGGGAATACCGTTTTGCAAAGCGATAATGTCTAGGGACCGCTTTGTTGAAATTATGAGGTTTCTCACATTTGATGAGAAATCTACTCGATCGGAGAGACTGCAAATGGACAAGTTTGCTCTATTTTCTACTGTGTGGGACAGGTTTATTGAAAATTGTATTGCGTGTTACAAACCTGGCCCATACATAACGGTGGATGAGCAACTTTTCCCAAGCAAAACTAGGTGTCCATTCACGCAGTACATGCCTTCCAAACCAGATAAATATGGCCACAAATATTGGCTAGCTGTTGATAAGGAGAGCAAATATCTGGCAAATGGCTTCCCTTATCTAGGCAAAGATGACACACGCCGTGCTGAGGACCGTTTAGCTGACCATGTGGTAATGAAGTTATTGGACCCGTTTTTGAAAAAAGGTCGCAATGTTACAACCGATAATTATTTTACTTCATTAAAATTAGCTAAACAGCTAAAAAGCAAAGGAACAACCATCGTGGGAACACTGAATAAGGCGAGAAGTGCCTAAAGAAATAAAATCCATGAAAGAGGAATTGTACAACACTAAAGTGTTTAGAAATGAAGACAATTTTACACTTACAGTATATCAAGGAAAGCCCAACAAAAATGTTGTCATTTTGAGTTCCGTCCATCCAGATGTTGTTGTTGCGTCTGATTCCGCTAAAAAAACTCCAGAATCGGTAAAGTTTTACAATGAAACAAAATATGGAGTAGATGTAGTGGATCAGATGGCACGAAAATATACCACACGAACATCCACAAGGAGATGGCCTGTTCATGCATTTGAAAATGCCTTAGACTTTGCGGGTATAAATGCATGTATAATATTCAAGGAGATTACCCACCAAAAAATGTCACGCAAGGCATTTTTGCAAACGCTTGTGAGAGAGTTGAGTGGTCCTTATGTCACAGATAGGGAAAAGGGTTCCACGTCCCAAGTTTCTACATGTTCAGAAGTGATGGTTCAAACAAAATTTTGCCAGATCAAAGAAAAGTGCAAGAAAAATAGATCTGTCGGCAATTGTAAGACTTGTGGTAAGTCTTTGTGTGGGCAATGTACTGCCATAAATCAAAGGCAATGCCTAAAATGCGAAACACCAAATGTTTAGAAGGTGAATTCTGTGCCATATTTTCATTTTTATGCTCCTCCACCTACATTTTCTCTGCTTTTTGTTCTTCAGTTGTTGTTTATATGTGTGCACTTGAATAAAAAAAAATGTTTAAAAAACGTCTATTATAATTATTGTTATTTTCTGTAGAAAAATAAGAAAAGCAGAAAAAAAACAATCAAAAGCATTACTGTTGGATCTCACAATAATAATACATTACAAAAAATATAATTATTAATAAATAACCACAAATGAAACTCTAAAAATAAACGAAAGCAAGCAAGGAGTCAAAATGACTCCTTTCAGTAGTTCTAGGCGGGGTCACGAGTCCAGTAGTCCTAGTGTTAAAGTTGTTGTGCATGTGTTGTTTTTTTTCTCTGATTGACTTGAATGGCGTTTGGCTATGTTTGGTAAATATTCGACAAATAAATTGCTTAATATTGTAAATTCAGCGACAGTAATCTGAACCGAACATTGAAATATTCACTCAGCTCTAGTCATGGCAACCTATGAGTGCCATGTGATTAAGTTAGCAGTGCACCAATGGGAGCATGGAATGAGGTGCCCCCATGCCGGCAAGTGTTAAAGAAGAGCAGAGCCTGTAGAAGCACATCATTTCTGATAAAACTAGTCATCATCTGCCCGGGAAAGTTGTGGGCTCAGGGTGCGTCAAAGTCAGGGACACGACATATGCCATAACTGTACATCATATGTCATGAAGGGGTTAATTAATTTCCAATTTCACTTCTTTACTGTATCCAGACATTCTAATTCTATGAGTGACCTTTATTCTGTTTGCTGTTTTTGCTTCTGTTGTATTTCTATGTTTCTGATGCACTCCCTATTAGATAAAAACGATTACCGATTGAATAGGGCTTGGCATGTGCATGCATTTATTGCGTTTATTGCAGATGTTTTATCCATTTTACGCTACAGCGTGTTATTATAAAGTACGCACATGAAGCACGGCATTTTTCGAATGGCTCATTTCTCTTCCTCTTTTCCCATTTTGCTTCCTTCTCCACTGTCTGAAATTTTAATATCTTAAATCTTAATATCTCACAGCTTCCTGGAGAATTAATATATGAGATATGATATATCAATAACATAGAAATGGCTGACATGACCAGATTACTCTTAGTATATGCCAGCAGTCACAGATACGGCTTGTATAAATGTCTCTTGCGGGCTCCATTTAAGGCATTTCTTCCTTTTCTAAACATTTGTTGCTAGGTTACTGAGCATTTGATATTGACATCATTAGACTTTTTTTTTTGCTATGGCTGTTTTGAGCAAGGAACACATTTGTTCATAAGACACACTGATTCATTTCTATTTAGTAAGGACATAAATCGCCAATACTCAGATATAGCAATCACAAATCCATACTGCAATCCAATTAGTAATGCTATAATAGTTGTCATTACATGAATGTGACTTTTCTTCCATGTATTTTGCTGGAAAATAAAGCAGTTATGCTATTATTTTACAAAATGTCTTTTTTTTAGAACTTTTAATAATTATGTTCGTTTTCGAACGTCAGCAAGTCTTATGCATAAAATCTCAATAGAGCATAATACACCTGATTAGATGTCCTTTTTTTAAGCGGCCCATTATTCGTGTGAAGATTATTTTAATGCACTTAAATGAGCTGGAGTTCATGCACCCATAACCTAATTAAGCCATCGAAAATGTATTATGCACTCTAGATAAACTCTGCACTTTTTTTTTATTGCTGAGGTGCATTATTAAGTGAACTGTATTGTTAATGTGCAGTATTGAAAGTTCTCTGACAGTGCTTCTTATAACTCCCATCAATTGCTTTAGGTATGAGATAGGATATTAATATTTCAATAGGTTTTTCAATCCTCACTTCAAAAGCCATTGTAGTCTCAGCCATTTTGATCCATCCTCTGCAAACTATTACATTAATTCTTAAACTGATACATAAATGGTGTGTCGTCAATATTTTATGGTATGAAACGCGCAAATGAATTTTAGGCTCAGCTCAGATGGGATTATAGGACATAGAGGACATACAACTGATTGATAATTATGCGGAAGTGGAAAAATCAATTCCGTGTATTTATAATATCCAGCAATGTGTATGTGAATCATGTTTTATTGAGTAAAATGTAATGAATTTTCCAATGGTCTGAATAATATAATGTGGCTATCAAGTATTTGCCATAATTTCTTTTCCACAATTCATAATTTTTGAAAGAGGAAAAATATAAAACATACAAGGTAGCATGTATAAATATAATTTCAACTCTTTGAATCTCAGCCCTGTATACCTGATTTAGTTTATTAGCACGGTGGCTCAGTGGTTAGGACAACATCTGCAAAGAGTTTGTATGTTCTCTCCGTGTTTGCGTGGGTTTCCTCCGGGCACTCCGGTTTCCTCCCACATTCCAAAGACATACTGATAGGGAATTTAGATTGTGAGCCCCATCGGGGACAGTGATGATAATGTCTGTAAAGCGCTGCGGAATATGTTAGCGCGCTATAAAAGAATAAAGATTATAAAGATTAAGATTTATTACATTTGGGTCTCCCCTACTTCAAAATCCACAGAAAAGCTTGGCATACAGTATAAGGATTTAAAACATTTTATCAGCATCTTCTTCACATACATGCTGTGGTCCCTATATGATAGTTATCCCTATGCTATATGTAAAACAAATGTGTATTTATGTTTAGGGCTTCCATTTTTTCAGTAGTCAAGTGCAAAGCATTTTTTTCAAGCAAAAATGCCCCCAAAATTAACACGTTTCTTCTTTTTCCGCATGTGGATGAAAAAGCACATACAAAAGTGGTGTACTGTTGTAATCAATAAAATTCATATTCAAGAGGAATTGAAGAAGTTTTTCATTTGCATTTTGGAGCCAAATCCACTCCAAATGAGGCTCTTTGCCTTTTCGAGGTGTGGTGTAAAGCAGCAGCATGCCATTTATTTCAGTGTTTTTGCTGTGTTTTAAGCTGTTCAATTTAATGCATTAAAAATGTATAAAAAATACAACCAAAACGCGTAAAAAAAACATTTTTTTTTGCAAAAACTTTGCTTTTCCTAAGTGGAAAAAAATGAGTCACATAATTCTATCCAAGTGCATGAAAAACCAGTGTTGTTTCTTAGGATTATTTCAAGGCAAACAACTGCAGTTTAAGTCAAAATGCAGTTTAAACAAATCAAAAGTATCCATCAAGGTAGCTTAGCGTACATAAAGGGTTACCAACATATATCATATAGGGTTATATACATATACCCTAAATAAAAAAGGATATAACAAACCTCACTTTGGAAGGGAATGGCCATAAGGCAGGCTGAAGTTGGCGCTGGGATTTTATTTGGCTATTTTGTTATTCGTTCTTTTTCTATATTAAAAAAATATAGTCACTTTATTCGAATTATTCGCAGGAAATAAAAAGTAGTGAAAACCATAGTTAAGGTTAGCAATGTGATGACTGGTTACTTATTGCTAAAAGCAAAGCAACAGCAATGGCACATTAAATATTATGCAAATTGATTGTTCTAGACCTACGAGATTTAAAAAAAAATTACTCAGGACATCTTCATATAACATATCTACATGTTTGAAAAAAACTTATATCCATCTTCTGCAAACTTTCTCAATCATTTATACATTATCTTTGGCTGGATTGTTTTGCATTCACAATGCTCATTTTTGAATGCTGATAAAGGCCTTTGATTATTACTTCTTGTGACAGGCCATTCCACAGCTTTGCTATGCCAACTGTAAAAAGAACCCTTTCTTATATAGACACCTTAATCACCTTTCCCTCAAACATAATGAATGTT
This sequence comes from Ranitomeya imitator, assembly GCF_032444005.1. Lineage (NCBI taxonomy): Eukaryota > Metazoa > Chordata > Amphibia > Anura > Dendrobatidae > Ranitomeya > Ranitomeya imitator. The sequence continues at coordinate 590,915,126 of NC_091284.1, forward strand.
TAAGCCTCTTTTATGTCTTGTGTTAGTACTCCACTGAGATCTCTTTTCTAATCTCAGCTTTCCAATATTCTTTCTAAAATGTGGAATCCAAAACTAGATCACATATTCAAGATAAAGGGTTAATATTACATTGGGACCACATGATTTTCTACACATTAAAATTGTATTTACTCTTGCGTACTGCTGTTTACTGTCTTGTAATTCCTAGAAAATTTATATTCATTGTCTATGCAACAATGTCATTACTCCAGCCTGTAAATCACTCTGCACAGATCAAATTCTGACTTTTGCTTAGTTAGAGAATGTACCATTTGCAAGGAGTCATTTTTTCCTGCCCCTTACCCAGACTTTTTAGCCAAGTACATATAGTGTCCCTTAGTCTGTGATTCTGAAGCTTCAGTATAAAGCTATCAAGTGTGTTTGCAAAGTTAGAATATAAAACATCAGCTTCATGTCCAACATCCATATTTGCACATTAGTTTGGATTTGAAAAGCATTTTCCTTCACAAATTTTAAGCAAACTCCAGGAGTGAATCCGATGAATAAGAGTTACAAATTGTTAACATTTATGTGTTACTACTGGATAACCCAAAATAAGGTATGGAATTTCCACCTTAGATTTCATGGTCCCCCAAATAGTGATGGATTGGAAGTTGTTTGCAAAGGGAATGGAAGCCTAATTACAAAGGAAGGCCAGCTCGATATGCAATAAGATGGAAGATGAAATAAGTATTTAACTGGAGAATAAGCAAAAGGTCAGAACAAAGAATAAGACAAAAAGGACTGTACCAAGCAGCAAATCTAAGAGGATGCAAAAGGAGCACAAAGTGAACAGATCCAGGTCCTATCTTAGCAGGATTTAGTGAAGCACTGTATAATGTAGGAAGGCATGCATTTGAAAAGCTTATGTCTATTCTCCTTTAAATAGCTCTTCAGGTAGGACATCATCCTTGGGTCACCAGCCATAGCCGCCGAGTAAAGGCAGGCACTTACAGCGCAGAGATTCCTACAGGAGCCAGGAATGGAAAGTCAGACTACTTTGTTGTCGATAACACTCAAGTAGTGGTGGCGGCCTGGGAATCCAGGGCTGCAAATGGAATGTGCCATTAGCGAGAGCTTTTATCTAAAGAGACTTTATCTCAAATGTGAAGTATTTCCAAATTCACAGAACTCCTTTTATTAAGTTCAAATAGTGCATAAGAAATTAAAGATTTTTTTTTCAGTTGCTTACATTAAGTATCAGATGCAATGAAATTCAAATAAGCCTAGATTTTTGTTGACAAATTAAAGAAAAGGTTATAAATCACAACACAGCATTCTAAAATGATGTAAGGTAGTATAGTATGGGTATGACATTCAGCCATAAAAAACTTAGGAGATGCTTTATTAATTTCATAGAAAATTCACTCAGTGGAGAGCACAAGAAGCAGAAGAATCAATACAGGGCTTTACTCTTAAGTTTTCTTTGAGAATTTATTACAGTTGACGATCGAGCGAATCCCATGGTCCATTCACAATGAAATACTATGCCTTGATTTATGCAGTACATTCTCTAAGTTCCTTTAAATGACTATTTAAAAAAAAAGAAAATTGGGTATAGAAAATGATCACTGCATGCACTGAATTACAGGTAGAACACAATTAAGAGCTGTAAGAAAAGAAATATGCCAGAAGTTGTCTGACCTGTAATTTTTTTCTGCAGAAAATTGCCAGCTTCTAACATTTTTTTAGAGGAATTTGCTATTTGCATTAAAAAGTGATAAGGAAGTAATATTCTAACCTTTACTGTACTATACAGTAAAATAAAACCGTTCAATGCAGTACACAAATTAGGTTGCATACTGAAGGCTATATAAGGTGTAGATGCAAAAGTTGAGCTTCATATAGTATTTTTAAACCCTTGTAAATAAAAAAGTTGATTAATTTGGTTAGAAAATGTGAGTGTATATTTAAAGCAATTGAATATATACAGTTAAAATAGTCTGTATACATATGAAGCTAAAGTGTTCAAGAAGACCAGTATCTAATTGCGAACAGCATTTGCTTATGGCTCTACAATTTTACAAATGGGGAAATGAAATTTTCAGCAACAGTCTTCATAAAGAATCATATCTACAGTACAAATAAATGCAAGTATTCATAATTACGTTTACACACAAATACACATAATTAGTGATAGGCAAATCCATGGGTATTTGAGTCAAGTACCAGAATGGTACCCAAACCCGAACCTGGACCCCATTCCGATTAATGGGAGGCCTGGTCATCCCTTGTTTGCAACGCTGTCATCTGCATGACAGAGCAGCAAACATGGGCTTTGATTATCAGTAAGATCAAGTGACTAGTTGTTAGGACTGGCGGAACGCACCAAGACAGATGATAAAGGTGCGTTCACAGTCCGGGGTCCACCGTGCAGGTGAGAACCTGCTGCTAGCAATTTGCAGACAATATGGCGGTACACTAAAGTATACACGCGTGGGTTAAACCTCACCCAGCGTGAAGAAAGCGATCCTGTTAATTCACAGGACCGCAGTACCGCACTAGTGCGCGAGCAAGTGGTCAGCGGACTTAACCCCAGAAGGGATTGGAGCCCGATTAGACCCTTGCTGGCGTAACACCGCAACTGGGTGTGTAGAGAACCTTAAGAAATCAAAGTGCACAAGAGTGCGAGCGATGCCGCACTAACGGACGCCACTAACCACCCAGACTCGGGTATGGAAAGCGCAAGGCAGGCGCACGGCGCCGTACTGGCAGGCACAGCTACAGGACGCTGTGATGTGTGTTTAGTGCTGTAGGCTAAGTCGGGCGCTAGGTAGCAGCCATACACCTTCCGCGAACAGACATTCAATAGGGTAGGGGTTTCCAAGGACGACTTGCACTCACAACATACACACATAAGCAATTGTAAGACAATACTAGCGCATGGCCGTGCGGTCATGCGCAGTTTATATAGCAGCAGCACAGGAAGTGGCCACAGCACTTTTGCCCTTCTAGGACCTGCCAAGAGGACCAATGGAATGTGCTGCAGAGCCTGAGCACATGACCCTCGATCTCCAACGGGAGACCTTACGCTGGGCATGCTCAGTACATGCAGACAAGGACTTAGTCCCAGAGAAGTCCGCTTGCTGCTGACCAGCACTGACTTTAATGGCAGAGACTGGAGAAGCAGCACTAACTCTCAGAACAAAGTGAGAATGAGCAAGACGCTGGGACCGACGTCCTTGCTGAGCAGGCTCCACTGCGGCTGGACAAGAATGGGAGACCGCAGCGGAAGTGGCTCGAGATTCCCCCTGTGCAGAAGCGGGAACTCGACCCCTAACACTAGTGGCAAAATTGTTACCTCCTGTAACAGTTTAGTAGGAGAGTGCTACTCCCATCAGCCTAAGCCTACATCAGCGCCGTTGATAGGAGTATTCATCAGCCAGTGCATGTGCTAGAAAAAAAATAAATACATTTAAAAAAATACATGGGGTCTCTTCTATTTTTAATAACCAGTGCTGGCAAAACAGACAGCGGTGGGCTGAAACCCTCCGCTGTCTGCTTTATCATGGCTGGTTATCAAGAATAGAGGGGTCCCACACTGTTTTTTGAAAACCAGCCAAGCTAAAGCAGATATCTGGTGGCTGAATATTGCCCCTTCCAGCCTAAAAATAGCACTCCGCATCTGCCTCAAAAAAATCACAGCTGACATCACACCCACAGGTTAATAATGGAAAGACATCTATAAGATGCCACCTTTCCTAACTGCATAGATTGTAAAACAGATACAGTCAGAATAAAATCCTTTATTTGAAAGAAAGACACAGACTCCTTTATTTTAAATATTTTAAATAAAAATAAAACAGCACAGTTATACTCACCTTTTGCCTAATCCATTGAAGACATTGTCACCTGTAAAAAACAGAAAATAATAAACATCCATGATAATCACCATATGCTTTAATCCACCGATGCCCATGTCACCTGTAAGAAAAGAAAAATAATAAATAACCATGTCCCTCACCTGTCCGATGTGAAGATAATCCATCCTGTTCCATGACTGATCTGGATGATTTAGATAGCTGTCGTATCAGTGATGCAACTACTATCCTGACAGGAAGGGAATCACTCATGTGTCTGTGCTGCAGCTGGAAAGCTTACCAGAATTCAAAGCTTATGAACTTCATTGACCTTATGGCACCGCTCGCTGCGGGAGAACTTTCCATTACTAACCCATGGACTTGATGTCAGCAACCATAAAAAAGCTGATATCCACTCAATAATTAGTATCCCCCTTGTCGAAGCACCAAGGCAAGTGGCAAGAGCAGGGCAAAACACGAGAATTGCCACAACTAATAGTTTCGCCTTTTCTGGGATGAGGGCTGAATGCTTTTTTTAGACTGGGGTGGCGAATATCCATGACTCCTTACCAGTCGGAAAATACAGCTGTCTGCTTAGTTTGGCTGGTTATCAAAATGAGTGGGAACCCACATAGTTGTTTAAAACTATTTATTTAAATAATAAAAAAAAAATGGTGTGGTACCCCTCTATTTCTGATGACTGGCCACTATAAAGCGGACAGGTGAGGGTTTTAACCCACAGCTGTCAGTTTTGCCTGTGTTTGTTATAAAAAAAATAGAAGATATTCCATGTCATTTCTTTTTTATTTATTTATAGCAAAGGCACCAGCTGATGAATGCTCCCATTAGGGATGCCTGCTTTCACTGTGATCAGAGATAGCAGGAGTTGGCTCATGGAAGCAGTACTCTCTCTTCAGCCAACATGTGTAACCTTTTTACTGCGGGTCATAGCTGCTGTACAGTATAGATATGGGCACCTTTCTTTTGTTTCCAAATGTATATTGCCAACTTCTTTTTCATTAGTTATTGTCAATCTTTACTGTAAGAGTAAATAGACTATGGTCCTCTCTGCCACATGATATTTTAATGGTCGTTTCACTGATCATGTTCTAGAAGGACTTGGAGGCTACATGGTGGGAATAAAATAGTCTCATGTGTATTGATACAACCTCACCATTGTCTTCTAAGGTCTTCTTGAAGTGGTTGTATGCATATGTGAGTACCATGCCAATAGCCAGTGTTAGGAGTTTTTCAAACATGAACACTAGCACTTCCATTCCCAAATGGGAAATGCATTCTTATGATTGGCAAGGGTCTCTTCACTCGGACACTAGCTGATCATAAATAATCACCTTTTCGGTGGATATACGCTAAATGTGTTTTTTAGGATAATTTTTATATACTTTTTCTGTTGTTTCTACTTTACCTAGGTGTGCATACAAAAAGGTGGTTATTGTGGCACTGTTGTTGTATGAGAGAATGTATACTATTGCATACATAGCCAAAGCAGCACCAAGTTTTTACCTGTTCAGGTACTGAGCGGGTGATATATGATCTACTGTATGTCGGGGGATAATACTGGTGCACTGTTCAATCAAGGAATGTGATAACACAGATGATATAAGAAGATACCTTTATTTGAAGTCTTCAAAGCATAAACCAGTTTTTCGCATGGGAACAAAGCCTTCATCAGGTGCGCATCATCTTATGCCTGCTGTATTATCACCCTCCTTGATCATACAGTGCACCAGTATTTTCACATGACATAGCTGTGCATACCATCATGGCCAAAAGTTTTCAGACTGACACAAATTTTTGTTCTCACAAAGTTTAGTGTTTCAGTTTTTTAAATCTTTTAATCAGATGTATCTATTGTTACAGAAGTACAAAAATAAGCATTATATATGTTTTTAAACTTTTACTAACACATACATCAAGTTTATGCCATGAAACAATATTTACAGACTTGACCTTAACTTTGCAAGAGTTCTGCAATTCGCCCTGCATGCTGGATATCAGCTTATGTGCCAAATCCTGACTGATGGCAAACAGTCTAAAAATACTTAAGGAGCAAACTTATGTAAACTAAAATTTGTGTCAATTTCAAAACTTTTGTTGACGATTGTTCTATACACTTAGCTGTAACTACCATTTAATAGTCAAATAGTGACAGAGCAAATATTAGTTTTAATTAGGTATTACATTAAAAAGGGGATTGTAATTGGTGTTAGTATGCTGTATTTTATAGATTAAAAATTGTGCATTTCATGTCCCTAAACGGTTGAAAACATTTTAAATAGCTCAACTCACGATTATCTGCAAATAATTAACATTCAAATCATTGTGTTCTGATAATCCCTATAGTAAAAGTTTGTTCTCAATTAAAATAGAATCACTGACCAAAGAAGCATTAATTTATACAGATCATGAGTAAATCCAACAACAAAATAATCACACCATTTTATTTAAGCAGCATGAATATCTGTGGCCATGCATACAAAATGGAACTGCTATGCTGGGTAAAATAATATTAAAATTAGAGAAAATGTATCAACTTGAACAAGTTCCTTATTCTGCTAGAATTTCTTTATTTTTACTTTTCTCTGTTTCTTGCAAGAAATTAAGAGCCCAATATATGTTTCCTTAATACTAGACTTAAAAACAAAATTGTTGATTAATAACTTTTAATTGTTAAATATTTGTAACTGCTTTCAAAAACTTTAAACTAATAAAACATGTTTTTAATTTTATATATGATAACAGTATGCATTATTTTTATTTTTAAGCATAACTGCTCTTTCAGTAGAATAAGTTATGTGAAGAAATGAGGTATAATATTATTTCTGACCTTTATCAATTGTATCCTGCACTTTTTAGCAGTTATTCCCTAGGGTATCTGTGCTCCTATCCTCCTATAGCTTCCTCTTCATCCCTTTTTCATCTCTCACTTTTGTAGTCAACTGATGTAACCAGTTCTCTTTTTGATAACAGATTTGTAAACAGATTTTAGCAGTTGTTGAGGGCAAATAATTAGTGCATGGAATGAAAAATTAATTAATGGAGCGAGAGATATTTTGTTTTTCAATAAGATCTATTACAGCTTTATTACATCCAGGCTTGTGTAAAGTGTGGTAAGGCTACCTAAAAACACATCTGTTTAGAACAGCCTATTACATTCCAACATACTTCACTGCACCCAAAAGCACCACACATACTGGCTAGTGACTACCTCTTGCAGCCTTTATCCATTCCCATTACCTCAAAATGGCTGGACCATTATTGTAAATATATATTTTGTGTCTCCCCCTCACCTCATTGTAGATTGTAAGCTCTTACGGGCAGGGTCATCATTATCTTTGCTTTAATTATTGTATTATCTTCAACGTTATTACGTATGACTTGTATGTGAACTGTTGAATTGTAAAGCGATGTGGAATATGTTGGCACAGAATAAATAAAGATTTATTATTTTTATAAATAAAGATTTATTATTATTACTAGAGATGAAAAAATCAATTTGGTGTAAATCACATTTGCGTCAAATATTTTGAAATTCAGTGGATTGTTCACTAATTGCCAAAAATGCCTATTGCCATTTTACGTAATACAGAAGATTGCATAATTAAAAGAAGGTTCACACGACATTGGAGCCCTTTCTGGCAGGCTTCTTTTTAATGCTCTGCAGTCACTCCATCACATGTTAAACAAACACAATCAGGAAAAAAAACTATCACAATTTGTGTAAAAGTTAAGGAATGGAATCCAGTAGTTGTATTCGGCTAAATCTGATAGTGAGAGGAGGTCACAGCTCACAGCTTAGCTCTAGAGTAAAAAAGAAAATAATCTTTAAAACATTGGACAAATGCTACAGATACTGAGTGTTATACAGCTGCAGTATTGAACAATATCAGAGCTGGCATAATTTCTTGAAGAAAGGCCTCCCTGCTTTACAATTTGTATTCTTTGGAGATGATAAAGTACACACTATTGTTAGCAACATCAATTGTAGCCAAGGGAATCTGAATTACTTTTATGCTCCATTTGTTCAAAGTTTTAAATGGCGGTAATACCCTACCACAACTATGCCAGATGTTTGCAGGATGCACATCTACACTTACGCAGTTTCTTCACATCTCCTCAATCCTTGTCCCCAATACGTCAACATTTTGTATTAAATGTAACACTAGATGGCTCCGTGACAACCAAAATTGGGCAACTTAGGAAGTATCAATGCCACAAACATAATGGCTTCCCTAGTGTGTTTTGGCAAAATAACACATGATTGGTGCATGGCACACATCCTCAATTTCACAAAAATTCTAAAACGAATTCAAACAAAAATTAACATTCTTGCATAACTACAATTTTTGATAGCATCATAATAATTAGAAGTGAATGTAAGGAAAGTTTTGGTTTAATGGGTGTGAAATTCATCAATGACCCAATCGGGCAAATTTGAATTAAAAAGTCATCAATGGACACTCCCGGTCAGGAACAAGTTGCTTCCTTGTGTCCTTCACCCAAACCAAAAGTGAAGGATGCGGCAGGCGACACTACAGTTTACTCCATGGAGCTCTTTACACATACCGTGCCTGGGTTAGAAAGGGAAATTGTTAACAGCCCATTACAAGATGAATCAGACATGGAGTGCACTGATGCACAGCCAGAGCTAGATTATTATGCTGTTCCATTGACTCAGATCACTACATTGCCCTCGCAGTGTACTGAGCCAGATTCTTACCCTGCTGAGACTATGGTGCCCCGTAGCGAACTCTATAGCACCTTACATGGTGATACAGAGGAAGGTGCACATGACATTGAAGAGGAGGTGATAGATGACCCAGTTGTTGACCCAGATTGGCAGCCATTGGGGGAAGAGGGTGCCGCTGCCAGTAGCTCAGAAGCAGAGGAGGATGATCCGCAGCAACCATCTAACTCACAACAGCTTTCATCTGGCTGGCCCGTATCTGACCAAAAATGTTTGTCAAAAACACAAACAGTTTTAGGACAGCGTGGCCATCCGGTGAAAGTAGCACGGCGTGCAATGCCTGAAAAGGTGTTCCATAGTAGGAAGAGTGTAGTGTGGCAATTTTTTCACCAAGATCCGAATGATCAGTGTAAAGTTATGTGTAAGAAATGCTCAAAGACCTTTAGCAGAGGGAAGAATCTCCAAAATTTAAATACAACGTGCATGCTTAGACATTTAACCAGCATGCACTTGCAAGCCTGGACTAACTACCAAACGTCCTGTACCATTGATGCACCTGCCCAGAATGAAGGTAGTCAGCAACGCTACATTGCTTCCCTCACTGAAAGCCCACCGGTTAGGACACCACCAGCAGCATATGTGGAAGTATTGTCGCAAGGCCAAAGCTGTCAGGGAATCACAAGGTTATTGGTAGGAAACACTGTATGTAGGCCAACATGAAGAATACAATCACCAACCCTCCCTCAATCTGCCATGTTCACCACCACCCCGCTAGTTCCATCATATGCAGCTCTCCAGTCCAGCTCACCCTACAAGAGACTCTCGTTAGGAAAAGAAAGTACTCATCCTCTCATCCGTGTACACAGGGTTTGAACGCCCACATTGCTAGACTAATCTTGTTAGAGATGATGCTCTACCGGTTGGTTGAAAGCGAAGCTTTCAAAGAACTGATGGCGTACGCAGTACCATGCCATGACCTACCCAGTCGGCACTTCTTTGCGAGAAAAACCATCCCAGCTCTCCACCAGCATGTCAAAGACCGCATTGTCCATGCACTGAGGTAATCAGTCAGTGGAAAGGTGCACCTCACAACAGATGCGTGTCCATCACGGTGCACTTGGTTAATGTGGTGGATGCAGGGTCGACAGGGGACAGCCATAGTTGGACAGTTCTGCCTAGCCCACGGTCTAGGAAACAGTTGGCTGTTGGCACTCGCCACCCCTCCTCCTCCTCCTCCAGAAGCGAAAGCTCATCCACAGAGCGCAGTCACACGACCACTCCATCCGCAGCTGCCAGTATTGCACACGAGGTGTCCCATTATTGAACAGCTAGTGGTAAGCGTCAGCAGGCTGTGTTAGAAATGAAGTGTGTTATGAACAAGTAATTCAGAACCACAATGGACCTTGAAGTTCAGAGCACACAAAGTGACCTGACATTTACCAAAAACATAGGACGAGCTCTGAGACGTGGAAACTCTGCTGACTGCAATCCCTAATCCTATCACACCACACTAGAGGTAGCCGTGGATTGCGCCTAACGCTCCCTATGCAACTCGGCACAGCCTGAGAAACTAATTAGCCCTGAAGATAGAAAAATAAGCCTACCTTGCCTCAGAGAAATTCCCCAAAGGAAAAGGCAGCCCCCCACATATAATGACTGTGACTAAGATGAAAATACAAACACAGAGATGAAATAGATTTAGCAAAGTGAGGCCCGACTTACTGAATAGACCGAGGATAGGAAAGATAGCTTTGCGGTCAACACAAAAACCTACAAACAACCACGCAGAGGGGCAAAAAGACCCTCCGCACCGACTAACGGTACGGAGGTGCTCCCTCTGCGTCTCAGAGCTTCCAGCAAGCAAGAAAAACAAATATAGCAAGCTGGACAGAAAAAATAGCAAACAAAAATAACACAAGCAAAACTTAGCTTATGCAGGAAGACAGGCCACAGGAACGATCCAGGAGGAAGCAAGACCAATACTAGAACATTGACTGGAGGCCAGGATCAAAGCACCAGGTGGAGTTAAATAGAGCAGCACCTAATGACTTAACCTCATCACCTGAGGAAGGAAACTCAGAAGCCGCAGTACCACTCTCATCCACCAAAGGAAGCTCATAGACAGAACCAGCCGAAGTACCACTCTCGACCACAGGAGGGAGCTTGGCCACAGAATTCACAACAGTACCCCCACCTTGAGGAGGGGTCACCGAACCCTCACCAGAGCCCCCAGGCCGACCAGGATGAGCCACATGAAAGGCACGAACCAGATCAGCAGCATGGACATCAGAGGCAAAGACCCAGGAATTATCTTCCTGACCATAACCTTTCCACTTAACCAGATACTGGAGTTTCCGTCTCGAAACACGAGAATCCAAAATCTTCTCCACTATAAACTCCAATTCCCCTTCAACCAAAACCGGAGCAGGAGGATCAATAGATGGAACCACAGGTGCCACGCATCTCCGCAACAATGACCTATGGAACACGTTATGGATGGAAAAAGAAGCTGGAAGAGTCAAACGAAAAGACACAGGATTAAGAACCTCAGAAATCCTATATGGACCAATGAAACGAGGCTTAAATTTAGGAGAGGAAACCTTCATAGGAATATAACGAGATGACAACCAAACCAAATCCCCAACACGAAGTCGGGGACCCACACAGCGCCTGCGGTTAGCGAAACGTTGAGCCTTCTCCTGGGACAAAGTCAGATTGTCCACTACATGAGTCCAAATCTGCTGCAACCTATCCACCACAGTATCCAAACCAGGACAGTCCGAAGATTCAACCTACCCTGAAGAGAAACGAGGGTGGAACCCAGAATTGCAGAAAAACGACGAAACCAAAGTAGCCGAGCTGGCCCGATTATTAAGGGCGAACTCAGCCAAAGGCAAAAAGGACACCCAATCATCCTGATCAGCAGAAACAAAACATCTAAGATATGTTTCCAAGGTCTGATTGGTTCGTTCACGTAGTTAGAAACACGTGTGCACAACCGTATGAGGTGCACGGGTAGGTGCTGATTGGTTCGTTCAGTCTGGCCATTTGTCTGAGGATGGAAAGCCGAGGAAAAAGACAAATCAATGCCCATCCTAGCACAAAAGGCTCGCCAAAACCTCGAAACAAACTGGGAACCTCTGTCAGAAACGATGTTCTCTGGAATGCCATGTAAACAAACCACATGCTGGAAAAACAACGGCACCAAATCAGAGGAGGAAGGCAATTTAGACAAGGGCACCAAATGAACCATCTTAGAGAAGCGATCACAAACCACCCAAATGACCGACATTCTTTGAGAGACGGGGAGATCCGAAATAAAATCCATAGAGATATGTGTCCAAGGCCTCTTCGGGACCGGCAAGGGCAAAAGCAACCCACTGGCACGAGAACAGCAGGGCTTAGCCCGAGCACAAATCCCACAGGACTGCACAAAAGAACGCACATCCCGCGACAGAGACGGCCACCAAAAGGATCTAGCCACCAAATCTCTGGTACCAAAGATTCCAGGATGACCAGCCAACACCGAACAATGAACCTCAGAGATAACTCTACTCGTCCACCTATCAGGGACAAACAGTTTCTCCGCTGGGCAACGGTCAGGTCTATTAGCCTGAAATTTTTGCAGCACCCGCCGCAAATCAGGGGAGATGGCAGACAAAATTACCCCCTCTTTGAGAATACCCGCCGGCTCAGGCAAACCCGGAGAATCGGGCACATAACTCCTAGACAGGGCATCCGCCTTCACATTTTTAGAGCCCGGAAGGTACGAAACCACAAAGTCAAAACGGGAGAAAAACAGCGACCAAAGAGCCTGTCTAGGATTCAACCGTTTGGCAGACTCGAGATAAGTCAAGTTTTTGTGATCAGTCAAGACCACCACGCGATGCTTAGCTCCTTCAAGCCAATGACGCCACTCCTCGAATGCCCACTTCATGGCTAGCAACTCTCGATTGCCAACATCATAATTTTGCTCAGCAGGCGAAAATTTCCTGGAAAAGAAGGCGCATGGTTTCATCACCGAGCAATCAGAACTTCTATGCGACAAAACAGCCCCTGCTCCAATCTTGGAAGCATCAACCTCGACCTGGAACGGAAGCGAAACATCTGGTTGGCACAACACAGGGGCAGAAGAAAAACAACGCTTCAACTCCTGAAAAGTTTCCACAGCAGCATAAGATCAATTGACCACATCAGCACCCTTCTTGGTTAAATCAGTCAACGGTTTAGCAATGCTAGAAAAATTAGAGATGAAGCGACGATAAAAATTAGCAAAGCCCAGGAACTTCTGCAGACTCTTCAGAGATGTTGGCTGAGTCCATCATAAATGGCCTGAACTTTAACAGGGTCCATCTCGATAGTAGAAGGAGAAAAAATGAACCCCAAAAATGAAATCTTCTGAACACCAAAGAGACACTTTGACCCCTTCACAAACAAAGAATTAGCACGCAGGACCTGGAACACCATTCTGACCTGCTTCACATGAGACTCCCAATCATCCGAGAAGACCAAAATATCATCCAAGTATACAATCAGGAATTTATCCAGGTACTCTCGGAAGATGTCATGCATAAAGGACTGAAACACTGATGGAGCATTAGAAAGTCCGAATGGCATAACCAGGTACTCAAAATGGCCTTCGGGCGTATTAAATGCTGTTTTCCATTCATCGCCCCGTTTAATACGCACAAGATTATACGCACCACGAAGATCTATCTTGGTGAACCAACTAGCCCCCTTAATCCGAGCAAACAAATCAGACAGCAGCGGCAAGGGGTACTGAAATTTGACCGTAATTTTATTTAGAAGGCGGTAATCAATACAAGGTCTCAGCGAACCATCCTTCTTGGCCACAAAAAAGAACCCTGCTCCCAATGGCGACGATGACGGGCGAATATGACCCTTCTCCAAAGACTCCTTCACGTAACTTCGCATAGCAGCGTGCTCAGGTACAGATAAATTAAACAGTCGACCCTTAGGAAACTTACTACCAGGAATCAAATCGATAGCACAATCACAATCCCTATGCGGAGGTAGGGCATTGGACTTGGGCTCATCGAATACATCCCGGTAATCAGACAAGAACTCTGGGACCTCAGAAGGGGTGGATGATGAGATAGACAGAAATGGAACATCACCATGTACCCCCTGACAACCCCAGCTGGACACAGACATTGATTTCCAATCTAATACTGGGTTATGGACTTGTAGCCATGGCAACCCCAACACGACCACATCATGCAGATTATGCAACACCAGAAAGCGAATATCCTCCTGGTGCGCAGGAGCTATGCACATGGTCAGCTGGGTCCAATACTGAGGCTTATTCTTGGCCAAAGGCGTAGCATCAATTCCTCTCAATGGAATAGGACACTGCAAGGGCTCCAAGACAAACCCACAGCGCCTAGCAAACTCCAAGTCCATCAAATTCAGGGCAGCGCCTGAATCCACAAATGCCATGACAGAATAGGAAGACAAAGAGCAGATCAAAGTAACGGACAAAAGAAATTTCGACTGTACCGTACCAATGGTGGCAGACCTAGCGAACCGCTTAGTGCGCTTAGGACAATCGGAGATAGCATGAGTGGAATCACCACAGTAGAAACACAGCCCATTCTGACGTCTGTGTTCTTGCCTTTCAGCTCTGGTCAAAGTCCTATCGCACTGCATAGGCTCAGGTTGATGCTCAGATAATACCGCCAAATGGTGCACAGATTTACGCTCGCGCAAGCGTCGACCAATCTGAATGGCCAAAGACATAGACTCATTCAGACCAGCAGGCATAGGAAATCCCACCATGACATCCTTAAGGGCTTCAGAGAGACCCTTTCTGAAAATAGCTGCCAGCGCACATTCATTCCATTGAGTGAGCACGGACCACTTTCTAAACTTCTGACAATAAATCTCTATCTCATCCTGACCCTGACACAGAGCCAGCAAATTTTTCTCTGCCTGATCCACTGAATTAGGTTCGTCGTACAGCAATCCGAGCGCCAGAAAAAATGCATCAATATTACATAATGCAGGATCTCCTGGCGCAAGGGAAAATGCCCAGTCTTGAGGGTCGCCACGTAATAAAGAAATAATGATCTTAACTTGTTGAACTGGGTCACCAGAGGAGCGGGGTTTCAAAGCCAGAAATAGTTTACAATTATTTTTAAAATTCAAAAACTTAGCTCTATCTCCAGAAAATAACTCAGGAATAGGAATTTTAGGTTCTAACATAGGATTCTGAACCACTAAATCTTGAATATTCTGTACATTTATAGCAAGATTATCCATCAAAGAGAACAGACCTTGAATGTCCATGCCCACACCTGTGTTCTGAACCACCCTGATGTAAAGGGGAAAAGAAAGACAGAACACAGTGCAAAGAAAAAAAAATGGTCTCAGAACTTCTCTTTTCCCTCTATTGAGAAGCATTAGTACTTTTGGCCTCCAGTACTGTTATGAACAAGTAATTCAGAACCACAATGGACCTTGAAGTTCAGAGCACACAAAGTGACCTGACATTTACCAAAAACATAGGATGAGCTCTGAGACGTGGAAACTCTGCTGACCGCAATCCCTAATCCTATCACACCACACTAGAGGTAGCCGTGGATTGCGCCAAACCCTCCCTATGCAACTCGGCACAGCCTGAGAAACTAACTAGCCCTGAAGATAGAAAAATAAGCCTACCTTGCCTCAGAGAAATTCCCCAAAGGAAAAGGCAGCCCCCCACATATAATGACTGTGAGTAAGATGAAAATACAAACACAGAGATGAAATAGATTTAGCAAAGTGAGGCCCGACTTACTGAATAGACCGAGGATAGGAAAGATAGCTTTGCGGTCAACACAAAAACCTACAAACAACCACGCAGTGGGGCAAAAAGACCCTCCGCACCGACTAACGGTACGGAGGTGCTCCCTCTGTGTCTCAGAGCTTCCAGCAAGCAAGTAAAACAAATATAGCAAGCTGGACAGAAAAAATAGCAAACAAAAATAACACAAGCAAAACTTAGCTTATGCAGGAAGACAGGCCACAGGAACGATCCAGGAGGAAGCAAGACCAATACTAGAACATTGACTGGAGGCCAGGATCAAAGCACCGGGTGGAGTTAAATAGAGCAGCACCTAATGACTTAACCTCATCACCTGAGGAAGGAAACTCAGAAGCCGCAGTACCACTCTCATCCACCAAAGGAAGCTCATAGACAGAACCAGCCGAAGTACCACTCTCGACCACAGGAGGGAGCTTGGCCACAGAATTCACAACAGAAGTGTTTGGGTGACAACAGACACACCGCTGAAGTACTGGCCGAGTACTTTTAGCAAGAAACTCAGTCATGGCTGGGCAGTGTACATCTTGAGGCAGGCAAGGTAGTCAGTGATAACGGAAGAAATTTTATGGCTGCCATAGCCCTTTCAGAACTGAAACACATACCTTGCCTGGCTCACATTTTGAACCTGGTGGTGCAGTGCTTCCTGAAAAATTATCAGGGGTTACCAGCCCTGCTCCTGAAGGTGCAAAGACTTTGCTCGCACATCCGCCGGTCGCTTGTACACTCCAGCTGAATGCTGAACCATCAGTGATCGCTGAATCTTCCCCAGCACTGCCTAATAATCGACGTTGCAAATAGGTGGAACTCCACACTGCACATGCTTCAGAGGCTGTGCGAACAGAGGCGCGCTGTAATTTATTTGTGGGAGGATACACATACAGGGGCAGGCAGTTGGATGGCAGACAAGGAGTTGTCTGGTGTGCAGTGGTCGAAGCTACAAGACCTCTGTCAAGTCCTTCAGTGTTTTGAGGAATGCACATGGATGGTAAGTGCAGACGACGCCATCATAAGCATGAGCATCCCACTAATGTGTCTGTTGATGCAACGTTTGACGCACATTAAGGAGCAGGCGTCTGCGGCCGAGGAGGAGGGAAGCCTTGATGACAGTCAGCCATTATCTTTTCAGGGAACTCTCCCGGACGAGGTGGCGGACGAAGAGGAGGATGAGGAGGATAGGGATGAATATTTATGGGCGGAGGATGCTTCTCAGGGGGCAATAGAAACTGGTGGCGTTGCAAGGTCAGGTACAGGGTTTTTGCAGGACACAAGTGATGTTGATTTGCAAGAAAGTGCTCCTCAACCCAGCACAAGCAGTGAATTGACACCTGGAACATTGGCCCACATGGCTGAGTATGTCTTGTGTATCCTAAAAAGGGATCCCTGCATTATCAAAATGATGACCGATGACGATTACTTATTGGCCTGCATCCTGGATCCACGATATAAAGGAAAATTACAAAATATCATGCCACATGAGAACCTTGAGCAAATATTGGCTACCAAACAAGCAACTCTTGTAGAACGTTTGGTTCAGGCATTCCCAGCACACAGCGGCGGTGATGGTTCTCACGCGAGCTGCAGGGGGGCAACATGGCAGAGGTGTTAGAGGTGCACAACTCCGAAGTGGCGTTGGACAGAGTGGTTTTATGACCAGGTTGTGGAGTGATTTCGCAAAGACCACAGACACGACAGGTACTGCTGCATCGATTCAAAGTGACAGGAGACAGCTTTTTGTCCAGTATGGTTACGAACTATTTTTCCTCCCTTATCGATATCTTCCCTCACAGGTCATTCCCCTTTGATTACTGGGCATCTAAAATAGACACCTGGCCTGAATTGGCAGAATATGCATAACAGAATCTCGCTTGCCCTGCTGCTAGTGTGCTATCAGAAAGAGTCTTCAGTGCTGCTGGTTCAATACTGACCGAAAAAAGGACACGTCTGGCTACCCAAAATGTTGACGATCTAACCTTCATTAAAATGAACCAATCATGGATTACAAATTATTTAGCCCCACCTTCCCCTGCTGACACGTAGCTTGTCTGAAAAATGTCTTGCTTTTGGCCTCCTCTTACTGACTGCTCCAATTCCTCCATTTGCAGCTGCTTAATGTCCACCATAGGCCATTTTTATACCTTCCTAAATGGGTTGACTCCCCCCACAGGGCTGTGGTCACCACTTGGCGCAAGCACCCATGTGAGTGCCGTTTGCCTGGACAGGTGGGTGTGCCCACTCTTGGGTGACGGCACTGGCACAGGGTCCCTCATAGTACAATGAAGTGTCTCTGACGGTGGTGGTGCACAACCAACGTCAGACACACTGTCGTAATATGAGGGGCCCTGTGCCAGTACCGCTGCCCACAAGAGAGTGTTCTCCCCAATCTCGAACAGTGCTCTACCACTTGCAATACTTACCTCTCCCTGCTCCACCACTGTGTAGTCTGTGCTGTTAAATCCTTCAATGGCACTGTCAATACAAATTTGTTGAAATGATAGATGATAGTTAAAATATACAGGGGCCCTGGCCTCCATTTAGACCTGTTAACACTTTGCGCCTACTACCACTGTCTGCTACTCAGCAGAGGAGCCCACCCCACTACCTAGCTATGCCGCCTGTTTAGTCCTGTTTCCAATTTAGAACCGCTTTTAGCCTACTTTTGTATTTTGGGCCTACTACCTGTGTCTGCGCCACTCATTACAATTGTCCTCCACTTAACAAAGCTCTGCCACCTGTTTAGTCCTGTTACCAATTTTGAATTGCATTTAGCCTACTTTTTTATTTTGGGCCTACTAAGTCTGTCTGCGCCACTCATTACAGTTGCCCTCCTCCACTGAACAAAGCAATGCCGCCTGTGTACTCCTGTTACCAATTTTGAACTGCATTTAGCCTACTTTTTTTATTTTAGGCCTACTAAGTCTGTCTGTGCCACTCATTACAATTGTCCTCCTCCACTGAACAAAGCAATGCCGCCTGTGTACTCCTGTTACCAATTTTGAACCGCATTTAGCCTACTTTTTTTTTTAGGCCTACTAAGTCTGTCTGCTCCACTCATTACAGTTGCCCTCCTCTACTGAACAAAGCAATGCCGCCTGTGTACTCCTGTTACCAATTTTGAACTGCATTTAGCGCACTTTATCATTTGGGCCTACTACCTGTGTCTGGCTGTCAGCCACTCATTACAGTTGTCCTCCTCCACAGAACAAAGCAATGCCGCCTGTGTACTCCTGTTACCAATTTTGAACTGCATTTAGCCTACTGTCAAGATCCATGTTTGGATCTGTGGCAGATCTGGTTTCCCACTGATTTTAACCTTTTTTCCTTTCTGGTCATTGGGGGTTAATGCAGTCCCCCCCCCCCCCCCGGCGGCCGCTGGTGTTATTGCATTGCATTGCATTGCATTGCATTGCTGCTAGGTCAGCTGATGTTTGTGACCACTCCCACCATCCTTTATAAGGTCACCTGGTGCATCAGCTGACTGTTGGTTATACAGGTCCTTCTAGGAGACCAACCTTGCAGTAGCAGCTCCCTGGTGTCAGCCAAGTCTGGTGTTTGGAGCTCAGTTGCTGTATTATCTATGTAGTGGAGTCTGCAGCGGCGTGCACAATCTAAGTTCTGAGGTTTGTTTCTTTGTAGTTTGTGCATTCACCTTTTGGTATTGTGTTCCCTTCTCTCTCATATTGTTTATTCCTGTTTATTTGCTTTGTGGTGGGGGTTTAGTTCAGGGTTTAACAGGAGACAGGGACAGGTCGGTGACTTGGTCCTCCCTACCTTCAAGGGTACACCAAAGTTAAGGAAAGACAGGGCTACCCCTAGCCTGAGGGGCAGTTCAGGGGCCCAGATTCCTAATCTCCTGTCTTCCTAAACCTTGCTTCGTGACACCTAGAGTTGAGCGACCTTGACCTTTTTAGAGTCGAGCCGGGTTTCGCGAAACCCGACTATCTCAAAAGTCGGGTCGAGTGAAATCGGCCGATTATGACGTAAAGTCGGGATCGACCGAAACACGAAACCCAATGCAAGTCAATGGGGCAGCATAGTCGGCAGTGAGTGGGGGCCAGGAAAACACCTAGAGTGCCCATTTTAATGTCAAAACCATCCATTCTTCTTAATGAAGCTTGTCAAGCGTAATTTACCTTATAATAATTGGAAGGCATTTGAAATTAGGGGTCATTTGGCTAAAGTTGTGGTGGGTAGGGCTGGTTCAAGTAATTAGTGGGCCCAGGAAATCTGGACCACGTCACGGCAGTGGAGCAGGGAGAGGTAAGTATTTCAACTTTGCAAGTGCTGTGAACCTGAGCAAGCAGGGGGGGCCCACTCGTTGGCATTGGCACTGGCACAGGGCCCCTCAAAGTACAGCGGTGTGTTTGCACGGCGGGGGCGCCTCCCACCGGCAGCAACACTTTTGCGTACCATGAGAGGCCCTGTGCCAGTGACGTCGCCAACTAGTATTCCTCCCCCCACCTGATGAAGGAACCTGCACTTTCATCTGCACCTTCCTGTTTGTCCCCGTGTAAGGTGGTATGGTATGCGGGAAGGGGGACCTGACTTTCAGCAGGGTCACAATCTTGCAGTGTAGCGTGCACGGGAAATGTTGCGTTATGGGTCAATGTACCAGCAGACTCATCTATCACTGGCTGGGCAATGGGCAGGATGAGGAGGAAACACAGATATAGGCCCAAAGAATAAAGTGGGCTAAATGCAGTTCAAAATTGGTAACACAGGACTAATCAGGGGGCATTGCAGTGGAGGACAACTGGAATGAGAGGCTGACACAGAGAGTAGGCCCAAATCAGTAAGTAGTCGAAATGCAGTTCAAAATTGGCAACAGTAGTAAACAGGCGGCACAGCTTTGTTCAGTGGAGGAGAACAGCAAGGAGTGGCAGACACCGATAGTAGGCCCCAACCCAACTAGTAGGCCAAATGCAGTCTAACATTAACAACTACTTAACGAGCGCCTGAAAACGGAATTTCAGGACAGGAAACCAGGAGAACAGCAAGGAGCGGCAGACACCGATAGTAGGCCCCAAACCAACTAGTACGCCAAATGCAGTTGTTCCGTTTAACCACAATTTAATGAGAGCCTGAAGATAGAAGCTCAGGAAAGGCAACCTGGAGAACACCTTGGAGTGGAACACACCATCTCTCTACACCCCATACCCAATTTGTAGGTCTAATGCAGCGTAGTTTCCAACAACTACTAAACGAGAGCATGATGATCGAAGCATTGGCGAGGAAACCTGGGGAACACCTTGGAGTGGAACACACCATCTCTCTACACCCCATACCCAATTTGTAGGCCTAATGCAGCGTAGTTTCCAACAACTACTAAACGAGAGCATGATGATCGAAGCATTGGCGAGGAAACCTGGGGAACACCTTGGAGTGGAACACACCATCTCTCTACAGTGGAACACACCATCTCTCTACACCCCATACCCAATTTGTAGGCCTAATGCAGCGTAGTTTCCAACAACTACTAAACGAGAGCCGGAAAATCGAAGCTCAGGAAAGGCAACCTGGAGAACACCTTGGAGTGGAACACACCATCTCTCTACACCCCATACCCAATTTGTAGGCCCAATGCAGCGTAGTTTCCAACAACTACTAAACGAGAGCCGGAAGATCGAAGCAATGGAGAGGAAACCTGGGGAACACCTTGGAGTGTAACACATCATCTCTCTACACCCCATACCCAATTTGTAGGCCTAATGCAGCGTAGTTTCCAACAACTACTAAACGAGAGCCGGAAGATCGAAGCAATGGAGAGGAAACCTGGGGAACACCTTGGAGTGTAACACACCATCTCTCTACACCCCATACCCAATTTGTAGGCCTAATGCAGCGTAGTTTCCAACAACTACTAAACGAGAGCCGGAAGATCGAAGCAATGGAGAGGAAACCTTGGGAACACCTTGGAGTGTAACACACCATCTCTCTACACCCCATATCCAATTTGTAGGCCTAATGCAGCGTAGTTTCCAACAACTACTAAACGAGAGCATGAAGATCGAAGCAATGGAGAGGAAACCTGGGGAACACCTTGGAGTGGAACACACCATCTCTCTACACCCCATACCCAATTTGTAGGCCTAATGCAGCGTAGTTTCCAACAACTACTAAACGAGAGCATGATGATCGAAGCATTGGCGAGGAAACCTGGGGAACACCTTGGAGTGGAACACACCATCTCCCTACAGTGGAACACACCATCTCTCTACACCCCATACCCAATTTGTAGGCCAAATGCAGCGTAGTTTCCAACAACTACTAAACGAGAGCCGGAAGATCGAAGCTCAGGAAAGGCAACCTGGAGAACACCTTGGAGTGGAACACACCATCTCTCTACACCCCATACCCAATTTGTAGGCCCAATGCAGCGTAGTTTCCAACAACTACTAAACGAGAGCCGGAAGATCGAAGCAATGGAGAGGAAACCTGGGGAACACCTTGGAGTGTAACACATCATCTCTCTACACCCCATACCCAATTTGTAGGCCTAATGCAGCGTAGTTTCCAACAACTACTAAACGAGAGCCGGAAGATCGAAGCAATGGAGAGGAAACCTGGGGAACACCTTGGAGTGTAACACACCATCTCTCTACACCCCATACCCAATTTGTAGGCCTAATGCAGCGTAGTTTCCAACAACTACTAAACGAGAGCCGGAAGATCGAAGCAATGGAGAGGAAACCTGGGGAACACCTTGGAGTGTAACACACCATCTCTCTACACCCCATATCCAATTTGTAGGCCTAATGCAGCGTAGTTTCCAACAACTACTAAACGAGAGCATGAAGATCGAAGCAATGGAGAGGAAACCTGGGGAACACCTTGGAGTGGAACACACCATCTCTCTACACCCCATACCCAATTTGTAGGCCTAATGCAGCGTAGTTTCCAACAACTACTAAACGAGAGCATGATGATCGAAGCATTGGCGAGGAAACCTGGGGAACACCTTGGAGTGGAACACACCATCTCTCTACAGTGGAACACACCATCTCTCTACACCCCATACCCAATTTGTAGGCCTAATGCAGCGTAGTTTCCAACAACTACTAAACGAGAGCCGGAAGATCGAAGCTCAGGAAAGGCAACCTGGGGAACACCTTGGAGTGGAACACACCATCTCTCTACACCCCATACCCAATTTGTAGGCCCAATGCAGCGTAGTTTCCAACAACTACTAAACGAGAGCCGGAAGATCGAAGCTCAGGAAAGGCAACCTGGGGAACACCTTGGAGTGTAACAAACCCTCTCTCTACACCACGGAAGGGCTGATTCTTAGGAAGGAAGGCTGTCGGAAAGAAGCAGGGCGCGTCCGAGGGTGATTATATTCTTATTAGGTATATACTCACCCTCGGACGCGCCCTGCTTCTTTATTTGTAATGAATGTTTATTTGCAATGTGGTTTTGACTTACTCTATTTTTTTGGTAAATAATGATTTTATTATTTTCATTGTTTTGCATCTTCTTGGCAATAATATAAAGAAGACGCGACAGGACAACACTCGGTGGATGCCATATCTGTGTTTAAAATTGAAAAAACCTTTCAGTTAACTACTTGCAGGAGAAAGTTATTGTAGCTGGTGGCCATTTTTAGTACTGTACCAGATTTTTGTTGTATGTGTTTGTTTTTAATGTTAAAATGTCTGCATTTGATATCTCTCCAGTATTTTCTTTTTTATAAGCAAAATACTTATTTTTATATTTTCTGATGTTGGTTCCAGGGGTACACGGGCAGCAGTGGTGTGGTCAGTGGAGGCCTAGTGGAAGGAGTGACCGCAGACAGGCATCGAAGGCCTAAAATAATAACACATGGCTGTAGGCAATTTTAAATTGGTTCCAGGGGTACACGGGCAGCAGTGGTGTGGTCAGTGGAGGCCTAGTGGAAGGAGTGACCGCAGACAGGCATCGAAGGCCTAAAATAATAACACATGGCTGTAGGCAATTTTAAATTGGTTCCAGGGGTACACGGGCAGCAGTGGTGTGGTCAGTGGAGGCCTAGTGGAAGGAGTGACCGCAGACAGGCATCGAAGGCCTAAAATAATAACACATGGCTGTAGGCAATTTTAAATTGGTTCCAGGGGTACACGGGCAGCAGTGGTGTGGTCAGTGGAGGCCTAGTGGAAGGAGTGACCGCAGACAGGCATCGAAGGCCTAAAATAATAACACATGGCTGTAGGCAATTTTAAATTGGTTCCAGGGGTACACGGGCAGCAGTGGTGTGGTCAGTGGAGGCCTAGTGGAAGGAGTGACCGCAGACAGGCATCGAAGGCCTAAAATAATAACACATGGCTGTAGGCAATTTTAAATTGGTTCCAGGGGTACACGGGCAGCAGTGGTGTGGTCAGTGGAGGCCTAGTGGAAGGAGTCACCGCAGACAGGCATCGAAGGCCTAAAATAATAACACATGGCTGTAGGCAATTTTAAATTGGTTCCAGGGGTACACGGGCAGCAGTGGTGTGGTCAGTGCAGGCCTAGTGGAAGGAGTGACCGCAGACAGGCATCGAAGGCCTAAAATAATAACACATGGCTGTAGGCAATTTTAAATTGGTTCCAGGGGTACACGGGCAGCAGTGGTGTGGTCAGTGGAGGCCTAGTGGAAGGAGTGACCGCAGACAGGCATCGAAGGCCTAAAATAATAACACATGGCTGTAGGCAATTTTAAATTGGTTCCAGGGGTACACGGGCAGCAGTGGTGTGGTCAGTGGAGGCCTAGTGGAAGGAGTGACCGCAGACAGGCATCGAAGGCCTAAAATAATAACACATGGCTGTAGGCAATTTTAAATTGGTTCCAGGGGTACACGGGCAGCAGTGGTGTGGTCAGTGGAGGCCTAGTGGAAGGAGTGACCGCAGACAGGCATCGAAGGCCTAAAATAATAACACATGGCTGTAGGCAATTTTAAATTGGTTCCAGGGGTACACGGGCAGCAGTGGTGTGGTCAGTGGAGGCTTAGTGGAAGGAGTGACCGCAGACAGGCATCGAAGGCCTAAAATAATAACACATGGCTGTAGGCAATTTTAAATTGGTTCTAGGGGTACACGGGCAGCAGTGGTGTGGTCAGTGGAGGCCTAGTGGAAGGAGTGACCGCAGACAGGCATCGAAGGCCTAAAATAATAACACATGGCTGTAGGCAATTTTAAATTGGTTCCAGGGGTACACGGGCAGCAGTGGTGTGGTCAGTGGAGGCCTAGTGGAAGGAGTGACCGCAGACAGGCATCGAAGGCCTAAAATAATAACACATGGCTGTAGGCAATTTTAAATTGGTTCCAGGGGTACACGGGCAGCAGTGGTGTGGTCAGTGGAGGCCTAGTGGAAGGAGTGACCGCAGACAGGCATCGAAGGCCTAAAATAATAACACATGGCTGTAGGCAATTTTAAATTGGTTCCAGGGGTACACGGGCAGCAGTGGTGTGGTCAGTGGAGGCCTAGTGGAAGGAGTGACCGCAGACAGGCATCGAAGGCCTAAAATAATAACACATGGCTGTAGGCAATTTTAAATTGGTTCCAGGGGTACACGGGCAGCAGTGGTGTGGTCAGTGGAGGCCTAGTGGAAGGAGTGACCGCAGACAGGCATCGAAGGCCTAAAATAATAACACATGGCTGTAGGCAATTTTAAATTGGTTCCAGGGGTACACGGGCAGCAGTGGTGTGGTCAGTGGAGGCCTAGTGGAAGGAGTGACCGCAGACAGGCATCGAAGGCCTAAAATAATAACACATGGCTGTAGGCAATTTTAAATTGGTTCCAGGGGTACACGGGCAGCAGTGGTGTGGTCAGTGGAGGCCTAGTGGAAGGAGTGACCGCAGACAGGCATCGATGGCCTAAAATAATAACACATGGCTGTAGGCAATTTTAAATTGGTTCCAGGGGTACACGGGCAGCAGTGGTGTGGTCAGTGGAGGCCTAGTGGAAGGAGTGACCGCAGACAGGCATCGAAGGCCTAAAATAATAACACATGGCTGTAGGCAATTTTAAATTGGTTCCAGGGGTACACGGGCAGCAGTGGTGTGGTCAGTGAAGGCCTAGTGGAAGGAGTGACCGCAGACAGGCATCGAAGGCCTAAAATAATAACACATGGCTGTAGGCAATTTTAAATTGGTTCCAGGGGTACACGGGCAGCAGTGGTGTGGTCAGTGGAGGCCTAGTGGAAGGAGTGACCGCAGACAGGCATCGAAGGCCTAAAATAATAACACATGGCTGTAGGCAATTTTAAATTGGTTCCAGGGGTACACGGGCAGCAGTGGTGTGGTCAGTGGAGGCCTAGTGGAAGGAGTCACCGCAGACAGGCATCGAAGGCCTAAAATAATAACACATGGCTGTAGGCAATTTTAAATTGGTTCCAGGGGTACACGGGCAGCAGTGGTGTGGTCAGTGGAGGCCTAGTGGAAGGAGTCACCGCAGACAGGCATCGAAGGCCTAAAATAATAACACATGGCTGTAGGCAATTTTAAATTGGTTCCAGGGGTACACGGGCAGCAGTGGTGTGGTCAGTGGAGGCCTAGTGGAAGGAGTGACCGCAGACAGGCATCGAAGGCCTAAAATAATAACACATGGCTGTAGGCAATTTTAAATTGGTTCCAGGGGTACACGGGCAGCAGTGGTGTGGTCAGTGGAGGCCTAGTGGAAGGAGTGACCACAGACAGGCATCGAAGGCCTAACATAACAAAAATGTCAATACAATGGTATTGTCAGTGGCAGGCATTGAAGGATGTCAGCGCATAGACTAAACATTGGTGGAGCTGTGAGATAATTTTGCAAGTGGTAGAGCACTGTTTGAGCTGGGGTGGGGGGAAACTGTCTTGTGGCCGGCGGTACAGGCCCAGGGCCCCTCATATTGCAACGGTGTGTCTGACGTTGGGTGCGCACCACCACCGCCAGAGACACTTTATTGTACTAGGAGGGACCCAGTGGCAGTGCCGTCGACCAAAAGCGGGCTCACCCACCTCTTCAGACAAACTGCACTCTCATGGGTGCTGTCGCCAAGTGTCGATACCACGGCCCCGTGTGGGGAGTTTGGCCATTTAGTGAGGTGTAAACATGTCGTATGCTGGACAATCAGGTGCAGAAAATTACGAGATTGGAAAAGGCATTCAGAATAGTCCACAGGCAAGACCTTTTCATAGGAAAGCTAGGTGTCAGCCGGGCAAGGTGGGGCAAAAGATTTCGAAATCCAGTTGTGGTTCATTTTAATGAAGGTTAGATCATCTACATTTTGGGTAGCCAGACGAGTCCTTTTTTCTGTTAGTATTGAACCTGCAGCACTGAATACTCTTTCTGATAGGACACTAGCTGCCGGGCAAGCAAGCTCCTGCAATGCATATTCTGCCAATTCTGGCCAGGTGTCTAATTTTGATGCCCAGTAATCAAATGGGAATGACGGTTGAGGGAGAACATCGATAAGGGATGAAAAATAGTTTGTAACCATACTGGACAAATGTTGTCTCCTGTCACTTTGAATTGATGCTGCAGTACCTGTCCTGTCTGCGGTCATAGCAAAATCACTCCACAACCTGGTCAGAAAACCCCTCTGGCCAACGCCACTTCTGATTTCTGCCCCTCTAACTCCTCTGGTCTGCTGGCCCCTGCAGCTCGTGTGAGAACGATCACGGGCGCTGTGTGCAGGGAATGCCAGAAGCAAACGGTCAACAAGAGTTGATTGTTTGGTTGCTAATATTAGTTCCAAGTTCTCATGTGGCATTATATTTTGCAATTTGCCTTTATAGCGAGGATCAAGGAGGCAGGCCAACCAGTAATCGTCATCATTCATCATTTTAGTTATGCGTGTGTCCCTTTTGAGGATACGTAAGGCATAATCCGCCATGTGGGCCAAAGTTCCAGTTCTCAAATCTGCGGTTGTGCTTGGTTGAGGGGCAGTTTCAGGCAAATCCACGTCACTTGTGTCCCTCAAAAAACCAGAACCCGGCCTTGCCGCGCCACCAATTTCCAGTGGCCCCGGAAAAGCTTCCTCATTAAAAATATAATCATCCCCATCATCCTCCTCGTCCTCCTCCTCCTCTTCGCCCGCTACCTCGTCCTGTACACTGCCCTGGCCAGACAATGGCTGACTGTCATCAAGGCTTTCCTCTTCCTCAGCTGCAGACGCCTGATCCTTTATGTGCGTCAAACTTTGCATCAGCAGACGCATTAGGGGGATGCTCATGCTTATTATGGCGTTGTCTGCACTAACCAGCCATGTGCATTCCTCAAAACACTGAAGGACTTGACACATGTCTTGAATCTTCGACCACTGCACACCTGACAACTCCATGTCTGCCATCCTACTGCCTGCCCGTGTATGTGTATCCTCCCACAAAAACATAACAGCCCGCCTCTGTTCACACAGTCTCTGAAGCATGTGCAGTGTTGAGTTCCACCTTGTTGCAACGTCTATGATTAGGCGATGCTGGGGAAGGTTCAAAGAACGCTGATAGGTCTGCATACGGCTGGAGTGTACGGACGAACGGCGGATATGTGAGCAAAGTCCACGCACTTTGAGGAGCAGGTCGGATAACCCCGGATAACTTTTCAGGAAGCACTGCACCACCAGGTTTAAGGTGTGAGCCAGGCAAGGAATGTGTTTCAGTTGGGAAAGGGAGATGGCAGCCATGAAATTCCTTCCGTTATCACTCACTACCTTGCCTGCCTCAAGATCTACAGTGCCCAGCCACGACTGCGTTTCTTTCTGCAAGAACTCGGACAGAACTTCCGCGGTGTGTCTGTTGTCGCCCAAACACTTCATAGCCAATACAGCCTGCTGACGTTTGCCAGTAGCTGCCCCATAATGGGAGACCTGGTGTGCAACAGTGGCAGCTGCGGATGGAGTGGTTGTGCGACTGCGGTCTGTGGACGAGCTCTCGCTTCTGCAGGAGGACGAAGAGGAGGAGGAGGGGGTGCGAACGGCTACAGCCAATTGTTTCCTAGACCGTGGGCTAGGCAGAACTGTCCCAAACTTGCTGTCCCCTGTGGACCCTGCATCCACCACATTTACCCAGTGTACCGTGATGGACACGTAACGTCCCTGGCCATGCCTACTGGTCCATGCATCTGTTGTCAGGTGCACCTTTGTGCTCACAGATTGCCTGAGTGCATGGACGATGCGCTCTTTAACATGCTGGTGGAGGGCTGGGATGGCTTTTCTGGAAAAAAAGTGTCGACTGGGTAGCTCGTAGCATGGTACAGCGTAGTCCATTAGGGCTTTGAAAGCTTCGCTTTCAACTAACCGGTAGGGCATCATCTCTAACGAGATTAGTCTAGCTATGTGTGCGTTCACACCCTGTGTACGCGGATGCGAGGCTAAGTACTTCCTTTTTCTAACCATAGTCTCATGTAGGGTGAGCTGGACTGGAGAGCTGGAGATCGTGGAACTAGCGGGGGTGCCGGTGAACATGGCAGACTGAGAGACGGTGGGAGATGGTATTGTTGCCACCGGTGCCCTTGATGCAGTGTTTCCTACTACGAAACTGGTGATTCCCTGACCCTGACTGCTTTGGCCTGGCAAAGAAACCTGCACAGATACTGCAGGTGGTGCGGAAAATGGTGGCCCTACACTGCCGGAAGGGATGTTGCGTTGCTGACTAGCTTCATTGGCCGAGGGTGCTACAACCTTAAGGGACGTTTGGTGGTTAGTCCAGGCTTGCAAATGCATGGTGGTTAAATGTCTATGCATGCAACTTGTATTGAGACTTTTCAGATTCTGTCCTCTGCTTAAGGTAGTTGAACATTTTTGACAGATGACTTTGCGCTGATCAATTGGATGTTGTTTAAAAAAATGCCAGACTGCACTCTTTCTAGCATCGGATACCTTTTCAGGCATTGAAGACTGAGCTTTAACCGGATGGCCACGCTGTCCTCCAACAGGTTTTGGCTTTGCCACGCGTTTTGGGCAAGATACGGGCCCAGCAGATGGAACCTGTTGCGATGTTGATGCCTGCTGCGGCCCCTCCTCCTCCGCTTCAGAACTGCTGCCGCCTGCACCCTGTTCCCCCAATGGCTGCCAATCGGGGTCAAGAACTGGGTCATCTATTACCTCTTCTTGTAGCTCGTGTGCAACTTCGTCTGTGTCACCGTGTTGGTCGGTGGTATAGCGTTCGTGATGGGGCAACATAGTCTCATCAGGGTCTAATTCTTGATCAGCACCCTGCGAGGGCAATGTTGTGGTCTGAGTCAAAGGACCAGCATAGTAGTCTGGCTGTGGCTGTGCATCAGTGCACTCCATGTCAGATTCAACTTGTAATGGGCATGGACTGTTAACTGCTTCACTTTCTAAGCCAGGGACGGTATGTGTAAAGAGCTCCATGGAGTAACCCGTTGTGTCGCCTGCTGCATTCTTCTCTGTTGTTGTTTTTGCTGAAGAGGACAAGGAAGCGACTTGTCCCTGACCGTGAACATCCACTAACGACGCGCTGCTTTGACATTTACCAGTTTCACGAGAGGAGGCAAAAGAGCTAGAGGCTGAGTCAGCAAGATAAGCCAAAACTTGCTCTTGCTGCTCCGGCTTTAAAAGCGGTTTTCCTACTCCCAGAAAAGGGAGCGTTCGAGGCCTTGTGTAGCCAGACGACGAACCTGGCTCCACAGCTCCAGACTTAGGTGCAATATTTTTTTTCCCACGACCAGCTGATGCTCCACCACTACCACTACCACCATTACCAGCTGACAATGAACGCCCCCGGCCACGACCTCTTCCACCATACTTCCTCATTGTTTTAAAAACGTAAACAAACTAACGGTATTTGTTGCTGTCACACAAATTACACGGTGAGCTATAACTTCAGTATGATTTAGCTACCCCTTTACAGGTGAGTGAGACCACAACGAAAATCAGGCACAATGTTACACACTCTGTTGTTGGTGGCAACAAATGAGAGAGATGCCACACACGCAGGACTGTCACTGAAGCACAAATGTAAATATTAATCTCCCACTGATTTGATTTTTTTTTTTTTTTAAGGGAGACTTTAGGAAAAAAAAATAATAGAATAAAATGATTTTTTCTGGAAGAATTTAGAAACCAAATAAAATAAAATGATTTTTTCAGGGAGAATTTAGAAAACAAATAAAACAAAAAAAGGCTTTCTATGGCCCACTGAGTGAGAGATGACGCACACAGGAGTCAGGAGTGGCACACAAGCCCAGAGGCCAATATTTATCTCCCACTGATTGATGTAGTGATTTTTTCAGGTAGATTTTGGAACCCAAATCAAGCTAAAAAAAATAATAGGCTTTCTATGGCCCACAATTGGAGAGAGAGAGAGAGATGGCAAACCCAGGAGTCAAGACTGGCACACAAGCAGAAAGGGCAATATTAATCTCCCACTGATTTGTTTTTTTTTTTTTTTTTTCAGGGAGACTTTAGGAAAAAAAAAATAGAATAAAATGATTTTTTCAGGAAGAATTTAGAAACCAAATAAAATAAAATGATTTTTTCAGGGAGAATTTAGAAAACAAATAAAACAAAAAAAGGCTTTCTATGGCCCACTGAGTGAGAGATGACGCACACAGGAGTCAGGAGTGGCACACAAGCCCAGAGGCCAATATTTATCTCCCACTGATTGATGTAGTGATTTTTTCAGGTAGATTTTGGAACCCAAATCAAGCTAAAAAAATAATAGGCTTTCTATGGCCCACAATTGGAGAGAGAGAGAGAGATGGCACACCCAGGAGTCAAGACTGGCACACAAGCAGAAAGGGCAATATTAATCTCCCACTGATTTGTTTTTTTTTTTTTTTTTTTCAGGGAGACTTTAGGAAAAAAAAAATAGAATAAAATGATTTTTTTCAGGAAGAATTTAGAAACCAAAGAAAATAAAATGATTTTTTCGGGGAGAATTTAGAAAACAAATAAAACAAAAAAGGCTTTCTATGGCCCACTGAGTGAGAGATGACGCACACAGGAGTCAGGAGTGGCACACAAGCCCAGAGGCCAATATTTATCTCCCACTGATTGATGTAGTGATTTTTTCAGGTAGATTTTGGAACCCAAATCAAGCTAAAAAAAATAATAGGCTTTCTATGGCCCACAATTGGAGAGAGAGAGAGAGATGGCACACCCATGAGTCAAGACTGGCACACAAGCAGAAAGGGCAATATTTATCTCCCACTGATTTGTTTTTTTTTGTTTTTTTATCAGGGAGACTTTAGGAAAAAAAAAATAGAATAAAATGATTTTTTCAGGAAGAATTTAGAAACCAAATAAAATAAAATGATTTTTTCAGGGAGAATTTAGAAAACAAATAAAACAAAAAAAGGCTTTCTATGGCCCACTGAGTGAGAGATGACGCACACAGGAGTCAGGAGTGGCACACAAGCCCAGAGGCCAATATTTATCTCCCACTGATTGATGTAATGATTTTTTCAGGTAGATTTTGGAACCCAAATCAAGCTAAAAAAATAATAGCCTTTCTATGGCCCACAATTGGAGAGAGAGAGAGAGATGGCACACCCAGGAGTCAAGACTGGCACACAAGCAGAAAGGGCAATATTAATCTCCCACTGATTTGTTTTTTTTTTTTGTTTTTTTCAGGGAGACTTTAGGAAAAAAAAAATAGAATAAAATGATTTTTTCAGGAAGAATTTAGAAACCAAAGAAAATAAAATGATTTTTTCAGGGAGAATTTAGAAAATAAATAAAACAAAAAAAGGCTTTCTATGGCCCACTGAGTGAGAGATGACGCACACAGGAGTCAGGAGTGGCACACAAGCCCAGAGGCCAATATTTATCTCCCACTTTTTTTTTTTTGTTCCAGGGAAAATTTATAAACCCAATAAAAAAAATAATAAATAGGCTTTCTATGGCCCACTATCTGAGAGACAGAGAGAGATGGCACGCTTAGGACTGGCACACAAGCCCAAAGGCCAATATTAATCTCCCTTTTTTTTTTAAGGGAGAATTTATAAAGCCAAAAAAAATAAATAAATAGGCTTTCTATGGCCCACTATTTGTGAGAGAGATGGCACGCTCAGGACTGGCACACAAGCCCAGAGGCCAATATTAATCTCCCACTTTTTTTTTTTTTTCCAGGGAAAATTTATAAACCCAATAAAAAAAATAAAAATAAATAGGCTTTCTATGGCCCACTATCTGAGAGAGAGAGATGGCACGCTTAGGACTGGCACACAAGCCCAAAGGCCAATATTAATCTCCCACTGATTGATTTATTGATTTTTTCAGGTAGAATTTAGAACCCAAATAAAGCAAAAAAAAAAAAAAAATGGGCTTTCTATGGCCCACTGAGTGAGTGATGATGCACACAGGAGTCAGGAGTGGCACACAAGCCCTGAGGCCAATATTTTTCTCCCACTGATTGATGTAGTGATTTTTTCAGGTAGATTTTAGAACCAAAATCAAGCAAAAAAATAAATAGGCTTTCTATGGCCCACTGAGTGAGTGATGATGCACACAGGAGTCAAGAGTGGCACACAAGCCCTGAGGCCAATATTTTTATCCCACTGATTGATGTAGTGATTTTTTAAGGTAGATTTTATAACCCAAATCAAGCAAAAAAATAAATAGGCTTTCTATGGCCCACTGAGTGAGAGATGACACAGACAGGGATGGCACTCTAGCAGAAATGTCAATCTTAATCTCCCACAAAAAAAACAAAAAACAGGGAGTGTCCTTCAATTACTATCTCCCTGCAGTAATCTCAGCCAGGTATGGCAGGCAGCAATAAGGAGTGGACTGATGCACAAATTAAATAAAAAGTGTGTACAAACCAAAAAGATAGCTGTGCAGAAAGGAAGGAACAAGAGGATTTGTGCTTTGAAAAAAGCAGTTGGTTTGCACAGCGGCGTACACACAGCAATGCAGCTATCAGGGAGCCTTCTAGGGCAGCCCAATGAGCTACAGCGCTGAGGGGGAAAAAAAAAAATGTAGCTTCCACTGTCCCTGCACACCGAAGGTGGTGTTGGGCAGTGGAAATCGCTACAGCACAAGCGGTTTGGTGGTTAATGGACCCTGCCTAACGCTATCCCTGCTTCTGACGAAGCGGCAGCAACCTCTCCCTAAGCTCAGATCAGCAGCAGTAACATGGCAGTCGGCGGGAACTCCCCTTTATAGCCCCTGTGACGCCGCAGACAGCAAGCCAATCACTGCAATGCCCTTCTCTAAGATGGTGGGGACCAGGACCTATGTCATCACGCTGCCCACACTCTGCGTTTACCTTCATTGGCTGAGAAATGGCGCTTTTCGCGTCATTGAAACGCGACTTTGGCGCGAAAGTCGCGTACCGCATGGCCGACCCCGCACAGGGGTCGGATCGGGTTTCATGAAACCCGACTTTGCCAAAAGTCGGCGACTTTTGAAAATGAACGACCCGTTTCGCTCAACCCTAGTGACACCTACTTTATTATTTGGGCCTACTAAATGTGTCTGACTGTCAGCCACTCATTACAGTTGTCCTCCTCCACTGAACAAAAAATGCCGCCTGTGTAATCCTCTTACCAATTTTGAACTGCAGTTAGCCTACTTTTTTATTTTGGGCCTACTAAGTCTGTCTGTGCCACTCATTACAATTGTCCTCAACAGAACAA
The DNA here is from genome assembly GCF_032444005.1 of Ranitomeya imitator. Lineage (NCBI taxonomy): Eukaryota > Metazoa > Chordata > Amphibia > Anura > Dendrobatidae > Ranitomeya > Ranitomeya imitator. The sequence continues at coordinate 590,949,029 of NC_091284.1, forward strand.
AGCTATGCCGCCTCTTTAGTCCTGTTACCAATTTTGAACTGAATTTAGCCTACTTTTGTATTTTGGGCCTACTACCTGTTTCTGTGCCACTCATTACAATTGTCCTCCACAGAACAAAGCTATGCCACCTGTTTAGTCCTGTTACCAATTTTGAACTGAATTTAGCCTACTTTTATATTTTGGGCCTACTAACTGTGTCTGCGCCACTCATTACAATTGTCCTCCAGTGAACAAAGCAATTCCGCCTGTTTAGTCCTGTTACCAATTTTGAACTGCCTTTAGCCTACTTTTTTATTTTGGGCCTATAGCTGTGTTTCCTCCTCATCCTGCCCATTGCCCAGCCACTGCTAGATGAGTCTGCTGGTACATTGACCCAGACCACTACATTCCCCTTGCACTCTACACAGCCAGAATCTGACCCTCCTGAAAGTCAGGTTCCCCTTCACGCTTACTATACCACCTTACACAGGGACAAAGAGGAAGGTGCAGATGAAAGTGCAGGTTCCTTCATCAGGTGGGGGGGCATACTCGTTGGCACTGGCACAGGGCCCTCATAGTACGCAAAAGTATCTCTGGCAGTGGGAGCACCACCCGCCTTCAAACACACCACCGTACTATGAGGGGCCCTGTGCCAGTGCCAACTAGTGGCCCTCCCCTGCTTGCTCTGGATCACAGCACTTGCAAAGTTGAAATACTTACCTCTCCTTGCTCCACCGCCGTGACGTATTCCGCATTTCCTGGGCCCACGAAAATCTTAAGCCAGCCCTTCCCCCCACAACTTTAGCCAAATGACCCCGTGTTTTCAATGCCTAACTATTATTATAAAGTAAATTAAGATTGACAAGCTTAAGAAATAAGAATTGATGTTTTTGGCATTAAAATGGGCACTGTAGGTGTTTTCCTGTCTTCCACTCATTGCCGACTTTGATTCCCCATTGACTTGCATTGGGTTTCGTGTTTCGGTCGGCCCCCAACTTTTCAAAATAATCGGCCGATTTCACCCGACCCAACTTTTGACAAAGTCGGGTTTCGCGAAACTCGACTCGATCCTAAAACAGTAAAAGTCGCTCAACTCTAGTCTGAATGCATTCTGTACCCACTGTATGTTGTAAAGGAGCTGCTTTGAAAACCCCTTCTCAATCACTATATTCCACCATATACAAAATAAATAGCCTGTACTAATTTAATGTGCAGGTGTCATTCCAGTGATGTCAGTGCCTACAGTATGTCATGCGAGCCCTGCAACCAATTAGGCTATGTGCATCCAGTGCATTTTTGATGCATTTTCGCTACATTTTTTCCACACGGAAATGGGCCAAAAAAGCTATGGAATCTTTATGTAAGCTAATGCAATGACAATCCTAAAGTGTTGTGCACATGATCAGTAAAATTCCTTTGAGTATTTGCAGTGCCATTTTTCTGAAGCATGTCAATTCTGTGAGTTTCAGGTATAAACATTTTTTGGATTTGCTTCAAATTTGCTGAGTATTTGTTTGCATTTTTACCACCTTCTTATGGTGTTTCCTGTTGTGAATTCTGTGGCTGAGTTCACTTCTGTGGTCACAAGTGGTATTGCAGTCTCTGGGCTTCCTCCCTCAGGTGTTTTGGTGAGCTCGTTGGCTGCCTTGCTATTTAGCTCCACCTGAGTTTGTCTTCCTTGCTCCTTGTCAATGTTCCAGTGTTGGATCTGAGCTACTGCATCTTTCCTTGGGCCTGCTGCTCTGCTAGATAAGTGCTTCTAGTTTGTTTTCTGTTTTTTCTGTCCAGCTTGCTATTATCTTTTGCTGGAAGCTCTGAGAAGCAAAGGGGTGCACCGCCGTGCTGTTAGTTCGGCACGGTGGGTCTTTTTGCCCCTTTGCGTGGTTTTCGTTTTAGGGTTTTTGTAGACTGCATAGTTCTCTTTGCTATCCTCGCTCTGTCTAGAATATCGGGCCTCACTTTGCTGAATCTATTTCATTCCTACGTTTGTCTTTTCATCTTGCTAACAGTCATTATATGTGGGGGGCTGCCTATTCCTTTGGGGTATTTCTCTGAGGTAAGTCAGGCTTGTATTTCTATCTTCAGGCTAGTCAGCTCCTCAGGCAGTGCCGAGTTGCATAGGTAGTTGATAGGCGCAATCCACTGCTGCTTATAGTTGTGTGAGGATAGATCAGGTACTGCAGTCTACAGAGATTCCACGTCTCAGAGCTCGTCCTATTGTTTTTGGTTATTGCCAGATCTCTGTATGTGCGCTGATTACTGCACGCTGTGTTGCCTGATTGCCAGCCATAACAGTACAAGGAGCCCTCCAATGATTTCCAATAGAGGGAAAAAAGAAATCCTGACATCATTTTTTTTTCTTAGCTCTGTCTTCAGTCTTTTTTTTCCCCTAGACATTAGAGTGCTTCAGGACACAGCTGTGGACATGGATATTCAGGCTCTGTGCTCCTCAATGGATAATCTCGTTGTAAATGTACAAAAGATTCAAGATACTATTGATCAGAAATCGATGCTAGAACCAAGAATTCCGATTCCTGATTTGTTTTTTGGTGACAGAACTAAGTTCCTGAGCTTCAGAAATAATTGTAAGCTATTTTTGGCCTTGAAACCTCATTCTTCTGGTAATCCTATTCAACAGGTTTTGATTATTATTTCTTTTTTGCGCGGCGACCCACAGGACTGGGCGTTTTCTCTTGCACCAGGAGATTCTGCATTGAGTAATGTTGATGCATTTTTCCAGGCGCTGGGATTGCTTTACGATGAGCCTAATTCAGTGGATCAAGCTGAGAAAAATCTGCTGGCTTTATGCCAGGGTCAGGATGATGTAGAAGTATATTGTCAGAAATTTAGGAAATGGTCAGTACTCACTCTGTGGAATGAATCTGCACTAGCGGCTTTGTTCAGAAAGGGTCTCTCTGAAGCTCTTAAGGATGTAATGGTGGGATTTCCTATGCCTGCTGGTTTGAATGAGTCTATGTCCTTGGCCATTCAGATCGGTCGTCGCTTGCGCGAGCGTAAATCTGTGCACCATCTGGCGGTATTGTCTGAGAGTAAACCTGAGCCTATGCAGTGCGACAGGACTATGACTAAAGTAGAACGGCACGAACACAGACGTCTGAACAGACTGTGTTTCTATTGTGGTGATTCTACTCATGCTATTTCTAATTGTCCTAAACGCACTAGGCGGTTCGATAGCTCTGCCGTTATTGGTACTGTACAGTCCAAATTCCTTTTGTCCATTACCTTAATGTGTTCTTTGTCATCATATTCTGTCATGGCGTTTGTGGATTCAGGCGCTGCCCTGAATCTGATGGATTTGGATTATGCTAAACGTTGTGGATTTTTCTTGGAGCCTTTGCGGTGTCCTATTCCGTTGAGAGGAATTGATGCTACACCTTTGGACAAGAATAAGCCTCAGTACTGGGCCCAGCTGACCATGTGCATGGCTCCTGCACATCAGGAAGTTATTCGCTTTTTGGTACTGCATAATTTGCATGATGTGGTCGTGTTGGGGTTGCCATGGCTACAAACCCATAATCCAGTATTGGATTGGAACTCTATGTCGGTAACCAGCTGGGGTTGTCAGGGAGTACATGGTGATGTTCCATTTTTGTCTATTTCGTCATCCATTCCTTCTGACATCCCAGAGTTCTTGTCGGACTTTCAGGATGTATTTGAAGAGTCCAAGTCTGATGCCCTACCTCCGCATAGGAATTGTGATTGTGCTATCGATTTGATTCCTGGTAGTAAATTCCCTAAGGGTCGTTTATTTAATTTGTCCGTACCTGAACACACCGCTATGCGCAGTTATGTGAAGGAGTCCCTGGAGAAGGGACATATTCGCCCATCGTCGTCACCATTGGGAGCAGGGTTCTTTTTTGTAGCCAAGAAGGATGGTTCGCTAAGACCGTGTATTGATTACCGCCTTCTTAATAAGATCACTGTTAAGTTTCAGTATCCCTTGCCATTGATTTCTGACTTGTTTGCTCGGATTAAGGGGGCTAGTTGGTTTACTAAGATTGATCTTCGTGGTGCGTATAATCTGGTGAGAATCAGGCAGGGAGATGAATGGAAAACGGCATTTAATACGCCCGAGGGTCATTTTGAGTATCTGGTGATGCCGTTCGGACTTGCCAATGCTCCATCTGTTTTTCAGTCTTTTATGCATGACATTTTCCGTGAGTATCTGGATAAATTCTTGATTGTTTACTTGGATGACATTTTGATCTTCTCAGATGATTGGGAGTCTCATGTGAAGCAAGTCAGAATGGTTTTCCAGGTACTGCGTGCTAATTCCTTGTTCGTGAAGGGATCAAAGTGTCTCTTCGGTGTGCAGAAAGTTTCATTTTTGGGGTTCATCTTTTCCCCTTCTACTATCGAGATGGATCCGGTTAAGGTTCAGGCCATCCAGGATTGGACTCAGCCGACATCTCTAAAAAGTCTGCAGAAATTCCTGGGCTTTGCTAATTTTTATCGTCGCTTCATCTGTAATTTTTCTAGCATTGCCAGACCATTGACCGATTTGACCAAGAAGGGTGCTGATTTGGTTAATTGGTCTTCTGCTGCCGTGGAAGCTTTTCAGGAGTTGAAGCGTCGTTTTTGCTGTGCCCCTGTGTTGTGTCAACCTGATGTTTCTCTTCCGTTCCAGGTCGAGGTTGATGCTTCTGAGATTGGTGCAGGGGCGGTTTTGTCACAGAGAGGTTCTGGTTGCTCAGTGTTCAAACCATGTGCTTTCTTTTCCAGGAAATTTTCTGCTGCTGAGCGTAATTATGATGTGGGCAACCGAGAGTTGCTGGCCATGAAGTGGGCATTCGAGGAGTGGCGTCATTGGCTTGAGGGTGCTAAGCATCGCGTGGTGGTTTTGACTGATCATAAGAACCTTACTTATCTTGAGTCTGCCAAGCGCTTGAATCCTAGACAGGCCCGTTGGTCGTTATTTTTTGCTCGTTTTGATTTTGTGATTTCATACCTTCCGGGCTCTTAAAATGTGAAGGCGGATGCTCTGTCTAGGAGTTTTGTGCCCGACTCTCCGGGGTTATCTGAGCCGGCGAGTATCCTCAAGGAAGGAGTCATTGTGTCTGCCATCTCCCCTGATTTGCGGAGAGTGTTGCAGAAATTTCAGGCTAATAAACCTGATCGTTGTCCGGCCGAGAAACTGTTCGTCCCTGATAGGTGGACTAGTAAAGTTATCTCTGAACTTCATTGTTCGGTGCTGGCCGGTCATCCAGGAATCTTTGGTACCAGGGAGTTGGTTGCTAGATCCTTCTGGTGGCCATCTCTGTCACGGGATGTGCGTGCTTTTGTGCAGTCCTGTGGAATTTGTGCTAGGGCTAAGCCCTGCTGTTCACGTGCCAGTGGGTTGCTTTTGCCCTTGCCGGTCCCGAAGAGGCCTTGGACACATATTTCGATGGATTTCATTTCTGACCTTCCCGTTTCTCAAAAAATGTCGGTCATTTGGGTGGTCTGTGATCGCTTTTCTAAAATGGTCCATCTGGTGCCCTTGGTTAAATTGCCTTCCTCCTCTGATTTGGTGCCTTTGTTCTTCCAGCATGTGGTTCGTTTACATGGCATTCCTGAGAATATTGTTTCTGACAGAGGTTCCCAGTTTGTCTCGAGGTTCTGGCGAGCCTTTTGTGGTAGGATGGGCATTGACCTATCTTTTTCCTCGGCCTTCCATCCTCAGACTAATGGCCAGACCGAACGAACCAATCAGACCTTGGAAACATATCTGAGATGTTTTGTTTCCGCTGACCAGGATGATTGGGTGTCATTTTTGCCGTTGGCTGAGTTCGCCCTTAATAATCGGGCCAGCTCGGCTACCTTGGTCTCTCCATTTTTCTGCAATTCTGGGTTCCATCCTCGTTTCTCTTCAGGACAGGTTGAGTCTTCGGACTGTCCTGGTGTGGATTATGTGGTGGACAGGTTGCAGCAGATCTGGACTCAGGTAGTGGACAATTTGACCTTGTCCCAGGAGAAGGCTCAGCTTTTCGCTAATCGCAGACGCCGTGTGGGACCCCGACTTCGTGTTGGGGATCTGGTTTGGTTATCTTCTCGTCATATTCCTATGAAGGTTTCCTCTCCTAAATTTAAACCTCGTTTTATTGGTCCGTATAGGATTTCTGAGATTCTCAATCCGGTGTCTTTTCGTCTGACCCTCCCAGACTCCTTTTCCATACATAATGTATTCCATAGGTCGTTGTTGAGGAGATACGTGGCACCTATGGTTCCATCTGTGGAGCCTCCTGCCCCTGTTTTGGTGGAGGGGGAATTGGAGTATATTGTGGAGAAGATTTTGGATTCTCGTGTCTCTAGACGGAAACTCCAGTATTTGGTCAAATGGAAGGGTTATGCTCAGGAAGATAATTCCTGGGTTTTTGCCTCTGATGTCCATGCCCCAGATCTTGTTCGTGCCTTTCATGTGGCTCATCCTGGTCGGCCTGGGGGTTCTGGTGAGGGTTCGGTGACCCCTCCTCAAGGGGGGGGTACTGTTGTGAATTCTGTGGCTGAGTTCACTTCTGTGGTCACAAGTGGTATTGCAGTCTCTGGGCTTCCTCCCTCAGGTGTTTTGGTGAGCTCGTTGGCTGCCTTGCTATTTAGCTCCACCTGAGTCTGTCTTCCTTGCTCCTTGTCAATGTTCCAGTGTTGGATCTGAGCTACTGCATCTTTCCTTGGGCCTGCTGCTCTGCTAGATAAGTGCTTCTAGTTTGTTTTCTGTTTTTTCTGTCCAGCTTGCTATTATCTTTTGCTGGAAGCTCTGAGAAGCAAAGGGGTGCACCGCCGTGCTGTTAGTTCGGCACGGTGGGTCTTTTTGCCCCTTTGCGTGGTTTTCGTTTTAGGGTTTTTGTAGACTGCATAGTTCTCTTTGCTATCCTCGCTCTGTCTAGAATATCGGGCCTCACTTTGCTGAATCTATTTCATTCCTACGTTTGTCTTTTCATCTTGCTAACAGTCATTATATGTGGGGGGCTGCCTATTCCTTTGGGGTATTTCTCTGAGGTAAGTCAGGCTTGTTTTTCTATCTTCAGGCTAGTCAGCTCCTCAGGCAGTGCCGAGTTGCATAGGTAGTTGATAGGCGCAATCCACTGCTGCTTATAGTTGTGTGAGGATAGATCAGGTACTGCAGTCTACAGAGATTCCACGTCTCAGAGCTCGTCCTATTGTTTTTGGTTATTGCCAGATCTCTGTATGTGCGCTGATTACTGCACGCTGTGTTGCCTGATTGCCAGCCATAACAGTTTCCCACGCTGTAATCTGTGTGACAGCATGGAAAACATCGGCACGGAGGTTCTTATCGGCGGTAATGCTACCTCCGGTATGACCGTTGGTAAGAGCACTGTGGGGTCATGCTGTCAGATGTCAGTATGACCCCACAGCTGTGACTGTGACCCATAGTGGTGACTGTTACTCGCGGTAATACTTACACTGGTAAGACAGTCAGGCAAATCCCTGCCTGGTCATGCTATCAGATGTCCTGAGTCTTCCCCTTTTGCAGATCCCCTATAAACAGTATGATGCTCTCTTATACACAGTATAATGCCCCCACCCACACAGTATACTGACCCCTTAGTATTCCACAACCTGTTTGATGGCTCCAACACTGTATGATGCCCCCCTCACTGCAATCTCCACACTGAATGATGCCTCCCTTGATAGCCTCCATATAGTATAATGCACCAGATAGTCCTCAATATAATATAATGCGCTCCCCATAGGCCTTCATATAGTGTAATGTACTCTTCATAGGTCTCTATAGTATAATGCACTCCGCATAGGCAGACTCTATTCAGTATAGTGCATTCCCCATATGCATACTCTAAATAGTATAATGCTTTCCCTATAGACAGACTTTATACAGTATAATATAATGAACTCCCCATAGACAGACTTTTTATTTTATAATGCATCCCCATAGGCAGATTCTATATTGTAAAATGTACCCCCTATAGGCAGACTCTATATTGTATAATGCAAACTCATAGGCACACTCTATATTGTATAATGCACCACCCAAAGTCAGACTCTATATTGAATAATACACCCCGTATAGACATACTGTATATTGTATAATACACACCCCATAGGCAAACTCAATATAATTAGTGATGACTGAATACATTTGGCACTATTTGTTACTGGCATGAATAGTATGGTATCCGGCCTATTCGTTCCTCGGCAAGTAAATTGGTATTTGCCTCGGTATAATCGAGTGACCCGCATAGCATGTTTGGTGCTTTATTTGCAGCCAATGAACTGGGCTGGCTTTGCAATCACATTAATGCTGGCACCATCTTTGTTGTGGCATTACTGTGATTGGCTGGCCTTCCAGTGTCATAGGGACTATTTAACCCCTTCATGACCCAGCCTATTTTGACCTTAAAGACCTTGCCGTTTTTTGCAAATCTGACCAGTGTCCCTTCATGAGGTAATAACTCAGGAACGCTTCAATGGATCCTAGCGGTTCTGAGATTGTTTTTTCGTGACATATTGGGCTTCATGTTAGTGGTAAATTTAGGTCAATAAATTCTGTGTTTATTTGTGACAAAAACGGAAATTTGGCGAAAATTTTGAAAATTTCGCAATTTTCACATTTTGAATTTTTATTCTGTTAAACCAGAGAGTTATGTGACACAAAATAGTTAATAAATAACATTTCCCACACGTCTACTTTACATCAGCACAATTTTGGAAACAAAATTTTTTTTTGCTAGGAAGTTATAAGGGTTAAAATTTGACCAGCGATTTCTCATTTTTACAACGAAATTTACAAAACCATTTTTTTTAGGGACCACCTCACATTTGAAGTCAGTTTGAGGGGTCTATATGGCTGAAAATACCCAAAAGTGACACCATTCTAAAAGCTGAACCCCTCAAGGTGCACAAAACCACATTCAAGAAGTTTATTAACCCTTCAGGTGCTTCACAGCAGCAGAAGCAACATGGAAGGAAAAAATGAACATTTAACTTTTTAGTCACAAAAATTATTTTTAGCAACAATTTTTTTATTTTCCCAATGGTAAAAGGAGAAACTGAACCACGTAAGTTGTTGTCCAATTTGTCCTGAGTACACCGATACTTCACATGTGGGGGTAAACCACTGTTTGGGCACATGGTAAGGCTCGGAAGGGAAGGAGCGCCATTTGACTTTTTGAATGAAAAATTATCTCCATCGTTAGCGGACACCATGTCGCGTTTGGAGAGACCCTGTGTGCTTAAACATTGGAGCTCCCCCACAAGTGACCCCATTTTGGAAACTGGACCCCCCAAGGAACTTATCTAGATGCCTAGTGAGCACTTTAAACCCTCAGGTGCTTCACAAATTGATCCGTAAAAATGAAAAAGTACTTTTTTTTCACAAAAAATTTATTTTCGCCTCAATTTTTCATTTTCACATGGGCAACAGGATAAAATGGATCCTAAAATTTGTTGAGCAATTTCTCCCGAGTACGCCGATACCTCATATGTGGGGGTAAACCACTGTTTGGGCACACGGCAGGGCTCGGAAGGGAAGGCGCGCCTTTTAACTTTTTGAATGGAAAATTAGCTCCAATTGTTAGCGGACACCATGTCGCATTTGGAGAGCCCCTGTGTGCCTATGCAATGGAGCTCCCCCACAAGTGACCCCATTTTGGAAACTAGACCCCCCAAGGAACTTACCTAGATGCATACTGAGCACTTTAAACCCCCAGGTGCTTCACAGAAGTTTATAATGCAGAGCCATGAAAATAAAAAATAATTTTTCTTTTCTCAAAAATGATTTTTTAGCCTGGAATTTCCTATTTTGCCAATGGTAATAGGAGAAATTGGACCACAAATGTTGTTGTCCAGTTTGTCCTGAGTATGCAGATACCCCATATGTGGGGGTAAACCACTGTTTGGGCGCACGGCAGGGCTCAGAAGGGAAGGCACGCCATTTGGCTTTTTAAATGGAAAATTATCTCCAATCATTAGCGGACACCATGTCGCGTTTGGAGAGCCCCTGTGTGCCTAAACATTGGAGATCCCCCACAAATTACCCCATTTTGGAAACTAGACCCCCAAAGGAACTAATCTAGATGTGTAGTGAGCACTTTGAACCCTCAAGTGCTTCACAGAAGTTTATAACGCAGAGCCATGAAAATAAAATAAAAAAATTATTTTCTCAAAAATGAATTTTAGCCCGCAATTTTTTATTTTCCCAAGGGTAACAGGAGAAATTTGACCCCAAAAGTTGTTGTCCAGTTTCTCCTGAGTACGCTGATACCCCATATGTGGGGGTAAACCACTGTTTAGGCACATGCTGGGGCTCGGAAGTGAAGTAGTGACGTTTTGAAATGCAGACTTTGATGGAATGCTCTGTGGGCGTCACGTTGCGTTTGCAGAGCCCCTGATGTGGCTAAACAGTAGAAACCCCCCACAAGTGTCCCCATTTTGGAAACTAGACCCCGAAAGGAACTTATCTAGATGTGAGGTGAGCACTTTGAACCCCAAAGTGCTTCACAGAAGTTCATAACACAGAGCAGTGAAAATAATAAATACGTTTTCTTTCCTCAAAAATAATTTTTTAGCCCAGAATTTTTTATTTTCCCAAGGGTTACAGGAGAAATTAGACCACAAAAGTTGTTGTCCAGTTTCTCCTGAGTACGCTGATACCCCATGTGTGGGGGTAAACCACTGTTTGGGCACACGTGGGGGCTCAGAAGGAAAGTAGTGACTTTTGAAATGCAGACTTTGATGGAATGGTCTGCGGGCGTCACGTTGCGTTTGCAGAGCCCCTGGTGTGCCTAAACAGTAGAAACCCCCCACAAGTGACCCCATTTTGGAAACTAGACCCCCAAAGGAACTTATCTAGATGTGTGGTGAGCACTTTCAACCCCCAAGTGCTTTACAGAAGTTTATAACGCAGAGCCGTGAAAATAATAAATACGTTTTCTTTCCTCAAAAATAATTTTTTAGCCCAGAATTTTTTATTTTCCCAAGGGTTACAGGAGAAATTGGACGACAAAAGTTGTTGTCCAGTTTCTCCTGAGTACGCTGATACCCCATGTGTGGGGGTAAACCACTGTTTGGGCACACGTGGGGGCTCAGAAGGGAAGTAGTGACTTTTGAAATGCAGACTTTGATGGAATGGTCTGCGGGCGTCACGTTGCGTTTGCAGAGCCCCTGGTGTGCCTAAACAGTAGAAACCCCCCACAAGTGACCCCATTTTGGAAACTAGACCCCCCAAGGAACTTATCTAGATATGTGGTGAGCACTTTGAACCCCCAAGTGCTTCACAGACGTTTACAACGCAGAGCCGTGAAAATAAAAAATCATTTTTCTTTCCTCAAAAATGATGTTTTAGCAAGCAATTTTTTATTTTCTCAAGGGTAACAGGAGAAATTGGACCCCAGTAATTGTTGCGCAGTTTGTCCTGAGTATGCTGGTACCCCATATGTGGGGGTAAACCACTGTTTGGGCACACGTCGGGGTTCGGAAGTGAGGGAGCACCATTTGAATTTTTGAATACAAGATTGGCTGGAATCAATGGTGGCACCATGTTGCGTTTGGAGACCCCCTGAAGTGCCTAAACAGTGGAAACCCCTCAATTCTACCTCCAACACTAACCCCAACACACCCCTAACCCTAATCCCAACTGTAGCCATAACCCTAATCACAACCCTAACCCCAACACACCCCTAACCACAACCCTAACCCCAACACACCCCTAACCCTAACCACAACCCTAATTCCAACCCAACCCTAAGGCTATGTGCCAACGTTGCGGATTCGTATGAGATTTTTCAGCACCATTTTTGAAAAATCCGCGGGTAAAAGGCACTACGTTTTACCTGCGGATTTTCCGCGGATTTCCAGTGTTTTTTGTGCGGATTTCACCTGCGGATTCCTATTGAGGAACAGGTGTAAAACGCCGCGGAATCCGCACAAAGAATTGGCATGCTGCGGAAAATACAACGCAGCGTTCCCGCGCGGTATTTTCCGCACCATGGGCACAGCGGATTTGGTTTTCCATATGTTTACATGGTACTGTAAACCTGATGGAACACTGCTGCGAATCCGCAGCCAAATCCGCACCGTGTGCACATAGCCTAATTCTAAAGGTATGTGCACACGCTGCGGAAAACGCTGCGGATCCGCAGCAGTTTCCCATGAGTTTACAGTTCAATGTAAACCTACGGGAAATAAAAATCGCTGTACACATGCTGCGGAAAAACTGCACGGAAACGCAGCGGTTTACATTCCGCAGCATGTCACTTCTTTGTGCGGATTCCGCAGCGGTTTTACAACTGCTCCAATAGAAAATCGCAGTTGTAAAACCGCAGTGAAATGCGCAGAAAAACCGCGGTAAATCCACGATAAATCGGCAGCGGTTTAGCACTGTGGATTTTTCAAATCCGCTGCGGAAAAATCCGCATAGGACCAGAATATGTGTGCACATACCGAAACCCTAACCCTACCCCTACCCCTACCCCTAACCCTACCCCTAACCCTACCCCTAACCCTAACCCTACCCCTACCCCTAACCCTAACCCTAACCCTACCCATAACCCTAACCCTAGTTCTTACCCCAACCTTAGTGAAAAAAAAATTCTTTATTTTTTTTATTGTCCCTATCTATGGGGGTGACAAAGGGGGGGGGTCATTTACTATTTTTTTTATTTTGATCACTGAGATATAACCTATCTCAGTGATCAAAATTCACTCTGGAACGAATCTGCCGGCCGGCAGATTCGGCGGGCGCACTGCACATGCGCCCGCCATTTTGGAAGATGGCGGCGCCCAGGAAAGAAGACGGACGGACCTCGGGCGGCCAGGTAAGTATAAGGGGGGGGGAGATCAGGGCACGGGGGGGCGTCGGAGCACGGGGGGTGGATCGGAGCATGGGGGGGGTGGATCGGAACACGGGAGGGAGGATTGGAGCACGGGGTGAGGGATCGCTGTGCGGGGGGTGGTGGATCGGAGCACGGGGGGGGGGGTCGCTGTGTGCGGGGGGGGGGATCGGAGTGCGAGGGGGTTTGATTGGAGCGCGGGGGGTGTGATTGGTGCACGGGGGAAGCGGACAGGAGGACGGGGGAGCGGAGCACAGGACGGAGGGGAGCGGACCACAGATCAGGGGGCTGGGGGGGCGATCGGAGGGGTGGGGTGGGTGCACATAAGTGTTTCCAGCCATGGCCGATGATATTGCAGCATCGGCCATGGCTGGATTGTAATATTTCACCAGTTTTTTAGGTGAAATATTACAAATCGCTCTGATTGGCAGTTTCACTTTCAACAGCCAATCAGAGCGATCGTAGCCACGAGGGGGTGAAGCCACCCCCCCTGGGCTAAACTACCACTCCCCCTGTCCCTGCAGATCGGGTGAAATGGGAGTTAACCCTTTCACCCGATCTGCAGGGACGCGATCTTTCCATGACGCATATGCTGCGTCATGGGTCGGAATGGCACCGACTTTCATGACGCAGCGTATGCGTCAAAGGTCGGGAAGGGGTTAAAAGCTGCTGGCGCCATCTTGCGCACATTGCAGCCGGAAGCAGTGTAGGGAGAGCGTAGTTTGAGAGTAGGAAAAGTGAAAGTAGTGTAGGAAGAGTGATGGTTTATACTGAGTGTTTATTTATTCCAAAAAGCTCTTTTAAGAGCCAAAGACTGTCAAGATTACTTTTTATGTTGTTAGGTAGGTATTTAGTAGTGAGATATTCAATAGCAGGAAGGGAGGGTGGGTGAAAGGCAGGCAGGTACCTGGGTGTTCTGATCATTACAATTACATGCTTCAGCTCTCTGCTATTTACCACTTAAAATACCTAATATTTGTCTAGCAGTTGTTTGACTGGCTTAATAGGGGTCCACATAATCACATGTGACAATTTAGCAGGGGCAGTAATCTTCATTACTCCGCATTTGCATGGTTATCACAAGCCGATTTAAAAAACAATCTTAGGTTTCTATTGTACTAAAAAAAGTGTATCTTTATCTACTAGTTGTGCGACTGGCGCAATAAGGGTACAGATAATCATACGTGAAAATTTAGCAGGGGCAGTATTCTTCATTACTCTGCATTTGTAGTGTTGCAGCAAGTAGAGATGTTCGAATATTTCAATATTCGTTTCAGCTCACAATTGCCGAATTTGCAATAATCGCCAATTTAAACACCAAATATAGCTGAACATACACAGCACAAAAAACAGTGTTTCCCATGCTGTGCGACAGTCGACTAGAGCAGAGGTCCCCAACTCCAGTCCTCAAGGCCCACCAACAGGTCATGTTTTCAGGATTTCCTTTGCATTGCACAGGTGATGCAATTATTACCTGGGCAAGACTAAGGAAATCCTGAAAACATGACATGTTGGTGGGCCTTGAGGACTGGAGTTGGGGACCCCTGGACTAGAGCTCCCATCAGTTGAAACCTGATGTCGCTAATAACAGTGAGACGGGTAGTGTGGCGAGCACTCTTGCTGAGATCTGAGGTGCTGATGAAGTGGATGGCAATCCCCATAATAGAGTAATGTTCAATCACTACACACTCTTGACAGTCGCTGTTGGCAAAGTTCAAAGTTCAATGTTCAGCCTACAATCCAAGGCGCAGGTGCACCAGACCTACCCAGGACCCAGGTGTCCTTTTGCAAACAGGATATCCTTTACACTGTTCAGTGAACTTTAAACTTTGCCAACAGCGACTATATGAATAAGACCCTATGATGGTCAAAACCTTATGTTCTTGTCACCTCAGCATTTTCTCTATCCCTGCACCATTTCCACTTTCATGAATTGTGTTATTGCTGCATCCACATCTATATAATAAAGTCTTCACAAGCATCTATCAAGAGTGTGTGGTGATTGAACATTACGCTAATAACAGTGAGAGCAGGAGCTGCAGATAGAAGTATTCATTTGCTGGATGATAAGCTGTAAATAAATATTTTTTGTTAAAAACTTGCCTGGGTTCCTCTATATTTTTCATAACCAGCCAGGCAAAACTGACAGCTGGGAACTGCAACACTCAGCTGTCAGCTTCAGCAAGGTTGGCTATCAGGAATAGAAGGGTCCCCACTAGAGTTAAGTGAATATGTCTGGAAAATAACTGCAAAACATAAACTCGGCACGGATATTGTACATTCGGATTCAGTAACACGAGCATTTATCTTAAAATCCGGAAAAGTTGGTAACATTCAGTAAAAGATAGAATAAAAGCCGGAAATTCATTTGCCGTGTACAATAAAATCACAGAGTGACAGGTTAGAATAGAATAGATAGAATAGAATACACATAGAATACATAGATATACGGTAGATGTCATGACACACACATATACAGCTTTGACAAAAATTAAGAGACCACTGCAAAAAGTTCAGTCTGTCTGATTTTTCTCTTTATAGGTATATTTTTGAGTTAAATGTAAATTGTTCTTTTACTCTATAAACTTCTTATTTTTTCTGACAAAGAAAAATGGTCAAAATAAAAAAACAGTGCTTCTAGACCTCAAATAATGCAAAGAAAACAAGTTCATAATCATTTAGAAGCAACAATACTAATGTTTTAACTCAGAATGAGTTCAGAAATCAATATTTTGTGGAGTAACCATGATTTTTAATCACAGCTTTCATGCCTCTTGGCATGCTTTCCATCAGTCTTTCACAAAAATATAAGCAGTTCTTCTTTGTTTGATGGCTTGTGACTATCCATCTTGATTACATTCCAAAGGTTTTCAATGGGGTTCAGGTCTGGAGATTGGGCTGCCCATGACAGGGTTTTGATGTGGTGGTCTTTTAATTTTTGCCGGAGCTGTATTGTTAACCCTAAAGGTATCCTTCTATGCTTCCTCCTCTTCCCCCAGGACCACCAACATGTAGATGACAGTAATAGGGTTGCTGATTATGGCATCATCACCACTAACCAGCTTAGCAGCCATTGAAAAAATGTACAGAAGGATGCAGAGGTCCTTCATCTGTATCCAGTTCGCAAGTGTGAACTGCTCGATGAGTAAGAGCTAGTGTAGCTCAAAACACGTCGACTGTTATCGTGTTTTTTTTTAAAAATTTTTCTTTTCATGGTTTAAATCAACAAATTAATGTGAAGATTTAAAACTTTTGGGGTTGCTGGATTTTCCCATTTTCTTCATGGTGAATTGTACCACGTCTGTTGTGCCAGGCTATGAAAAATGTCACCCTGAACCAGGTCTCAGCGCTGTTGCCACAGTCGCTGCAACATGTGCAGATCTCTATACCAACTGAAGTGGAATGCTCAAGTCATCACAACAGTATTTTCTGCAGCAGTGCATCCAGGCTGGGACAGTGCCAGAGGAATTGCTGAACCATCAGGTTCAGGATGCAAGCCATGCAAGGCACATGTGCAAGGTTGGCCAGGAATAGGGCCGCCACCAGGTTTGCACCGTTATCACACACTGCCTTCAGGCTCCAGGCTGAAAGTAGATAGCCATTGCTCAAACTTGGCATGGATAGCTGTCCACAACTGTTGATCTGTATGACTGCGGTCTCTAAAGCATATTATTGTAAACAATGCCTGATTATGGTGAGCCCTGGATGCACAGTATTGAGGTGGGGGTGGGATTCTGGAACTTTGAAACGTGTGTTTAATTAAGGCAAAGTTTGAGAGCCCAGGAGGAGGCCCTAGAGGAGGTGGAGGAAGAAGAGGAACTACAAGAACAGTTACATTCAGAGGCTTGTTCCGCAAGCACTGTGGAATCCAAGACTTTGCATCAAGTGACAACTTGGTTTCCACTGCTTTAGTTCTCCAAGCCCTGGTGTGAACTAGTATAGTTCTGTGTGTAGTGGTTTATTTCTTCATCCCCAAGTGCCCTGCAAGCCTTGGGGACTGCAAGACTTGTGGAGCAGGTCCTTCTCCAACTGCCCCTACAGCCATCAGAGTCACCCAGTGCCCAGTAATCTGGATGTAACTCCCCTGTCCATGCTCGCTCTTCCAGGTGTGATTGTTGAAATGCACCCTGAAAGACATGGAATTTTTCAAGGAACTGGTGATATTGTCTGAGACTTGTTGCTGTAAGCGCAGGCACATTTTCTTAGAGAAGGAATGGTGACTGGGCAACTGGTACTGGGGGTACTGCAACAGCAATCAGCTTTCGGAAACCATCTGTATCGATCCATAAGGCGGAAAGGTTGCATTTCCGTGGCCAACAGATTGGAGTCGCCATGCAAAAATCACAGAGATCACAGGCCATGAGTAATACAGAAACAAGCGCTGTGATCTTTGTAGCGAATAGCTCTCAGCTGGCTCCTATCATCCAGACACAGACACGATTGGGCAATAAATTATCTGAAAAGGACGCAGGCAGTTCACAAAAATTAGCTCTCAGAAAAGTAGTATTGAGCGTATGGCATATCCATGTCCAGATTACAATGCATATATCCTACCGTACGATCACTGCTAGCTCCATGATAACCTTACACTCCTTGCTGCAAACAACAATCCTGTTTTTAACCCTTTATTTTTTTAATCTTATGTAATTAAGTAAATACAGGCTGATTCATTGCTAATTCTTCTTTTGAGGGTAACAACATCAGGATGTTCCATCCCCTTTACCTCAGAGTAGCAGTCATATACCGGCCCCCAGGCTCACCCACCCACTTCTTTGACCACTGCATTGCAGCCACACTTCATGTCTTAAGAATTGACAACCCTTATCCTGGGAGACTTTAACATCTCCACCTCTCCAACCACATCCCAGCTTCTATCTCTAGCAAATTCTCGTGGCCTCTCACAACTTTCAAACTCTGAGACACACAAAGACGGTAACACCCCTGATCTGGACTTTGTCTGGCTCAGTTCAATTTCCTACCTAGATGGCTCACTTTTTACCCTTTGCCCCCCATGAAACTAGGAGAATAACCACAACTTAGACATTTGTAGGTGCTCCCTAAAATCACATATTTTTATAGTGGCCTATCACGTTCCCTAATCAAAGTCCTTTTATATAAATAGCTCATTCTCTACTTCTCTGAACATAATTCGCCATCAATCTCAACTGTACCCAAAAGGCTCATGCAGCCTTTATCTGCCCCCATTTCCTCAAAATGGTTGTACTATCATTGTAAATAAACACCTGTAATTGGTGTCACCCACACCTCATAGTAGATTGTAAGTTCTGAAGTGCAGGGTTATCATTATTTTTGCATTAGTTGCTTGATTATGTTAAACTTGGTTACTTTTGACTGTTTTATATGAACTGCTGACTCATAATGCAATGTGGAATGTGTTTGCGATATATAAATAAAGGTTATTATTATTAGTAGATAGAAGATAGTGAAACTCAAGATGTTAACTTTGGCATGTGTAGGAGTAAAGAATCTTTTAGGTCAGCACAACTGCACAATCAAGGGTTTGCTGCTGTGCTGACACAGGGTGAAGTAGGGTGAACATGACAAGCTGCTGGGCTGTGAGTGAGGTGCAGGCAGAGATGTTATGGCAGATTGAGAAAGATGGGGGTGTGCTTGGTATGTAATATCAGTCAAAAACAGCAGGCATGTCCAATTCTGTATCAGCTGAAAGGCTCTCAGTCACCCCAACTGTAGGGGGTAAACAAGTGGAGGTTCTCTGGCCAGACACTTGTGTGACAACAATTGCTATGGTGAGGGAGGAGTAAGAATCAGAAGATGCGGTTGATGGGGTAGACGGTAGCTGGTGAGACCCCCTAGTAAGCATTTTAGTACAGTGACATTCCCAGATAAACACATGTTGATTGTGCATGTGCCAGGTCATGCATGTAGAACTGAAATTATTTTATTATTTTTTACTCTACTAGGAGGTTTTTAAAAAGTTGACAGATGTCATGATTTTTTAGATTTTTGCCAGGCTGAAAAAAAGACCAAAGATAACCAACTGCAGAACCGCAAACATTGCTGTCAACTGCCAGAGTTGGGCCTCAGGATTCATTGGTTGCCGTGGTTGTATAACACTGTCTATGTAGCCTCCTCATCTTCCTCCTCATCCTCCTCTGCTAAGCAACTCAGCTGCATGCCTCTGGGTTTACACCAAGTTTGATCTACTATCTCATCGTCATACTCTCTATTCTCCCACTCCTCACCCTGAAAGTCACCCTCTTCCTGCTTTGACAGCACAGTACAGTCTGCAGGCATCTCAAATATCTGAGTCTTGTCACAATTGGACCACCTTCACCCAACGGGGTTAACGTCTGACGAGGGTTTGGTTTATGCTTGGACAAAACTTCGTCCGGCCATGGATCAGAGTGAGAAAAAATTTGGCCACCGATGCAGATGATTTCCTCTCCTTGACTCTTGGAATCTTTGGCATACACTGCCTATGCCCATGGCACACACTGTGTGAAGAGGTCTGCAGAGTCAGCCATCTGTGGTTCTCAACAGTCAGTTGGGCGCTTGGAGAGTTGTGATATGGGGAAAAAAAAGGTAATTGGGGTGCCACCACTGAGGACTGTACTGTGTGTGATGTTAAGGTGGAGAAAGAGGAGAAGAGGCCACTTGATGTAGCACTTGCCATCTACTGGAGCACATGTTCTTTCTGGCTCTCATCTACAAAGTGTACGTTGTACAGCTGTCAAAGAAAGGGAGCTTAGTTGCTCATCCAGTAACAGAAGTTGTAAAAATGCTACGCAAATTCTGACTGCAGCAAAACAAATCAACTTCTCATCCCTCATATCATACCTGTCTCACAACCCTAAATGCCTATTCAGTACTTTCAATTCTTTTCTGAGTCCACTAGTTCCCCCTCCCTCTCCTCTCATCTCAGCTGAATAATTTGCCTTATTACCTGTGAACAACGTCATACCTCATTCCAAACTTTAACCACAGTTTTCACCATAAGTCTAACCCACCTCTTCAACCTCTCACTAACAACTGGTGTCTTCCATCCTGATTGAAACATAACTTGATCACACCCATCCTCAAAAAGCCCTCTTTTGACCCATCCTCTGTGTTTACCTATCGCCCCATACAATTTCTCCCCTATGCCTCAAAACTACTGGAACAACATGTCCATTTTGTACTGTCCTCCCACCTCTCCTCTTGCTCCCTCTTTGACTGCTTACAATCTGACTTCAGACCACACCGTTCCACTGAAACTGCCTTGACTAAAGTCATGAATGACCTGCTCACCGCAAAATGTGGCCTACCACATTTGGCCTACCAATTGGCCTACCGCCTCAATGCATTAACCTAACTATCCCTGTGTGGCCTATTAAAGAAAAAAAAACATAATTGGGTTCCTCGCATCATGTTCTCATACACTTTATGCAGTTAATAGCCCTCTGTGTCTATACTGCTACATACTTAGGCAGTTAACTGGTTCATGCAGCTTTACATGAACACCTGAGCCTTACACTATGGCTGGTCCGACTAACAAAAGAAATTGTTACCATCCACCTCTCGTGTCTCCCCTTTTCCTCATGGTTTGTAAGCTTGCGAGCAGGGCCCTCATTCCTCTTGGTATCTATTTTGAACTGTGATTTCTGTTATGCTGTAATGTCTATTGTCTGTAAAAGTCCCCTCTATAATTTGTAAAGTGCTGTGGAATATGTTGGCGCTATATAAATAAAATTATTATTATTATTATCATTATTATTATTATTATTAAATGTAAGTGGTATGAGTTTGTCCA
Source organism: Ranitomeya imitator (assembly GCF_032444005.1). Taxonomy (NCBI): domain Eukaryota; kingdom Metazoa; phylum Chordata; class Amphibia; order Anura; family Dendrobatidae; genus Ranitomeya; species Ranitomeya imitator. The sequence goes on from NC_091284.1 coordinate 590,969,585, forward strand.
ACTCCTTCTCCTGGACCTGGCATCTGTCTTTGACACAGTGGACTAATCCCACTTACTACAGACTCTCTGATCTGTTGACATTACAGACTTGGCCCTGTGTTGGATCCCCTCATACCAACAGAGAGGACATTCAGTGTCTCCCACTCACACACCACCTTCTAATTTTGCCCCCTATGTGTTGGTGTCCACCAAGGTTCAGTTGTAGGATCGGGAACTGTGCTTAGAGGGAGCACACACGAGCTCCCTCCCTCTTAAAGGGACAGCACACATCAACCTAAGGTATTCTCAACCTATAGCTGGGTGACACCTTCTATTTAAGGCTTCTCCACCAATATTAGGTGCCTGAGCTACGTTGTGAGTTTGACTTACACGGTTGCAAGTTATCAGTTTCCCCAGGTCCGCCTGTCTGCTTGTCTATCCTGTACACATCTGCTTTTAGCAAACAGGTTGAGCTTTTGCATGTTGTATCAGGGCTCCCAGCACAGGAGGCCTAGAATGATCCATTACCTACCTTGTCTTACTGTGATATTCAATTGAAAGCTGTAAATGCTGTCCCAGAACCTGCTATCTCATGCCTGGCTGATTGCTGTAGTGCCATGCTACAATTAGTACTGTGGGTGGATTGGGGCCACTTTCCTGGTATTTGCCACTAATTTGATGTGTTTTGGCAGCATTTAGGGCAGTTATAAGGTGTTGTGCATGCGTTTGTTTTTGCCTCCTTTTGAGATGAATGGCGTTCAGATACGTTCAGCGAATATTAGATTAATTAATCGTAATCTAAACCAAACTTTGAAATATTCACTCATCTCTAGTTAGAGAAGGTTGGGTTTTTATAAGTAGGAAATTTCCATCACTTGGCCTTACCCAACGATGATGGTGAACAAGCCATAACTCAGGACAATTAAGGTCTGAAACCTTGGTCAAAAATATCTGAGCACACAAATATCCCCCCAAAAAATTCTTTTTCATATGCCCATTTTCTTTTTTGCAATTTTTGGAAGGAAAAAAAGAGAATATATTTTGTTTTGCCTAAAATACAAATGAAATATGTCATATTTAACTTTAGCCCTTTAAAAAATCATTTCACCTTCAGCGAGCTTACCTGTTCTCAATAAAAGTAATTTTGACAAACATTGCCCTTACTTTTACATGCCTCTGTACATGATAAATAACATAATAATTATTGAGTTATGATACATAACTGCCCTAACTTTTACATGCCTCTGTACATGTTAAATAACATAATAATTATTGAGTTATGATACATAACTTACATATTTCAGCAAGACAATGTTAAACTGCATCCATCTATCACACCCATATTCCCTATGTTCACATTCTGATGTACGTCTATAATCTGATTTGAAAAAATATGACTGTAAGGATTCCAAGACATAACAATATTTTTATTTACATTTTATACAACTTTTTGGGAATTGCGGTTGTATAACAATCAAAGTAAAGGTTTTATGTTACATAGCATAACTTGTCAAGGTCATTGTGAAGTTTAATTACAGCATTCACCTTTTTGAAAATTATTTTTTTAAGATAAGATAAGTAATTGAAAATGAATTGTATTTTTAGTTTGAACAAGCAAGCCTGCCAAATTGTCCTGATTTCATATTTAACTTAATTTGCCTGCGTTATCAAGACAACTTAGTAATTATAAATTGCGATTGTCGGGCATTAAATTTGTCCATGTTTCTTCAAGGTTTTATAATTTCATGACAAATATTCATTATATGTGCAACAAGAATTAGGTTCCAATTTGATCTGACAAAACCACATCATTTATTATACTAATCCAGTCATTTTAATCATGTCTTCTTTATCCCTCTATGAGGAATTTATACATTTTGTATATTAGGTTAAGCATCATCATAAGCCTATCTCTGTGACAAGGTAAAAATCACCTCTGTAGAATCAGATTCAGGCACAAATTTCTGTGTATTAAAATCAGCATAAACGCACTCTATATTATAACACATGTGCAACACTGTATATTTTTCAAGTTATGAGCATAGATTAGCAGTTACAGTTTCAGCTATTACTAATTATACTTTCAGCATCATCTTGACAGTTTTTTGTAGCATTTTGTAAATTGCTCCTTTTCTGGCTACAGGTTTTGCAAGAAGGGCGTCAAATATTTTTCTGTCCTTTCTAAAAGAGGATTTTTTTTCCATTTTCTAACCATAGTTAGAGTGTTTGCATTATTTACATTGATTAGCACATCTGACAAAATCCAAATGTGAGATTTTTAAAAAAAAATGTAGCAACAAAATGTAATTTGCATTAAATTTATTCAATGACAATCAAAAGTGTCTCATTACAATCTGAGTTCTATCCAAAACCTTGATCATAATAATTGCAAGGTGAAAATATGAAACAATAGTACTCCTGTTTTTTCACCATCACTTTTTCCATGGAGCTCCACATTTGTTCATTCTGGTCCAGATTTAATTCACAAACTGAGATTCTTATTAACACCACTGACATCACTGGGTCTTTGCCCCTTTGGTGCCTACTAGTCCTCAGGTTTTCAAAATTGCCAAGCATTTTAAAGAAATAGAAAGGCTAGTAAAAATTACATAAAGTCATTTGGGCATCTTTTCGGGCATTTTGTAAGTAGGGAGACCTGTGGGATGAATGATGTAATATTTCTAATTTTTATCCTGGGAAAAACACCAGTATTCCAGAGGGTATGGTAGAAAAGTACTAACTTGCATCTATTCAGTGCTGCTCTGTGTCCTTTAGGGACCCTCCTGATGCATGTTACGTGCAGCAGAATTGGAGAAGGAAGAGCAGGATGAAGAAAAGAGGATGAGCAGGTGGAAATGGAAGAGGACATATACTCAGTGCTGGCAAGAGACTAGGGAGACAGTCAGGGGCTAGTTGACACTTTTCAGCCTGGGGGCAATCACAAGACAGTGGCCCTCGAGTTGCGGTGGCCCTCCTTTTTCCTGCTTATTTCTGGCCATTGCATTAAAGCAGCAGAGATAACAGGCTTTAAAAACAGGCTGGTACATAGATATGGGATATACAATATGATGTCCCCACTGCCTCCTATATATACAGTAGGATGAGGCTTTACAGTTTTCTATATACTGTATACTAAAGCTCCCCGCAAATAGTATTTCTCCAAAACCCCCTATATATAGTATGATGGTCCCATACAGCTCTCTAATTGCGATATTATGTACCTCACTTCATATATATAATATGATGATCCCACATCCCCTCTATATATAGTATCATGTCCCTACAGCCCCCTATATGGAATATGGTGGCCTCACAGCCCCCATATGATGGTCCCCACAGTTTCTTTTATTTAATTATATTATACAGCTGTGGCTAAAAGTATTGACACCACTGCAATTCTGTCAGACAATACTCAGTTTCTTCCTGAAAATGATTGCAAACACAAATTCTTTGTTAATATTATCTTCATTTAATTTGTCTTAAATGAAAAAACACAAAAACAATTGTCCTAAAGCCAAATTGGATATAATTCCACACCAAACATAAAAAAGGGTGGACAAAAGTATTGGTACTGTTCAAAAAATCCCTTGATGCTTCTCTAATTTGTGTAATTAACAGCACCTGTAACTTACCTGTGGTACCTAACAGGTGTTGGCAATAACTAAATCACACTTGCAGCCGGTTGACATGGATTAAACTTGACTCAACCTCTGTCCTGTGTCCTTGTGTGTACCACATTGAACATGGAGAAAAGAAAGAAGACCAAAGAACTGTCTGAGGACTTGAGAAACCAAATTGTGAGGAAGCATGAGCAATCTCAAGGCTACAAGTCCATCTCCAAAGACCTGAATGTTCCTGTGTCTACCGTGCGCAGTGTCATCAATGAAGTTTAAAGCCCATGGCACTGTGGCTAACCTCCCTAGATGTGGACGGAAAAGAAAAATTGACAAGAGATTTCAACGCAAGATTGTGCAGATGTTGGATAAAGAACCTCGACTAACATCCAAACGAGTTCAAGCTGCCCTGCAGTCCAAGGGAACAACAGTGTCAACCCGTACTATCTGTCGGCTTCTGAATGAAAAGGGACTGTATGGCAGGAGACCCAGGAAGACCCCACTTCTTAGCCCGAGACATAAAAAAGCCAGGCTGGAGTTTGTCAAAACTTACCTGAAAAAGCCTAAGGCTACGTTCACATTGGCGTTCCGCCAATGTGCGTCGCTGTTGCGCCGGCGACGCGCCGGCGACGCAGCGGCGACGCAGCGGCGACGCGCCCCTATGTTTAACATAGGGGACGCGTGCGTCGTTTTGGTGGCGTTTTTCGCCACGTGCGTCGTTTCCGACGCTAGCGTCGGACGCAAGAAAACGCTACTTGTAGCATTTTCTGTGCGTCCGATTTTCGTCGGAAAACGACGCACGCGTCGCAAAACGCGTGCGTTTTTGCGCGCGTTTGCGCGCGTTTTAGCGTGCGTCGCGCGTTGCGTCGCCGACGCACGGCGGCGCAACGCTAATGTGAACGTAGCCTAAGACGTTTTGGAAGAATGTTCTCTGGTCAGATGAGACAAAAGTAGAGCTTTTTGGGTAAAGGCATCAACATAAAGTTTACAGGAGAAAAAAGAGGCATTCAAAGAAAAGAACACGGTCTCTACGGTCAAACATGGAGGAGGTTCCCTGATGTTTTGGGGTTGCTTTGCTGCCTCTGGCACTGGACAGCTTGACCGTGTGCATGGCATTATGAAGTTTGAAGACTACCAACAAATTTTGCAGCATAATGTAGGGTCCAGTGTGAGAGAGCTGGGTCTCTCTCAGAGGTCATGGGTCTTCCAGCAGGACAATGACCCAATAGACACTTCAAAAAGCACTAGAAAATGGTTTGAGAGAAAGCACTGGAGACTTCTAAGGTGGCCAGCAATGAGTCCAGACCTAAATCCCATAGAACATCTGTGGAGAGATCTAAAAATGACAGTTTGGAGAAGGCACCCTTCAAATATCAGGGACCTGGAGCAGTTTGCCAAACAAGAATGGTCTAAAATTCCAGCAGAGCATTGTAAGAAACGCATTGATTGTTACCGGAAGCGGTTGGCCGCAGTTATTATGGCTAAAGGTTGTGCAACCAAGTATTAGGCTGAGGGTGCCAATGCTTTTGCCTGGCCCATTTTTGGAGTTTTGTGTGAAATGTTTTCATTTCAGACAAATTAAATGAATATAATAATACCAAATAATTTGTGATTGCAATCATTTTCAGGAAGAAATTGAGTATTATCTGACAGAATTGCAGGGGTGTCAATACTTTTGGCCACAACTGTTTATGGTATGATGGTCCCCACAGCCCCACATATATACGATATACAATATGAGATACACTTTATTGATCCCCGGGGGAAATTACGGTATTACAGCAGCAATACAAAGAGCAGTACATAAAATATTAGCACACAAATATTGCACAAATATACCAACAATACTTAACAAATAAATGTGGGTAGCACGGTGGCTCAGTGGATAGCACTGCAGCCTTGCAGCGCTGGGGTCCTGTGTTCTAATCCCACCTTGGAAACATCTGCAAGGAGTTTGTATGTTCTCCCCGTGTTTGCATGGGTTTCCTCCGGGTACTCCGGTTTCCTCCCACATTCCAAAGACATACTGATAGGGAATTTAGATTGTGAGCCCCATCGGGGACAGTGATGATAATGTGTGCAAAAAACTGTAATGCGCTGCGGAATATGTTAGCGCTATATAAAACAAATAAAGATAAAGAATAAAGGGTAGTACAGGTATATAAATCACTGTTAAGTGACATTGGTACACCAGCAATCCGTCATTGTTGCCTAGCATCTTTGGGAAATTATTATGCATCCCAATAGCAGTAGGTACAGACGATTTCCTGAATTTTGCCTTTTTGCACCTTAGTAGGATTAGACGGCTGCTGAATGTATTCTTCTGCTTCAAGAACAGCTCGTATAGTGGATGTGTATTATTGATCATTATAGCCCTTACACTTCTTCTGAATCCTATCCTCCAATACCGTCTCAAAAGATTCCAGATGGAGGCTGTTATGACCTGGTGGTCAGGACAATAATGGACCTGGTGGTTAAGAGCACACGGAATGACCTGATAGTTACTTATAATAAGGACGAGCTCTGGGACGTGGGAACTCTGCTGACCGCAATCCCTAAACCTATCAAACACACTAGAAATAGCTGTGGATTGCGCCTAACGCTCCCTATGCAACTCGGCACAGCCTAAGAAACTAGCTAGCCCTGAAGATAGAAAAATAAAGCCTACCTTGCCTCAGAGAAATTCCCCAAAGGAAAAGGCAGCCCCCCACATATAATGACTGTGAGTAAAGATGAAAATACAAACACAGAGATGAAATAGATTTAGCAAAGTGAGGCCCGACTTACTGAACAGACCGAGGATAGGAAAGGTTACTTTGCGGTCAGCACAAAAACCTACAAAAAGACCACACAGAGGGCGCAAAAAGACCCTCCGCACCGACTCACGGTGCGGAGGCGCTCCCTCTGCGTCCCAGAGCTTCCAGCAAGCAAGACAACAAATTAAATAGCAAGCTGGACAGAAAAATAGCAAACCAAAGAAATACAAGCTGGAACTTAGCTTCTTATGGGAAGACAGGTCACAAGAACGATCCAGGAGTGAACTGGAACATTGACAGGTGGCATGGAGCAAAGATCTAAGTGGAGTTAAATAGAGCAGCAGCTAACGAATTAACCTCGTCACCTGTGAAACTCAGAAACACCCACCAGAGGAAGTCCATGGACAGAACCAGCCGAAGTACCATTCATGACCACAGGAGGGAGCCCGACAACAGAATTCACAACAGGAGGCCAACAGCCGAGCTTGCCGTCTTGATAAGTTTGTTGAGCTTATTAGTGTCAGCTACTTGCACACTACTGCCCCAGCATATGATAGATAGCTATATAGCATATATAGTGCGATGGCCCCAGTTCCCACCATAAATATAGTACGATGGCACCAGTTGCCCATATATATAGTATGATGGCCCCAGTTCTCCCCATATATATAGTATGATATCCCCAGTTCTCCATATTAAAAATAATGACGTTTATACTCACCTCATCCTGATTTCCGACACTGCAGATTCCATTTTCTCTTCTGATCCGCAGAGCGGCATGAGCAATAATGTCATTGCGCCTCCTGCATAAGCACACTGAAGTCTCAGGAAGCTGCGGTCTGCAGCTTATGAGACAGACCAGGGCTAACACTAGGAATTTGGGGCCTCATACTGGCAAAATTTTCGGGTTCCCTTGAGACTCCGCCCAGGCTCCACACTAGCTCCGCCTCCACCGTCCCACCACACACTCTTGGAAAAACTCAACTTCACCACATCCTCACGGATCAGATATTAACAGTTTTCATCAAACACCAGATCACATTTATAACCAGCAGCTTTTGTTCTGGCCAAAATAATTTTTAAGCTGACACCACGACATGGTAGACTCTTTCGGCTGGACCATACTCTACTCTAAACTATTAAAAATAAATATAATTTTATGTGTTTTTCTTTAAGGGAATGAGTGACATACATTTACTCTTTTTAAGCAACCATTAATATCACCTACAAGGGACAAATATCGTCACATCATGACCAGACCACATATTACCACCACATAGTGACCAAATAATACCACATACAAGGAACAAATACCGCCACATCATGGCCAGACTACATATTACCACCACATAGTGACTGAATAATACCACATACAGTACAAGGAACAAATACCACCACACCATGACCAGACCACATATTACCACCACATAGTGACTGAATACTCCAATACTGATCATTAATTTTTTAAGAAAACACAATACTAAGTGTCAATGTATACATGAACTCTGTATTTACTGTCAGTGTACAGGTAATACAGTGATCACTAGTGTTGAGCATTCCGATACCGCAAGTATCGGGTATCGGCCGATACTTGCGGTATCGGAATTCCGATACCGAGATCCGATACTTTTGTGGTATCGGGTATCGGTATCGGATCCATAGGGATGTGTAAAATAAAGAATTAAAATAAAAAATATTGATATATTCACCTCTCCGGCGGCCCCTGGACATCATGCTGGTAACCGGCAGGCTTCTTTGTTTAAAATGAGCGCCTTTAGGACCTGCGAATGACGTCGCGGCTTCTGATTGGTCGCGTGCCGCTCATGTGACCGCCACGCGACCAATCAGAAGCCGTGACGTCATTCGCAGGTCCTAAATTCCTAGAATTAGGAGTTTAGTGAATGAGAATGATGTCGCGGCTTCTGATTGGTCGTGTGGCGGTCACATGAGCGGCACACGACCAATCAGAAGCCGCGACGTCATTCTCATTCACTAAACTCCTAATTCTAGGAATTTAGGACCTGCGAATGACGTCACGGCTTCTGATTGGTCGCGTGGTGGTCACATGAGCGGCACGCGACCAATCAGAAGCCGCGACGTCATTCTCATTCACTAAACTCCTAATTCTAGGAATTTAGGACCTGCGAATGACGTCACGGCTTCTGATTGGTCGTGTGGCGGTCACATGAGCGGCACACGACCAATCAGAAGCCGCGACGTCATTCTCATTCACTAAACTCCTAATTCTAGGAATTTAGGACCTGCGAATGACGTCACGGCTTCTGATTGGTCGCGTGGTGGTCACATGAGCGGCACGCGACCAATCAGAAGCCGCGACGTCATTCGCAAGTCCTAAACATGCTCATTTTAAGCAAAGAAGCCTGCCGGTTACCAGCGTGATGTCCAGGGGCCGCCGGAGAGGTGAATATATCAATATTTTTTATTTTAATTCTTTATTTTACTCATTAATATGGATCCCAGGGCCTGAAGGAGAGTTTCCTCTCCTTCAGACCCTGGGAACCATCAGGATACCTTCCGATACTTGGTGTCCCATTGACTTGTATTGGTATCGGATATCGGTATCGGCGATATCCGATATTTTTCGGGTATCGGCCGATACTATCCGATACCGATACTTTCAAGTATCGGACGGTATCGCTCAACACTAGTGATCACTGATGATATTATACACAGGAGCTCTGTATATAGTAAATAGTGTATAGTGTCAGCTTCCAGGTAATACAGGGATCACCGGTGACATTATACACAGGATCTCTGTATATAGTATACAGTGTATAGTGTCAGAGAAAAGGTAACACACAGACTTACCGGTGTCGTCTCTAGCTGAAGTCCTTCATCTTTGCTTTTCTTTTGCATCCAGCACAGACCACCATCACTTCTTCCAGCCAGGACTCTTTTCTGCATAAAATAACACCGTTACTTAGAGCACCACTTCCAGAGCACATTCCCCACTTTTTCCCTTTCTTCTACACTACACATCACATCTGAATACAGAGGTGCACCCACAATCAATATATTATTGGTTATTATGCAACCTCATAGATTGTAAGCTTGTAAGAAGGGCCCTTATTCCTTTTGGTATCTGTTGATCTATGTATTTATTGTTATGATTAATGTCATATGTCTCCACAAGTCGCTTCTAAAATATGTTGGCGCTATAGAAATAAAATTATTATTATTAATACTATTATTATTATTATTAACCCACCATTCCAAACATCTACTAATTGTCTAAGGGTCACAGCCGTCTTTCTGTCTGTCTGTCTTTCTGTCCTTCTGTCATGGATATTCATTGGTCGTAGCCTCTGTCTGTCATGGAATCCAAGTTTCTGATTGGTCGTGGCAAAACGCCCATGACCATTGCCACGACCAATCAGCGACGGGCGCAGTCCGGTGGCAACATGGCTGCTCCTTCCTCCCCGCAGTCAGTGCCCGCTCCGTACTCCCCTCCAGTCAGCGTTCACACAGGATTAATGGCAGCGCTAATGGACTGCATTATGCCGCGGTGTAACGCACTCCATTAACGCTGTTATTAACCCTGTGTGACCAACTTTTTTTTTTACTATTGAGGCTGCCTATGCAGCCTCAATAGTAAAAAAAAGATCTAATGTTAAAAATAATAAAAAAAATAAAAAATCATCATATACTCACCTTCCGGCGCCTTTCCAGCTCCTCATTCCATCATGTGCAGCCCCACTCCTACTTCATCATGTGCAGCCCCACTAACCCCCCACTTCATCATGTGCAGTCTCTTTTAACCCCCAAACTCCATCATGTGCATGCCTACTCCCTCTTCAACATGTGCAGCCCCACATATTCCCCACTCCATCATGTGCAGTCTCCTTTAACCCCCAAACTCCATCATGTGCAGACCCACTCCCCCTTCATCTTGTGCTGCCCCACTTACCCCCAACTCCATCATTTGCAGTCTCCTTTAACCCCCAAACTCCATTATGTGCAGCCCCACTCCGCCTTCATCATGTGCTGCCCCACTTACCCCCAACTCCATCATGTGCAGTTTCCTTTAACCCTCAAACTCCATCATGTGCAGTCCTCCTTACACCCTCTCACTTCATCACTTGCAGTTACCCCACCCATTGAATGCACTTTATAAAGAAAACAAAAAAGTTTTTCATACTTACCTAACCAGTCACTCTCCTCCAGCACCTCTCTGCTTCCAGCGTCCGGGATATTTCGACGTGTGTGCAATGACATCATCGGTCATGCCCGACACCAGACTCGGAAGCACAGAGAACATGGAGGGAGCAGGAGGTGGCCAGCTATCATGGTGACGGCCGTGCACAGCTCCCAGCCCTGGCGCAGATATGTGCGCTGATAATCCATTGCAGCTGTGTTTGCTGCCGGCCGTGTCACAGTACAGCGCACACAGCCATGCTCAATTTTCATCAGGTGGCCGTCCCTGTACTGCTGCTGGGGGAGTGGCCTGTCAGCATTTGCCTCTCTGCCATCCAGATACAAGAGTGGGAGAAAATTGCATCAGCATTGGAGGGAATTTACCCTATACCTCTCTTATTATCTGGCCATTGGGCCACTTTTAGAACATGGACAACTATGAGCTAAATACTCTTTTATCATACTTGTGATGAACCTCAGAAGAGGAGAAAAACATTGAGTTGGTTAATTTAGAGTTAATTTATTTGAACAAGTGGTTATTGAGTATTGTCCTTCTGGTGTGTGATTTACTATGAGGGGTAAAAATTGTTTAAAAAAAAGAGAAGAAAATGTCCAGCTTCACCGAATCCGTAAAAAAGAGTTTCCTTTATTCACAAACTTTAAGCATAGAGGATACAGACTTCAGCACGAACCATATGGGTAAGAATCTCAACGCGTTTCTGGAGAGTAAGCTCTCATAATAATGTCATGATTAAGTGAGCTTAGTCTCCAGAAATGCATTGAGATTCTTACCCATATGGTTCGTGCTGAAGTCTGTATTCTCTATGCTTAAAGTTTGTGAATAAAGAAAACTCTTTTTTACGGATTTGGTGAAGCTGGACATTTTCTTCTATTTTTTTTGGACTTTATACGCCTGGACACAGCGGGTCCGTGCTCCTGAAGTTTGGTTTATGCATCACGGGTGAGCTGGCTTATATTTCTTCTTTGTAAAAATTGTTTGTCTGGGACTGTACCAAAGTTCTCCCATCATTGATTCTTGTGGATTCACACTGTAGGCTTTACTCCTATTAGGTGAGTCTTGTTACAGAAATTGACCAGTGAGTATTGTCTATAGGGTTAGATCCAGTACATGAATATCATCTTGATATTTTGTGCAGGTTGGCCTAAAATATGTTAGACCAGAATTTCTGAATATTAATTAACAGTCCAGATACAGGTTTTTCATGCTTTGTCAATTCAGGACTGTTCTATCATATTTTTCCTTTTTGATTGCCATTATAATATCTGCACAATAGGAATGAATGGGGGCTTTTTTCTATAGGCGTCTATTTATTTATCAATATTGAGAGTATAATTGATTTCTGTATTGGGTGATAATAGCTATTGTCATTTATCTGGACACTCTATATATGCGCTTTTTGGATCTATTCATCTATTATCACCTCATTTCTTGTTGGATCTTTTTAACTACCCTATTTCTATCTATAACTATCTCCTTTTCCATTAGTAACCACTTATTCCCAAAATTTGGATTATTAACTTAAATGCCTTCATATATACAAAGGAATTTAAAGGGGAAAATTAAGAATGCCTGTGAGGTGTTCCAAAAAAAAATTGAAAATAAATTGTCCCACAACAATTCCATGGAAGTGTGGTCTGGCATGAAACGGCTAACTGGGTTTAAAAGGCAAAGCCAGATCCTGGGGAAGTGGATCTGCCTTGGCTAATGAAATGAATGAGTTTTTCAACAGATTCACCAACACAAGCACAGTGTCATCAGGAAGGGGGGTGGAGCTGAGAAAGGAAAGGCAGCATTGACATTGGGGGATAAGCTGAATGCTTTCAGTGTCTCCTAAATCGACATGAGAAAACAGTTTAGTAGACTTGTTATTAGCAAAGCAGCTGGGTCCAATGGCCTCAGTCTACATGTCCTCAGAGCGTGACCAAACCAACTGTGTACTGTCTTCCAGGACCTGTTTAACTGAAGCCTTCAATCACAGGGTGTACCAGAACCAACACATATTCGTAAAATATATTTTTTCTATATCCCTACTCACTTTCTTAACCCCCTGTTCCTATTCAGGGTTTAACAGGGATAGCAGGGTAAGCCATCAATGAGCAGGGGCGCCATAGCACAGGTCTATAGCGTGCCAACCTCCGCTATCAGGTAGAGTGGCTCAGTGAGTTACAGGGACAGGCACCTCCCTGTTGTGTTTCTATTTTTGGTGATGGTGTTTGCTTGCACGTTTGGTTTATAATTGTTGCTTTTAGATGAGAATTAAAAGTTATATTATAATCGCTAAAAGTAGGGTTCTTTCGGTGAAACAGTCTATTTTTACTCCTACATATTATAATTTTGATAGTGTGAATTTCTTTGAGAAAATCGCATCATAGCATTGCAAATGCATTAAACACAGATGACCATGTGGAGAACACTCATTCAACTTTCTGCAGTGAGACTCGGACTGATTTTCCATATGTTTAGTATTACGACGGCCTATGAAACAGAAATTTATGCAATAGGAAACTTGTCTTGTCCAGCCTCCAGTGTCATGTTAGAGAGGGTATTCAGTGTGACCAATAAATTTGTCACACTACATGGAACTAGATTATCTGCCACAAGGCATTTTCCCAAAAGAAATTTACCAGCACAGTCTGTAATGCAAATGATTCAATCAACCATCTGTCTGCCTGCCTGTCCATTGACTTTCTGTTGATTGTTGTCTACACCATTCTGCTGCCTCCACTACAGATAGACTATTTACTCCTTGTCTGTAATGTGTTCAATACTGTAGTACTGCTGCCGCAGCTGCCATTGACTGGACCTAAACTGCCAATCATCTCATTGCCTGCCCTCTCTTTTCTCTCTATGGCCACTGCACAGCTAGATAGCCCAGTGAGCTATGCCACACAAAATAGATAATAGATAAAATTTCTCACATGTGTACTTTTACATAATCACAATTTCTGAAACATATTTTTTTTGTTAGTTAGTTATATGGGTTAAAAGTTGACCAGCAATATCTCATTTTTTCAACAAAATTTACAAAACCGTTTTTTTTAGGGATCAGTTTACAATTTAACCCCTTCAAGACCCAGCCTATTTTGACCTTAAAGACCTTGCCGTTTTTTGCAATTCTGACCAGTGTCCCTTTATGAGGTAATAACTCAGGAACGCTTCAACGGATCCTAGCGGTTCTGAGATTGTTTTTTCGTGACATATTGGGCTTCATGTTAGTGGTAAATTTAGGTCAATAAATTCTGCATTTATTTGTGATAAACACGGAAATTTGGCGAAAATTTTGAAAATTTCGCAATTTTCACATTTTGAATTTTTATTCTGTTAAACCAGAGAGATATGTGACACAAAATAGTTAATAAATAACATTTCCCACATGTTTACTTTACATCAGCACAATTTTGGAAACAAAATTTTTTTTTGTTAGGAAGTTATAAGGGTTAAAATTCGACCAGCGATTTGTCATTTTTACAACGAAATTTACAAAACCATTTTTTTTAGGGACCACCTCACATTTGAAGTCAGTTTGAGGGGTCTATATGGCTGAAAATACCCAAAAGTGACACCATTCTAAAAACTGCACCCCTCAAGGTACTCAAAACCACATTCAAGAAGTTTATTAACCCTTCAGGTGCTTCACAGCAGCAGAAGCAACATGGAAGGAAAAAATGAACATTTAACTTTTTAGTCACAAAAATTATCTTTTAGCAACAATTTTTTTATTTTCCCAATGGTAAAAGGAGAAACTGAACCACGAAAGTTGTTGTCCAATTTGTCCTGAGTACGCTGATACCTCATATGTGGGGGTAAACCACTGTTTTGGCGCACGGCAGGGCTTGGAAGGGAAGGAGCGCCATTTGACTTTTTGAATCAAAAATTGGCTCCACTCTTTAGCGGACACCATGTCACGTTTGGAGAGCCCCCGTGTGCCTAAAAATTGGAGCTCCCCCACAAGTGACCCCATTTTGGAAACTAGACGCCCCAAGGAACTTATCTAGATGCATAGTGAGCACTTTGAACCCCCAGGTGCTTCACAAATTGATCCGTAAAAATGAAAAAGTACTTTTTTTTCACAAAAAAATTCTTTTAGCCTCAATTTTTTCATTTTCACATGGGCAACAGGATAAAATGGATCCTAAAATGTGTTGGGCAATTTCTCCTGAGTACACCAATACCTCACATGTGGAGGTAAACCACTGTTTGGGCACATGGTAAGGCTCGGAAGGGAAGGAGCGCCATTTGACTTTTTGAATGAAAAATTATTTCCATCGTTAGCGGACACCATGTCGCGTTTGGATAGCTCCTGTGTGCCTAAACATTGGCGCTCCCCCACAAGTGACCCCATTTTGGAAACTAGACCCCCCAAGGAACTAATTTAGATGCCTAGTGAGCACTTTAAACCCTCAGGTGCTTCACAAATTGATCTGTAAAAATGAAAAAGTACTTTTTTTTCACAAAAAAATTCTTTTCGCCTCAATTTTTTCATTTTCACATGGGCAGTAGGATAAAATGGATCATAAAATTTGTTGGGCAATTTCTCCCGAGTACGCCGATACCTCATATGTGGGGGTAAACCACTGTTTGGGCACTCGGCAGGGCTCGGAAGAGAAGGCGCGCCATTTGACTTTTTGAATGGAAAATTAGCTCCAATTGTTAGCGGACACCATGTCGCGTTTGGAGAGCCCCTGTGTGCCTAAACATTGGAGCTCCCGCACAAGTGACCCCATTTTGGAAACTAGACCCCCCAAGGAACTTATCTAGATGCATATTGAGCACTTTAAACCCCCAGGTGCTTCACAGAAGTTTATAACGCAGAGCCATGAAAATAAAAAATAATTTTTCTTTCCTCAAAAATGATTTTTTAGCCTGGAATTTCCTATTTTGCCAAGGATAATAGGAGAAATTGGACCCCAAATATTGTTGTCCAGTTTGTCCTGAGTACGCTGATACCCCATATGTGGGGGTAAACCACTGTTTGGGCGCACGGCAGGGCTCGGAAGGGATGGCACGCCATTTGGCTTTTTAAATGGAAAATTAGCTCCAATCATTAGCGGACACCATGTCACGTTTGGAGAGCCCCTGTGTGCCTAAACATTGGAGATCCCCCAGAAATGACACCATTTTAGAAACTAGACCCCCAAAGGAACTAATCTAGATGTGTGGTGAGGACTTTGAACCCCCAAGTGCTTCACAGAAGTTTATAACGCAGAGCCATGAAAAAAAAAAAAAAAATTATTTTCTCAAAAATGATCTTTTAGCCTGCAATTTTTTATTTTCCCAAGGGTAACAGGAGAAATTTGACCCCAAAAGTTGTTGTCCAGTTTCTCCTGAGTACGCTGATACCCCATATGTGGGGGTAAATCACTGTTTGGGCACATGCCGGGGCTCGGAAGTGAAGTAGTGACGTTTTGAAATGCAGACTTTGATGGAATGCTCTGTGGGCGTCACGTTGCGTTTGCAGAGCCCCTGATGTGGCTTAACAGTAGAAACCCCCCACAAGTGACCCCATTTTGGAAACTAGACCCCCAAAGGAACTTATCTAGATGTGTGGTGAGCACTTTGAACCCCCAAGTGCTTCATAGAAGTTTATAATGCAGAGCCGTGAAAATAATAAATACGTTTTCTTTCCTCAAAAATAATTATTTAGCCCAGAGTTTTTTATTTTTCCCAAGGGTAACAGGAGAAATTTGACCCCAATATTTGTTGTCCAGTTTCTCCTGAGTACGGTGATACCCCATATGTGGGGGTAAACTACTGTTTGGGCACATGCCGGGGCTTGGAATTGAAGTAGTGACGTTTTGAAATGCAGACTTTGATGGAATGCTCTGCGGGCGTCACGTTGCGTTTGCAGAGCCCCTGATGTGCCTAAACAGTAGAAACCCCCCACAAGTGACCCCATTTTGGAAACTAGACCCTGAAAGGAACTTATCTAGATGTGTGGTGAGCACTTTGAACCCCCAAGTGCTTCATAGAAGTTTATAATGCAGAGCCGTGAAAATAATAAATACGTTTTCTTTCCTCAAAAATAATTATTTAGCCCAGAATTTTTTATTTTCCCAAGGGTTACAGGAGAAATTGGACCCCAAAAGTTGTTGTCCAGTTTCTCCTGAGTACGCTGATACCCCATATGTGGGGGTAAACCACTGTTTGGGCACACGTCGGGGCTCAGAAGGGAAGTAGTGACTTTTGAAATGCAGACTTTGATGGAATGGTCTGCGGGTGTCACGTTGCGTTTGCAGAGCCCCTGGTGTGCCTAAACAGTAGAAACCCCCCACAAGTGACCCCATTTTAGAAACTAGACCCCCCAAGGAACTTATCTAGATATGTGGTGAGCACTTTGAACCCCCAAGTGCTTCACAGACGTTTACAACACAGATCCGTGAAAATAAAAAATCATTTTTCTTTCCTCAAAAATTATGTTTTAGCAAGCATTTTTTTAGATTCACAAGGGTAACAGGAGAAATTGGACCCCAGTAATTGTTGCGCAGTTTGTCCTGAGTATGTTGGTACCCCATATGTGGGGGTAAACCACTGTTTGGGCACACGTCAGGGCTCGGAAGTGAGGGAGCACCATTTGACTTTTTGAATACGAGATTGGCTGGAATCAATGGTGGCGCCATGTTGCGTTTGGAGACCCCTGATGTGCCTAAACAGTGGTAACCCCTCAATTCTAACTCCAACACTAACCCCAACACACCCCTAACCCTAATCCCAACTGTAGCCATAATCCTAATCACAACCCTAACCCCAACACACCCCTAACCACAACACTAATTCCAACCCTAACCCTAAGGCTATGTGCCCACGTTGCGGATTCGTGTGAGATATTTCCGCACCATTTTTGAAAAATCTGCGGGTAAAAGGCACTGTGTTTTACCTGCGGATTTTCCGCGGATTTCCAGTGTTTTTTGTGCGGATTTCACCTGCGGATTCCTATTGAGGAACAGGTGTAAAACGCTGCGGAATCCGCACAAAGAATTCACATGCTGCGGAAAATACAACGCAGCGTTCCCGCGCGGTATTTTCCGCATCACGGGCACAGCGGATTTGGTTTTTCATATGTTTACATGGTACTGTAAACCTGATGGAACACTGCTGCGAATCCGCAGCCAAATCCGCACCGTGTGCACATAGCCTAATTCTAAAGGTATGTGCACACGCTGCGGAAAACGCTGCGGATCCGCAGCAGTTTCCCATGAGTGTACAGTTCAATGTAAACCTATGGGAAACAAAAATCGCTGTACACATGCTGCGGAAAAACTGCACGGAAACGCAGCGGTTTACATTCCGCAGCATGTCACTTCTTTGTGCGGATTCCGCAGCGGTTTTACAACTGCTCCAATAGAAAATCGCAATTGTAAAACCGCAGTGAAATGCGCAGAAAAAAACGCGGTAAATCCGCCATAAATCCGCAGCGGTTTAGCACTGCGGATTTATCAAATCCGCAGCGGAAAAATCCGCAGAGGACCAGAATACGTGTGCACATTCCTAACCCTAACCCTAGCCCTAACCCTAGCCCTAACCCTAACCCTACCCCTAACCCTACCCCTACCCCTAACCCTACCCCTACCCCTAACCCTAACCCTACCCCTAACCCTACCCCTAACCCTAACCCTACCCGTAACCCTAACCCTATTCTAACATTAGTGGAAAAAAAAAAATTTCTTTATTTTTTTATTGTCCCTATGGGGGTGACAAAGGGGGGGGGGGTCATTTATTATTTTTTTTATTTTGATCACTGAGATAGATTATATCTCAGTGATCAAAATGCACTTTGGAACGAATCTGCCGGCCGGCAGATTCGGCGGGCGCACTGCACATGCGCCCGCCATTTTGGAAGATGGCGGCGCCCGGGAGAAGACGGACGGGACCACGGCTGGATCGGTAAGTATGATAGGGTGGGGGGGGACCACGGGGGGGGGGATCGGAGCACGGGGGGGGGGATCGGAGCACGGGGGGGGGAATCGGAGCGCGGGAGGGGTGGAACGGAGCGCGGGGGGCGTGGAACGGAGCACGGGGGGGCTGGAATGGAGCACGGGGGGGTGGAACGGAGCACGGGGGGGGGTGGATCGGAGTGCAGGGGGGTGATTGGAGCACGGGGGGGTGATTGGAGCACGGGGGGAGCGGACAGGAGCACGGGGGGGAGCGGAGCACAGGGCGGAGGGGAGCCGGAGCAGTGTACCGGCCAGATCGGGGGGGTGGGGGGGCGATCGGAGGGGTGGGGTGGGGGCACACTAGTATTTCCAGCCATGGCCGATGATATTTCAGCATCGGCCATGGCTGGATTGTAATATTTCACCCGTTATAATGGGTGAAATATTACAAATCGCTCTGATTGGCAGTTTCACTTTCAACAGCCAATCAGAGCGATCGTAGCCACGAGGGGGTGAAGCCACCCCCCCTGGGCTAAACTACCACTCCCCCTGTCCCTGCAGATCGGGTGAAATGGGAGTTAACCCTTTCACCCGATCTGCAGGGACGCGATCTTTCCATGACGCCGCATAGGCGTCATGGGTCGGATTGGCACCGACTTTCATGATGCCTACGTGGCGTCAAAGGTCGGGAAGGGGTTAAGTTACTTTGAGGGGTGTATATCACAGAAAATATGCAAAAGTGAAACCATTCTAGAAACTGCACTTATCAAGGTGCTCAATACCAAATTCAATAAGTTTATTAACTCTTTGGGTGCTTTACAGGAATTTTAAGAATGTTGAAGTAAAAAATGAATATTTTTTTCATTTTGTTTTTTTTATTTCAGACAAATTATTTTTAATTTTAACAAGAGTAGCAGGAAAAAATGGCCCCTAAAATTTGTTGTGCAATTTCTCATGAGCATGCCGATGACCCATATTTGTTTGGGCGCACAGCAAGGCTTGGGAGGAAAGGAGCGCCACTTGACTTTTTGATTGCAAAATTTGCTGTAATAATAAGCGGACACCATGTCACGTTTGGAAAGCCCCTGATGTGCCTAAACAGTGAAAAAAAAACACAAATGACAACATTTTGGAAACTAGACCCCTCAGGGGACTTATATTGATGTGTGGTGACCACCTTAATCCCCCTGATGCTTCTCAGAAGTTTATAGCATTGAGCCATGAAAAAAAAGGGACATTTTTCCTACAAAAATGTTTTTATCCACAAATTTTGCATTTTTATAAGGGTAATAGGGGAAATAACACCATCAAATTTGTTGTGCAATTTCTTCTGAGTGCCCCATATGTGGGGAAAAACTACTGTTTTGGTGCACGTCACATCTCAGAATGTAACTAGTGAGGCTTTGGAATTCAGACTTTGATGGAATTGTGTGCAGGTGTCATGTCGTGTTTAGTGAGACCTGGTATGCCTAAACAGTGGAAAATCCCCACAAGTGACCCAATTTTGGAAGCAAGACCTCTCAAGGAATTTATCCAGATGTGTGAGCATCTTTATCCTCCAGGCGCTTTACAGAATTTTACAATGTTGCTCTGTGAAAATGAAAAAACAATTCCCACAAGACTGTTTTATCTCCATTTTTTCATTTTCACAAGGATGACAGGAGAAAATGTACCCCAAAAATTTGTTTTCCAAGTTCTTTTGAGTACAATGATGCCCAATATGTGGTCAAACACTACTTTTGAGGCACAGTGCAAATTTCAGAAGGGATGAATCGCCATATTGGAGTTCAGATTTCGCTGGAATGGTTTGAGGGTGTCTTGTCACATTGACAAAGCCACTGAGGTGCCCGAACAGAAGAAACCCAGCATATATACAGTTAGGGCCAGAAATATTTGGACAGTGACACAATGTTCGCGAGTTGGGCTCTGCATGCCACCACATTGGATTTGAAATGAAACCTCTACAACAGAATTCAAGTGCAGATTGTAACGTTTAATTTGAAGGGTTGAACAAAAATATCTGATAGAAAATGTAGGAATTGTACACATTTCTTTACAAACACACATTTTAGGAGGTCAAAAGTAATTGGACAAATAAACATAACCCAAACAAAATATTTTTATTTTCAATATTTTGTTGCAAATCCTTTAGAGGCAATCACTGCCTTAAGTCTGGAACCCATGGACATCACCAAACGCTGGGTTTCCTCCTTCTTAATGCTTTGCCAGGCCTTTATAGCCGCAGCCTTCAGGTCTTGCTTGTTTGTGGGTCTTTCCGTCTTAAGTCTGGATTTGAGCAAGTGAAATGCATGCTGAATTGGGTTTAGATCTGGAGATTGACTTGGCCATTGCAGAATGTTCCACTTTTTGGCACTCATGAACTCCTGGGTAGCTTTGGCTGTATGCTTGGGGTCATTGTCCATCTGTACTATGAAGCGCCGTCCAATCAACTTTGCAGCATTTGGCTGTATCTGGGCTGAAAGTATATCCCGGTACACTTCAGAATTCATCCGGCTACTCTTGTTTGCTCTTATGTCATCAATAAACACAAGTGACCCAGTGCCACTGAAAGCCATGCATGCCCATGCCATCACGTTGCCTCCACCATGTTTTACAGAGGATGTGGTGTGCCTTGGATCATGTGCCGTTCCCTTTCTTCTCCAAACTTTTTTCTTCCCATCATTCTGGTACAGGTTGATCTTTGTCTCATCTGTCCATAGAATACTTTTCCAGAACTGAGCTGGCTTCTTGAGGTGTTTTTCTGCAAATTTAACTCTGGCCTGTCTATTTTTGTTATTGATGAATGGTTTGCATCTAGATGTGAACCCTTTGTATTTACTGTCATGGAGTTTTCTCTTTACTGTTGACTTAGAGACAGATACACCTACTTCACTGAGAGTGTTCTGGACTTCAGTTGATGTTGTGAACGGGTTCTTCTTCACCAAATTAAGTATGCGGCGATCATCCACCACTGTTGTCATCCGTGGACGCCCAGGCCTTTTTGAGTTCCCAAGCTCACCAGTCAATTCCTTTTTTCTCAGAATGTACCCAACTGTTGATTTTGCTACTCCAAGCATGTCTGCTATCTCTCTGATGGATTTTTTCTTTTTTTTCAGCCTCAGGATGTTCTGCTTCACCTCAATTGAGAGTTCCTTTGACCGCATGTTGTCTGCTCACAGCAACAGCTTCCAAATGCAAAACCACACACCTGGAATCCACCCCTGACCTTTTAACTACTTCATTGATTACAGGTTAACGAGGGAGACGCCTTCAGAGTTAATTGCAGCCCTTAGAGTCCATTGTCCAATTACTTTTGGTCCCTTGAAAAAGAGGACGCTATGCACTACAGAGCTATGATTCCTAAACCCTTTCTCCGGTTTGGATGTGGAAACTATCATATTGCAGCTGGGAGTGTGCACTTTCAGCCCATATTATATATATAATTGTATTTCTGAACATGTTTTTGTAAACAGCTAAAATAACAAAACTTGTGTCACTGTCCAAATATTTCTGGCCCTAACTGTATCCTCATTTTACAAAGTACACTCCCCAATAAATTAGGGGTGCAGTGATCATATTCACACCACCTGTGCCTCACAGATTTTTATACTATTGGGTGGTGAAGAAAGAATGATTACATTTTTACCACTAGAAAGTTGTTTTAGCCCAAAATTTTAATTTTTCTAAGGGCTAAAAAAAAAAATTGGACCTTTATTTGTTGTAAAAATTTCACCTGAGTGCGCCAATACTCTTCATGGAAATGGGATATACTTTTTATGCACAGTGCAAAGCTCAGAAGGGAAGGAGCGTCATATTATAGTTCAAATTTTACTGTTATGGTTTGCGGTTACCATGAACCACTGGGAGAGCCCCTGAGGTGCCGGAACAGAAGAATTCCTCATAATTGACCTAATTTTACAAAATACACCTCACCTGAATTCATCTAGGGGTACAGTGATCATATTGACACCACAGGTGGGTCACACAATTTTATACTATTGGACTGTGATGAAAAAATAATTATATTTTTACCACAACAAAATTGTTTTAGCCATCTACATCTACAGGTGTAGTGATGACTTTGACTCCATGAGAGTTTTTCAGAAACAAGCTGTAGTTGATGTTACTGAGCAAATTACAAACTGCTGTAGTGACCACTATACAGCAGTCACCAGTTCATTGTGCCCAGCTCATGCTTCTGGAGACTTGCACCCATAAATTAGGCTGGTTCTCATCGCCATAGAAATGCCAAACATGTGGATTCTAAATGTGGTTTAGACACACTGTGGGGATCAGAAGGGAGGGGGCATTTGGATTTGTGAGTGCAGAATTCACTAGATTTCTTTTTGGGAGGAGCCAAAGCGCTTTTCCAGAGCTTTTGTGCTATCAGTAATATGGAAGCCCCTATATTCCATTGACAAGTGGTGGACTTAGGAGGGATTTGCTGTTTTTGTGGATTGAGTTGAAGCTTTCCTTGGGAATATTATACATAATGTTTAGGAACACATTTATCCGGCACTCCACACTGAGCACTTACGTTGGGGTCTCCATCTAAATCTCTAAGTGATACGGGTTGATCAAATAGCTTTGGATAAGAGCTTATTTAAATAGCTATAGCACTTACCGAATAGCTGCATCGGTATACTGGATACCTGGACAGCTCCTGATAATCAGCTGTTTGGCGTCACAGTTGCATGTGTTGCGGCTGTTTGACAGTAATAACAAACAGGGTCTCGATTCATGATCAACCCTACGAGTGACGTGATTCAGATGAAACCCCAAGGGGATCCATTCACTATAACGAAGAAGTAGAGTTATTCTGGCCTATGTACAGCTTTTTCCTTCTTTTCGTAAGTGCACAAAACTGTCTCAGACCACAATTAATGAACTCCTCAAAAATTGGACTCCATCAGATTGTAGATAGATAGACAGCATCCATAGTGCCTCCATCTGCCTCATTATAGGCAATCTTCCACCAGGGGTTCCGTCTGAATCATGTATTTCAGACATTTAGATGGAAACCACGTTTAAATGCTCAGCACAGAGAGCAGAATGAATATGCGCTGAGCCTTACTGCGAGTTTTGGGTGGCAGAATTAACAAATCAACAGCAGATGAAGAATTGGTTTTATTTATTTTGTTACGCCGTTCTCATGCAGTATAAGTAATTAGCTAATTTTATACTTTGGGTCGGTGCGATTACAGCGATACCAGATTCATACTTTTTTTGTGTTTGGCTGCTATCACACACTAAAATCACACACTTTTTTATTTCAATTGCCGTATTTTTGAGAGCTATAATTTTTTCTTATTTTCCATGTTTTTTGAGGGACAATATTTGGGAGGCAGAATGAACAAAAATCATGAAATCAGGAATTGTTTATTGTTTGTTTTTTATGCTCCCACATGTTGTAAAATTGATAAGACAGCTCCATTTTTTGGGTGAGCACGATTACAGGCATACCCCATATTTATTTTTTTGGTGTGTTTTGCAGCTTTTACACAGTAAAAAATATTTTATAGAAATAAATAATTATTTTTGCATTGCTTTATTCTGAGAGCGACTTGTTTTGTGCAAGACAAGATGACTTTTTCAGAGATAGGCCGGTGTCTCCCTTGCGAGTGTGATGCAAGAAACTCACGCAAGTCTCTCACATCAATACCCGGCACTGTCATCGGCACTTGGGACCAGAGTGTGTGGCTGCATGTATTTGTATGCAGTTGCACGCTCTGGTCCCGAGTGTCGGTGACAGTGCCGGGTATTGATGTGCAAGTTTCTCGCATCATACTCGCAAGTGTGACACCAGCCATACCATTTATATTTACTTTCTTCTTTCTGATTGCATTTCATTACACATTTTATTCAGCAATATGATGAAAAGCATGTTTTTTTCCCTTCTTTATGTGTTCACTGAAGGGGTTAACTAGTGGGACAGTTTTATGAGGCAGGTCATCACGAATCCATTAATATACAACGTGTACCTTTTTATATACTGTGTATATGTTTTTATTATTTTCTAATTTAAAAAATATATATATATTTTTTTTTTTGGTTTTTCAAACTATTTTACTTAGTCCCACTATGGAACTTTAACTTTCAACAGCCTGATCGCAGTTATAATCCATTGCAATGCACGAGTATTGCAATGGCATATAACTGTCAATACTGCACTGACACAAGCCTTTGAGAAGGTGCACTATGCATGGTCTGATGGGCTTGCTCACACGCTGAAATAAACATTTATAAAATGCACCCCTCATACCCTGAAATTGCCAGGGAGGCAGGTCTTTCCTTCTATTTCTTAATAGCGTGTATTGCCCCCTCTAACATCAATGACAGCTTGAAGTCTTTTGTGGTAGTTGTGGATGAGGTTCTTTATTTTCTCAGATGGTAAAGCTGCCCACTTTTTTTGGCAAAAAACCTCCAGCTCCTGTAAATTCGTGGACTGTCTAGCATGAACTATGCACTTGAGATCTCACCAAAATAGCTCAACGATATTGAGGTTAGGAGACTATGATGGCCACCACAGAACCTACACTTTGTTTTGCTTTAGGCAATGACAGGTGAACTTGGCCTTGTGTTTTGGATTGTTGTCATGTTGGACCGTCCAAGTATATCCCAGGTGCAGCTTTCGGGCTGATGAGTGCAGATTTGCTGATGCATTCATCTTTTCATCAACTTTGACCAACTTTCCTGTGCCTTTGTAGCTCACACAACCTCAAAACATCACCGATTCACCTCCGTGCTTTCCAGTAGGAATGGTGTTCTTTTGCTCATAGGCCTTGCCTACCTCTCTCCAAATGGAATGTTTATCATTGTGGCCAAAAAGTTCAATTTTGTTCTCATCAATCCAAATTACATTGTTCCAGAAGTTTTGAGGCTTGTCTCTGTGCTGTTTTGCATATTGTAGGTGAAATACGTTGTGGCAGTTGTGCAGTAATGGCTTTCTTCTGGCTACTTGAACATGCAGGCCATTTTTATTCAAGTACCTTATTATTGTGTGCATCGTGAAACAGCCACACCGCTAGTTTTCAAAGAGTCGTGTATTTCAGCTGATGTTATTTATGGGTTTTTCTTTGCATCCTGAACAATTTTCCTGGCAGTTGTGGTTGACATTTTGTTGGTCTACCTGACTGTGGTTTTGATTTTCCATTTGTTAATCATAGTTTGAAGGCTGCTGACTGGCATTATCAATTCCTTGGATATCTCTTTGTATCCCTTTCCAGTTTTATACAGTTCAACTTCCTTTTCCAGTAGCTCTGTTGACAATTCTTTTGCTTCCACAAGACTCACAATCCATAAATGTCAGTGGCTGGATTAAAAATGCAAGAGTCTGTCTGGATCCCAGAAACTCACACAGCTTTTATGTACACATGCTGATTACAAGCAAACAGGTCACAGGTGAGGATGTTGCCTTTAGCAGCCATTCAAACCCATTTGTGTCAACTTCTGTGCATGTTATCAAACCAAAATCACCAGGGTATGTAAACTTTTTATTAGGGTCATTTGGATACTTTGGGTTGTCATTATGATTTACAATGAGAAAACACAATAGTTTGGCAATAAACGGCTTCACCCAAACAGGAACCATGAGTGGAGAAAAAGTTTTGGTGTTATCATTCATATTCTCTGAAAAAAAAAGGACAAGAAAGCAAAAATTCTGCCAGGATATGTAATTTTTTTTAGCACAATTGTATAGAATGGATAGTTGATAGATCGATCGATACATAGATAGAATAGATTAATAGAATAGATGTATATTTTACAGGTTTACCGAAACAGAAAGAATCCAGAAGATAGCAGTGTCTTATTTCTCCCACTCTTGCACAGATTATAATCACTTTACCTTAATATTAAAAACGATGTAAATTTATTTTAGCAGTGCAGGGGTTAATCTGCTCAGGTGAGAGGTCCTGGAAGCTTTCCTGCATTAAAGGGAACCTGTCAACTGAATTTGGCAGGACTGGTTTTCGGTCATATGGGCGGAGTTTTTGGGTGTTTGATTCACCCTTTCCTTACCCACTGGCTGCATGCTGGCTGCAATATTGGATTGAAGTTCATTATCTGTCCTCTGTAGTACACGTCTGTGCAAGGCAAGATTGCACCACTGTCATTTTATGAGGTCCTAACTCTGAAACGCTTTGCTGGATCCTGGTGATTCTGAGACTTTTTTCTCGGGACATATTGTACTTTATGATAGTGGTAAAATTTCTTTGATTTGACTTGCGTTTATTTGTGGAAAAAATTGAAATTTGTCGAAAATTTAAATTTTTTTCCAATTTTTAAACTTTCAGTTTTTATGCTCTTAAATTAGAGAGTCATATCATTCAAAATAGTTAAAAAATAACATTACCCACATGTCTGCTTTACATTAGCACAATTTTGGAAACATAATTTTTTTTGTTAGGAAGTTATAAGGGTTAAAAATTGACAAGCGATATCTAATTTTTACACCAAAATTTGCGAAACCATTTTTTTTAGGGACCACCTCACATTTGATGTGACTTTGAGGGGTCTGTATGACAGAAAATGCCCAAAAGTGACACCATTCTAAAAACTGTACCCCTCAATGTACCCCACATTCAAAAAGTTTATTAACCCTTCAGGTGCTTCACAGGAATTTTTGGAATGTTTAAAAAAAATTGAAAGTTTAACTTTTTTTCACAATTTTTTTTACTTCAGATCCAATTTTTTTTACTTTATCAAGGATAACAGGAGAAATTGGACCACAAAAGTCGTTGTACAATTTGTCCTGAGTACGCCGTTACCCCATTTGTTGGGGTAAACCTGTGTTTGGGAACATGGCAGAGCTTGGAAGGGAAGGAGCGCCATTTGACTTTTCAATGCAAAATTCGCTGGAATTGAGATTGGACCCCATGTTGCATTTGGAGAGCCCCTTATGTGCCTAAACAGTGGAAACCCGCCACAACTGAAGCCATTTTGAAAGAAAACCCCCTAAGGAACTAATCTAGATGTGTGGTGAGCACTTTGAACCTCCAAGTGCTTCACAGAAGTTTATAATGTAGAGCCGTAAAAAAAATCATATTTTTTTCACAAAAAATGATTTTTTGACCCAAATTTTTTATTTTCCCAAGGTAACATGACAAATTGGACCCCAAAAGTTGTTGTTCAATTTGTCCTTACTATGATGACACCCATATATGTGGGTAAACCACTGTTTGAGCGCATGGCAGAGCTCGGAAGGGAAGGAGCGCCGTTTGACTTTTAAATGCAAAATTGGCTGGAATTGAGATCGGAACCCATGTCGCGTTTGTAGATCCCCTGATGTGCCTAAACAGTGGAAACCCCCCCCACAAGTGACCCCATTTTGGAAAGAAGACCCCCTAAAGAACTAATCTAGATGTGTGGTGAGCACTTTTAACTCTCAACTGTATCACTAAAGTTTAGAATGTAGAGCCGTGAAAATTAAAAAAATCATTTTTTCTTTCCACAAAATGATCTTTTAGCCCGCAATTTTTTTCCCAAGGGTAACAGGAGAAATTGGACTACTAAAGTTGTTGTCCAATTTCTCCTGAGTACGTTGATACCCCTTATGTGGGGGAACCACTGTTTGGGCGCACGGCAGAGCTCGGAAGGGAAGTAGCACTGTTTGGAATGCAGACTTAGATGGATTGGTCTGCAGGAGTCACGTTGCATTTGAAGAGGCCCTGATGTGCCTAAGCAGTGGAAACCCCCCACAAGTGACCCCATTTTGGAAGGAAGACCCCCTAAGGAACTTATCTAGTGTGGTGAGCACTTTGAACCCCCATGGGTTTCGCTAAAGTTTATAACGCAGAGCCATGAAAATAAAAAATATATTTTTTTCTACGAAAATGATATTTTAGCCCCCAAATTTTTATTTTCCCAAAGGTAACAGGACAAATTGGACCCTGAATGTTGTTCTCCAATTTGTCCTGAGTACGCTGATACCCCATATGTAGGGGGGGACCACCGCATGGCAGTGCTCGGAAGGGAAGGAGCATCATTGGGAATGCAGACTTAGATGGATTGGTCTGCGGGCATCAGGTTGCATTTGCAGAGCCCCTGATGTACCTAAACAGTAGAAACCCCCCACAAGTGACCCAATATTGGAACCTAGACCACCCAAGGAACTTATCTAGATGTGTTGTGAGAACTTTGAACCCCCAAGTGTTTCACTACAGTTTATATCGCAGAGCCGTGAAAATAAAAAATCTTTTTTTTTCCACAAAAATTATATTTTAGCCCCCGTTTTTGTATTTTCCCAGGGGTAACAGGAGAAATTGGACCCCAAAATTTGTTGACCAATTTGTCCTGAGTACGCTGATACTCCATATGTTGAGGTAAACCCCTGTTTGGTCGCACGGAAGAGCTCGGAAGGGAAGGAGCACTGTTTTAGTTTTTCAACGCAGAATTGGCTGGAATTGAGATCGGATGCCATGTCGTGTTTGGAGAGTCCCTGATGTGCCTAAACAGTGGAAACCCCCCAATTCTAACTGAAGCCCTATCCCAAACACACCCCTAAACGTAATCCCAACCATAACCATAACCACACCCCTAACCCTAATCCCATCCCTTATCCCAACCGTAAATGTAATCCAAACCCTAACTTTAGCCCCAACCCTAACTTTAGCCCCAACACTAACTTTAGCCCCAACCCTAACTTTAGCCCCAACCCTAACTTTAGCACCAACCCTAACCCAAACCCTAACCCCAACCCTAGCCCTAACCCTAACCCTAGCCCTAACCCTAGCCCCAACCCTAACCCTAATGGGAAAATGGAAATAAATACATTTTTTAAAATTTTATTATTTTTCCCTAACTAAGGGGGTGATGAAGGGGGGTTTGATTTACTTTTATAGCATTTTTTTTGGTGGATTTTTATGATTGGCAGCCGTCACACACTAAAGGACACTTTTTATTGCAAAAAATAGTTTTTGCATCACATTTTGAGAGCTATAATTTATCCATATTTTGGCCCACAGAGTCATGTGTGGTCTTGTTTTTTGAAGGACAAGTTCACGTTTTCAGCAGTACCATGTTTATTTATATCCATCTTTTTGATCGTGCGATATTTCACTTTTTTTTCGCCAGTATGATAATAAAGCACTGGTTTTTGCCTTTTTTTTTATTTTTTTGCGGTGTTCACAGAAGGGGTTAATTAGTGGGATAATTTTATAGAGTGGGTTGTTACGGACGCAGCGATACCAAATATGTGCACTTTTATTGTTTTTTCATTTAGACTAGTTTCACATTTGCGTTAAAAAACACAGCGTTTTTAACGCAAACGCATGTGGTGCAAAAAACGCATGTAAACGCATGCAAATGCTGCGTTTTTTAGACGCATGCATTTTTGCATGTGGTAAAAAAAAGCGGCGTTTTGACGCTTTTACATGCGTTTTTTCCTGCGTTTGAGTTTTTGAAACGCATGCTGAGAAGTGTGTGACAGATGCCAATCATCAAAATCAACTAGAAAACCCACTATAAACAGAAATAGCTAGGGTTAGGGTTAGGGTTAGGATCCCTAGGGTTAGGGTTAGGGTTAGGGTTAGGATCCCTAGTAACCCTATATGAATATTTTATTGTTCTCTCAATCCACCTGAAGACCCTCGCTCTGTAACAAAGGAAACATAATAAACCAACAATATACATACCTTCCGATGATCTGTCATGTCCCACGATGTAAATCCATCTGAAGGGGTTAAAATATTTTACAGCCAGGAGCTCTGCTATAATGCAGCTGTGCTCGTGGCTGTAAAACCCCGGGGAATGAAGGTAATGTAGGTCAATGACCTGTAGTTACCTTCATTCGCGGTGATGCGCCCTCTGCTGGTTGTCCTCATATGACCTCGAGCCTGGGAACTTGTCAGATTTTTTTCCCACGCTCGAAGGACATCCAGCAGAGGGCGCATCACCATGAATGAAGGTAACGCTACCCCTGGCTATTCAATTATTTGCCATTTGCCTTCATCTGTATTGTCGATGACACTGATGCGCTTTCCTGGGACACCATAGTGACAGGATTTATACTAAAAAGATTGCCCACCTGCTTTCCTCTTTTGCCACTTGTGTACGCACTTCTGAAACCAAGTAACCCCATGAATAAGACCCTGGTGGAACGTTGGGTTTGATCTAATCTGAATTCATTGTGCTTCTGTTTATTCCATGGCAACTTTTTTTGTAATAAACTTGTTGAACACTTTTTGCATCATATCGAGTCAGAGTGTGTGGTAATTTTTTGGTTACATACACACAGATACACATACATACACCATATATGCAAATACTCGTACCACACATACATACACACACATACCGTATATACACACATACAGTTATATACACATATAGTATACACATACCGTACACACATATACATACACATATACTTTAAATGCATGCACATAAACATACATATATACCATATATACATACAAATATATTGCACATACACAGATACACACATATATTATACACACAGACATACACATATACTGTACATGCAAAAACAGATACACACTCAGAAGCATACACATAGATACACACATACTGTACCATACACAGATGCATATACACACATACAAGCACATACATACATACACACATACATACTAATCTTGTATATCAGGTGATCAGATGAGCCCTGGAGGAGGTCAGTTCAGTTGGAGAGGGCTGTAGAACTCACTGTAGGGGATGGGGCACAGAGGAGACAGGACTGATATCAGCCCCCTGATGCAGCTGTGCTGTCCCGTGCAGTGAGCTCCTTCCCCATCTCTTCACAGTGAGGAGATCCTGCAGCTTGCTGGGAACAGAACAATGGAGGGAGCAGAAGAAACAATGTAAGTCCTGCTCTTCCTCCACTGCTGTTCCTGACTGCTGTGCGGCGGGGCCCCTGACTGCAGGTGAATACTCACCAGTCACCATTGGGACGCGCCATGCAGGAGAACAGAGACAGCAGCCAGTGAGTGCTCTCCTCAGTCTGGTGGGGAAAGCGTTCATTGGCCAGCATCTCTCCCTGCATGACATGCCCCCTTTTGAACTCCTGCACTCTGCGCGCTGCTCTCTTCCCAGCTCTGGTATTCATGTGATTACGGGAGTGAGTGGGGCCTGATGTTACATCATATTGGGCCTGCCTGCAGGGGCCACCCTCCACCTCTCGGCCCCAGAGCAGTGGCACCGGCGGTATATCTGCCCCTTGCTGGGGGCCCCTGGGGCAGCAGGGGCCCTAGGCAGCTGCCTAGTCTGCCTGCCCCTAGCGCCGGCCCTGCTAAACACTCACGGTAAGGGGAAACTCACATAGCCGTATAACTCGGAAGGGGAAAGCAACGCAATGCTCGGACTGGCAGTCGGCTCTTCTTACAGAAGTGTGACAGCATGTATTTCTATGCAGCTATTAAGTTCGGCTTGGAAGACCCAACAGCCAGTCCAAGCAATGTGTTGTATTCCTTGTTCAAGTTATACGGTTGCGTGACACGCACCAACCCTGCATTCCTGCCTTCATTGCTGTAATGAGCAAGCTACTTTATGATTTTATTTTCTGTATATGAAAGTAACGAACATAGAATAACAAAAGTAGGATTGTTTCTGTCTGAATCTCCAATCTTGCAACCCTTTATACTAACTCACTTCTAAATGAAATGGTTTAACAGAACACTAAAATATTATAGATGCCATTTAACTGAAAAAAAGTGACAGATGCTCATTTAATATTACAGTGATCTATTGACATAGTGTTCTGGCACATGGTTAATGGGTTATAAATAGTGTTGAGCATTCCGATACCGCAAGTATCGGGTATCGGCCGATATTTGCGGTATCGGAATTCCGATACTGAATTCCGATACTTCCCGCGTATCGGATACCGGAATCGGAAGTTCCCAGAATTCAAATTGAACGCAGCAGCCAATGAGGAATGAATGAAAGTGTGGGCACATCCTGTTTAGCATTGTGGGCATGTAAGTACTGGCAAGGCTGGGATTGGCTGCTGAAATGATGTCACTCTGCACTATAAAAAAGCGCTGCCGCCATTTTGCGCTCACTCTGCTGTGATTTCAGTTAGGGACAGGACGCTGTGTTCTAACTGAGGGCCAGTCGAGCTAGCTAATTGCTTTATTTTCCTTTCCAAAGGCTAATTTAGCAAAACGCTGTGTGTTCTTCACTGTTCACCTTGCTCTTGCCTTGCAGCGCTGTTTTAACAGCGTTCTGCAAGGTCTCTGTGTGTGTGTGTGTGTGCAGCTCACTCTGTAGTCTGTGTGCAGCCATATACCCGGTTGTATTCAGCTCAGGGGGGGTTCACACTGCCTCACACAGTTGTTCTTTTTTGCTCTTAGTGCAGCCTGCTGCACATTTTTTCTCAAATTTCCTATTAGTGTTTTTCCACCAGTCTCCAGCTCTATTGTGGAAAAACACTACATAGGATAACCTAGAGGGGGGTTTTTGGGCCTTGCAGCGCCGTTTACGGCTGTCTGCACGGTCTCCGTGTGAGCCCAGCTCGCCCTGTAGTCTGTGTGCAGCCATAGCCGGTTGGATTCAGCTCAGGGTTCGTTACTGGCTCATACCTTGAGAAAAATTTTCCTTTTTTTCAAATAGTGCAGCCTGTTTAAAATTTGAAAAAAAAAATTCCTATTAGTGTCTTTCCACTCGTATCCAGCTAAATAGTGGAAAAACACTATATAGGATAACCTAGAGGAGGGTTTTTTGGCCTTGCAGCGCCGTTTACGGCTGTCTGCACGGTCTCCGTGTGAGCCCAGCTCGCCCTGTAGTCTGTGTGCAGCCATAGCCGGTTGGATTCAGCTCAGGGTTCGTTACTGGCTCATACCTTGAGAAAAATTTTCCTTTTTTTCAAATAGTGCAGCCTGTTTAAAATTTGAAAAAAAAAAAAATTCCTATTAGTGTCTTTCCACCAGTCTCCAGCTCAATTGTGGAAAAACACTACATAGGATAACCTAGAGGTTTTTTTGGGGGCCTTGCAGCGCCGTTTACGGCTGTCTGCACGGTCTCTGTGTGAGCGCAGCTCGCCCTGTAGTCTGTGTGCAGCCATAGCCGGTTGGATTCAGCTCAGGGTGCGTTACTGCCTCATACCTTGAAAAACAATTTCCTTTTTTTCAAATAGTGCAGCCAGTTTAAAATTTGAAAAAAAAAATTCCTATTAGTGTCTTTCCACTTGTATCCAGCTAAATAGTGGAAAAACACTATATAGGATAACCTAGAGGAGGGTTTCTTGGCCTTGCAGCGCCGTTTACGGCTGTCTGCACGGTCTCCGTGTGATTTAAACTAGCTCTGTAGCCCGATCTGCACCAAAAAAAAGGTTAAGTTCACCAAACACAACTTACACTTGTGTAGGCCACATTTGAAAAATAATAAAGTTTAGTCCACAATTTACAACATTAGTGTTTCTTACACCTGTTAGGAGGAGCATTACAGGAATAAGCACACTAAGGCCTTAGTACTTTTCTGCTTATCTTTATCTGTCAACCAAGATGAAGAGGGCAGGGAGTAAGGCACGTGGGCGTGGGCGCGGAGCAGGGAGAGGAGCAGGGAGAGGACGTGGTGATTCTGTGCCTGCTGCGGGCGCCGGTGACTCGTCGTCACTCAGTTTCAGCAGGGAACAGTCCTTCATGCGCAGCTTTGTCGGAGAGCGCCGTGCACCGCTGCTGCGTGAAGACCAAATTGAAGCCGTTGTCGGGTGGATGGCAGCTAACGCCTCGGCATCGACTTCAGTTAGTGCCACATCCTCTCAGGCACAGAGCACTGGAGAGCAGCCATCTGTCTCTTCACCACCTGCCAAATTGGCCAGGCAGTCAGAGAGCCCAGGACAGGAGCCGTCTCTACTTCTGTTCTCTGAATCTCTTGGCTTGGAAACAGGGGGCCAGCCAAGCAGCATTGGAGAAATGGAAGAAGAGGCAGTGTGCAGTGATGCCCAACACCTTTTTCTCTCTGACTCTGAAGAGGCAGGTGGGCCAGTGCCTCCGGTGACCACAGCGCAGTACGCATCTGATGATGAAACTCAGGTGCCGCTTTCTCGTGCGTACTGTGCTGCTGAGACTACCCAGGAGGAGCAGTTGGTGGCAGAGGGTAGTGGAGATGATGAGGTCCTTGACCCATCGTGGCGTGAGGAACAGGAAGGTGGTGGGAGCAGCTCAGAGGAAGAGCTTCCTCTTACGGGCCAAAGAGGGAGAGGGAGGGGGAAGACTGCGGAGCCTGTAGCCTCCACTTTGGCACCCGTTAGGAGCCTGTCTCTTTCCAAAGCCAAAAAGGGCGCTCCCAAGACTTGCAGTGCCTGGTCCTTTTTTGACACAGTTGCAGATGACATTTGTTTTGTCAAATGCAAGCTGTGTCATCATAAAGTAAAAAGAGGGAAAAATGTCAGCAACCTCAATACCACAAATATGTGGAAACATGTGCGGACCAGGCACGCGGTGGAGTTACAGAAACACACTGAAGATGTAGGCCAACCAACAGCGGCAGCTACCACCTCTTCAGCTCGTGTTGCCTCTTCCTCCAGCTCACGCACAGCTGGTTTGGCTTCCTCCCAGAGACCTTGTGTAATTCCACCCACAGCACCACCTTCCCAGTCATCCTCACACTCCCAGTCTACTCTACAGCCATCGGTAGTACAGGCATGGGAGAAAAGGCGGGCATTCTCGGCCAACCACCCCCGAGCACAGGCTCTGAATGCAGGCATTGCCAAACTGTTGTCCCTGGAAATGCTCTCGTTCAGGCTGGTGGAGACTGACAGCTTCCGTGACTTGATGGCATTGGCAGTCCCACAGTACAAGGTGCCCAGCCGCTTTTACTTCAGCAGGCAGGCTGTCCCTGCCCTGCACAGGCATGTTGAGGCAAACATAAAACATGCGCTACTGAACGCCGTCAGTAGCAAGGTCCACCTCACCACCGATGCGTGGACCAGTCAGCATGGACAGGGGCGATATGTTTCCCTCACTGCCCATTGGGTTAATGTTGTTGAGCCAGGTACAGATCGTGCGAGTGGCGCAGGACGTGTCCTGCCCACTCCAAGGATTGCAGGAATCCAGTCTGTACGCATCGACTCCTCCTCTTACACCAGTTCCTCTGATTCCTCTCTGCAGGATCCGTCACAGTCCACCCCCACATGGACCCGTGAACGTTTACCTATGACCGACATGAGCACAGCCGTGGCCAAACGTCAGCAGGCCGTCTTGAAACTAGTTTCATTGGGGCATCGAAGCCACACAGCGCAGGAGCTCTGGAATGCCATAAAGCAGGAGAGCGATGTGTGGTTACTGCCAGCGAATCTCCAGCCAGGCATGGTAGTGTGTGACAATGGCCGAAATCTGGTGGCAGCTTTGGCCCTTGGCAACCTCACTCACATCCCATGTCTGGCACATGTGCTCAATTTGGTTGTGCAGAGTTTTCTGAGGGACTATCCGGATCTTGATGCCCTGCTGCACAAGGTCCGCCTAGAGTGTGCTCACTTGCGGCGTTCCAGCTTGGCCAGATCCCGCATTGCTGCTCTGCAGCGCCGATTCCGCCTTCCGGAACACCGCATCATATGTGACCTACCTACCCGGTGGAATTCCACGTTACATATGTTGGAGCGGTTGTGTGAGCAGCAGCAAGCAGTTATGGAGTACCAGCTGCATCAGGCGCAAAGAAGTCGCAGTCAGCGCCGATCAGACTTCACAACCACAGAGTGGGCCACTATGAAGGACGTCTGCCAGGTTTTGCGTCCTTTTGATTATTCCACGCGGATGGCAAGTGCAGATGATGCACTAGTCAGCATGACTGTCCCCCTTATCTGCCTGCTTCAGCAAACTTTGCAAGGGTTAAGGGATGATGTGGTGGAAGAGGTGGAGGATGAGGAGTCACCTTTTCCATCAGCTTCTGGAGAGTCAGCGCCACGTGGTTCCTCACAAAGGGGTACGCAGGGGCCAATTTGTGAGGAGGATGAGGAGGAGTCAATGGAGGAGGAAGAGCTCCGTCCAGAGGAGGGAGCGACACAATTGTCCAGTGGTCAGTGTGTACAGCGAGGGTGGGGTGATGACGAGCGGGCAGAGATCATGTCTCAAGCAGGGGACAGCGTTTCTGGGCCGGTTGGCACTCTGCAGCACATGGTGGATTTCATGCTGCAGTGCCTGAGAAACGACCGCCGCATCGACCACATTCTCAACATGCCTGATTATTGGGTGTTCACCCTCCTCGATCCTCGCTACCGGGACAACGTCCAAAACCTCATCCCTGCGTTGACCCGGGAGCGTAAATTGCGGGAGTACCACGACACACTGGTGAATTCCATCATCTTCTCCTGTCCAACTGAGAGGAGTGCTGCTAGTGCTTTACAAAGCAGCTCAGTGCGTCGAGGCAGTGGGGGAGGCTCTGCCCAAAGAGGGAGCAGAAGCAGTGCCTCTGCCCAAGGCAAGCCCAGTATGGCACAACTCTGGCACACTTTTGTGTGCCCGCCCCAAATGTCTACACCATCACCGGCGGCTCCAGTCAGCAGGAGGCAACGGTTCCGTCAGATGGTGACAGACTACATGGCTTGCCCTCTTACTGTACTCCCAGACGGCTCTTCCCCGTTCAAGTTTTGGGTCTCTAAGCTGGATACATGGCCAGAGCTAAGCCAGTATGCATTGGAGGTGCTGGCTTGCCCTGCGGCTAGTGTCTTATCGGAACGTGTCTTTAGTGCCGCAGGTGGTGTACTAACAGACCGTCGCATGCGACTATCCTCCGATAACGTTGACCGGCTTACTTTCCTGAAAATGAACCAGGCCTGGATCTCGCAGGAATTTGCCACTCCTCTGCCTGATTAAGTAATTGGGTGTCATCCAGGTCTCCTGCTGTGTTCATCTTTCTACCACCTGAACTGCTATTCCTGGGCTCCAACACCGCCAGTTGCGGCTCAGAAGTGCAGGCTGCACAGTAAAAACATACGACCCAGTGTTATTGGGTTTCAGTAACGTCAGCTGATCCCCAGCTGTGTAGCCGGCAATGTGTCCTGCGACCGCCACGCTGGCACAACAACCTAAATGTAAGGGAACCTGTCCCCCCCCCCCCCCGTCGTTTGTTACTGAAAGAGCCATCTTGTGCAGCAGTAATGCTGCACAAGGAAAAGGTAGCTCTTTTTTTTTAGCTCTTTGCACACGCAGAACTTAACACTTATAAAATGTGTTCACTGATACCGTTATACCGTCCCGGAGCTGGGACTTTCCTTCGTAATGTGACGCAGCACAGCCGTCATTCCTACCCCCTTGGTGCCATGCGCTGCCTCCTCAGCGTTGTTTTAAGCTGTCACGGAGCCTGCGTTGTTCTGTTATCCCTTGGGCATGCCCTATTTGCGCTGCCTGTCTTCTGACATAATTTGGTGTCAGGCTGGCTGCGCCTGTGCGGCCGCGGTGCCCGAGATCCCGCCTCGCAGTGTCTTCTGATTGAGTCACACTGCGGGCCTGGGATCCATGGGCATGCGCAGTGCATATCTTCCCCTCGGGCCCTCGCTCATTTCCCTCCGCCTTCTTTAGACTGTGCGCCGTCAGCTGATCCCTAGCATGCCACGGCCGTGACACCGCACAGTCTGAAGAAGAGGGAAGGAGGGGAGTGAGAGTCGAGGTTATGCACTGTGCATGCCCATGGTTCCAAGGCCCGCAGTGGGATTACGTTAGATGAGACTGCGAGGTGGGATCTGGAGCAGCGTGGACGCACAGGCACTGACAGCCTGACACCAAATTATGTCAGAAGACAGGCAGCGCTAATTGGGCATGGCCAAGGGCTAACAGAACAGCGCAGGCTCCGTGGCAGCTTAAAACAACGCTGAGGAGGCAGCGCACGGCATCAAGGGGATAGGAATGACAGCTGTGCTGTGTCCCATTACGAAGGAAATTCGCACCTCCGGAACGGTTTAACGGTATAAAGGGACACATTTTTAGTGTTTACTTCGGTGTTTGCAAGGAGCATAATTAAAAGAGCAACCTTTTCCTTTTGCATCCTTAGTGCTGCACAACATGGCTCTTTCAGCTACAAACGTCTTGGGGGGGGGGGTTAAAGGTTTCCTTTCAACTTGCTCCAATCAGGCTTCGGCCTACACTCTGTTCCTCTGCTCCTCCTGCTGTCCCTGGGCTCTAACACCGCCAGTTGGTGCCTGGAAGTGCTGTGTGCACAGTCAACAGTCGCTCCTCTGTTATTGGGGTTCAGTAACGTCAGCTGATCCCCAGCTGTGTGTGCGGCAATACCTCCAATCTGCTCCTCCTGCTGTCCCTGGGCTCTAACACCGCCAGTTGGTGCCTGGAAGTGCTGTGTGCACAGTCAACAGTCGCTCCTCTGTTATTGGGGTTCAGTAACGTCAGCTGATCCCCAGCTGTGTGTGCGGCAATACCTCCAATCTGCTCCTCCTGCTGTCCCTGGGCTCTAACACCGCCAGTTGGTGCCTGGAAGTGCTGTGTGCACAGTCAACAGTCGCTCCTCTGTTATTGGGGTTCAGTAACGTCAGCTGATCCCCAGCTGTGTGTGCGGCAATACCTCCAATCTGCTCCTCCTGCTGTCCCTGGGCTCTAACACCGCCAGTTGGTGCCTGGAAGTGCTGTGTGCACAGTCAACAGTCGCTCCTCTGTTATTGGGGTTCAGTAACGTCAGCTGATCCCCAGCTGTGTATCCGGCAACGTGTCATGCGACCGCCACGCTGGCACAACTAAAATGTAAGGGGACCTGTCCCCCCCCCCCCCCCCCTAGGCGTTTGTTACTGAAAGAGCCACCATGTGCAGCACTAATACTGCACAAGGGAAAGGTCGCTCTTGAAATTATGCTCCTTGCAAACGCTGAACTACACACTCATGTAATGTGTCCCCTCACACCGTCCAACCGTCCCGGAGGTGGGACTTTCCTTTGTAATGTGACGCAGCACAGCCGTCATTGCTACCCCCTTGCACCGTGCGCTGCCTCCTTAGCGTTGTTTGATTCCGTCATGGACCCTGCGCTGTTATGTTATCCCTTGGCCATGCACAGTTTGCGCTGCCCGTCCTCTGACATCATTTGTTGTCGTCCTGGCTGCGCCTGTGCGTCCACGCTGCCCGAAATCACACCTCGCAGTGTCGTCTAATGTGATCCCACAGTGGGCCTGGTATCCATGGCCATGCGCAGTGCATATACTAGCCTCTCACTCCCCTTCTTCACGCTTCTTCAGACTAGGCGGCGTCAGCTGATCCCTAATAGCATGCCACGGCCGTGACGCCGCACAGTCTGAAGAAGCAGGAAGGAGGTGAGTGAGAGGCGATGATATGCACTGCGCATGCCCATGGATCCCTGGCCCGCAGTGGGACTACATTAGATGACACTGCAAGGTTGGATCTCGGGCAGCTTGGACGCACAGGCACTGCCAGCCTGACACCTACATGATGTCAGAAGACGGGCACCGCTAACTGTGCATGGCCAAGGGATAACATTACAGTGCGGGCTCCGTGACAGAACCAAACAACGTTGAGGAGGTGGTGCCCGGCACCAAGGGGGTTGGAATGACGGCTGTGCTGTGTCACATTACAAAGGAAAGTCCCACTTCCGGGATGGTTTGACGGTGTGAGGGGACACATTATATGAGTGTGTACTTCAGCGTTTGCAAGGAGCATAATTTTCGGAGCCACCATTTTCCATGTGCAGTATTACTGCTGTACAAGATGGCTCTTTCAGCAACAAATGCCTGGGGGGGGGGGTTAAAGGTTCCCTTTCAACTTGCTCCACTGCAGGCTTCGGCCTACACTCTGCTCCTCTTTGATTCCCTGGGTTTCAACACTGTCAGTTGCCACCTGGAAGTGTTGTCTACACAGAAAAAAACACTAGGTGATGTGTCAGTGGGGTTCAGCACCGCCAGCTGTTCCCCTGCTGTGTAGTCGGCAACGTGTCCAGCACAAGCCACGCTGGCACAACAGAACAAAAGCTGCCACCAGTGCAGGCTTCGGCCTACACTCTGCTCCTCTCCTCCTCCTGCTGACCCTGGGCTCAAACACCGCTAGTTTTTGCC